>NC_089580.1:80863006-81230643 GCF_019320115.1 Miscanthus floridulus | reverse complement strand
TGCATTGTAAAATATAACATGTTTAATCTTTCGTAATGCATATAGGGCTTGTCTAACATGGTTAAGATAACCACCGAAAAGCATGTGAAGAAGCTTAACCTTGGATCAAACTTGACAAGCAACTAGATTTACTTACAAGTATTGCATTGCATATGCATGAATGTTGTTTTGTCATTTGTCTTCAAATTGCCCTCTTATTGCCTATTTTCTTAAAAAGAATTATAGCCTAAGGCAAAATATTTTGAAAAACTTGAGGGTTTGAGAGAGGTCACTCACATCAGTCCTAATTGGTGTTTATTTGGATCTTATTCAAGTTGGGACTTGATTGGGAATAGGCAGCATGAAGAACTTTGAAGATTTGCTGGAAAAAGAGTGATCGGACGCTGCACCAGACTCTAATGTCCAGCGTCCGGTCAGTTCACATGAGGTGAACTTGCTGCGAAGGAGTGACTGGACTCTGCCTTTTAGCATCCGGTCAAAAGGCATTTTAGCGTCCGATCGTGTGGAGAAGACGAAGGCTGTATTGACCGGACTCTGGCTACATCCGATCGGTGTCCATCGGACGTGTTTGGTCACAATTATAGAGGAATTGGGCCTCTCTGGAATCGACTGGACACTGGGTGGCAGCATCCGATCGCTGCCACCGGAGCATCCGGTCAACAGGAATCGTGCGGATTGCAAACTCTTTCTCCATTTCCTATTCAATCCTGCGGGGGACCCCTTTATAATCATCGGGCTGTGACCCTTGCCCCGCATCAGCGCCGCAGCCATGCCCTAGCCACCGACATCGCCGCCTCTCCATGAGTTCGCTGTGCCTACATCGCTGGCTCCCGCTCCATGCCGCCGCAGCGCCTCTCCACGCCATCCCAAGCCTACGCACCGCCATGAGCCCGTGGCTCTCTTGCGCCGCCATTTGCGCCCATGCCATTGTAGCATAGCTACCCAAGCCCTAGCGCCGTCGTGCCTCTACCCACGCTGCCACCGCACGCCCCGAGCGCCTGAGCCGTCGTAGCTCGCCGCGTGCTCCAGTGCCCCAGCGCTCGCTCCCGCCGTGCCCCTATAGTGCCCTAGCGCCCCCATTGCTTTCTCACCGGTGACTTCAATCGCAATCTAGTGCCACCGATCCACACCACTGCTAACCCTAGCCTCACGATCTGATGGTTCCCCATTTGTACCTCTTCTTGTCGATTCGTCGGTTCATTAGGTAGCAAGCCCACGTTTCAATTTTGTATCTAATTGCTTGCTCTATTAGGGTTTTGTATCTCTAGATGAATAATTGAAATTATTTGTATATCCTATCTTTTCCATCGTGCAGCGAGTCAGTGCTGTTGAGGTGTTAGTGGTAGTTGTTAGTTAACTTGGGGCCAAGCTTGTGAGTATAGAACGAGGCCAAGCCTCGGAAGTGACAGTTGATCTTTGTCAGCGGCAGTTGATTCTTCTTAGATCCATCAGATGGCTTGTACGAAGAATGTCGGAGGTGGTCCCGGTGACAAGAATCCGAGGCCCCCGCCTTGCCAGCCTGTAGATCCAAAAGGCAAGGCAACAAAGAAGTTGGCAGTAAGGAAGTGCAAGTATCCAGATGTAGAGACAGCGAGAGCCACCGTAGTTGCAGAGGCCGTAGAGCATGCCGAGAGAGGAGGTGCTCGCAACAGAGTCTGGATTGTAGATCAGCTTTCACCAGAAGCGAGGGCTACACTTGAGCGAGTTGAGCGCCTTCATGGTGGTCCAGCTAGGACTCTCATGATTAGAGGACGACATGTTGCCATTGATGAGGGTCAGCCTTAGGGGGAGTCACAATAGCAGCCATAGGCAATAGAGTAGACTCAGGAGGCATAGCCAGCACAGCAGACTGAGGAGGGTGAGCAGGCCGAGTAGGCCGACGAGACAGAGCCGGCACATCAGCCATAGTTATGCCACTCTAGTCGTACCTGTGCTCTAGTTACACCGAGGCTAGACACTCAGAGGAGGGCTAGACCATAGGGTCCACCTCTAGTGACCCATCTTGACCTGAGGGCCACCATGGCCAAGCAGGTGCAGCAACTGAGGTTTGTGGATTTTGAGGTGTGGTTTTCACCCAGGAAGGATGAGAGAGCATCAGAGGGCTTCTACACACCACTTTAGAAGGATTTCTATAATGCCTATCTTAACAGTGGTGTGGTATTCAGATCACAGAGGGTGTGCAACATAGAGTCTATTGTTGTAGCAGCTGAAGAGCACATTTGCCCCTACCTTGCATATCTATTGGGGCTGATAGACTTGATTGGATGGACTAGATTATATGTCCATCTTGGATTCGTCAGTTCTATGCTTCTCTTTGGATTGACCCACAGCATAACTATATTCACTTTGCATTCAGAGGCAGAGACTACCAGCTAACGAGCACTAGGGTCAGGGAGATACTCAGGCTTTAGGAGTAGCCTATCAGGTTACATGAGGTCTACTATGGATAGACAGCCCCTCCCAGATGCCCTCATGGCAGTATGGTGCCCCCTATGGACTTGCTTCATCACTATTTCACAGAGCCCTTTGGTGAGGGGTCGCGTAGGAACCCTAGTGATCTTACTCCTATTGCTCATGTGCTTGAGGCTATCATGAGGAGGACATTGCTTCTAAGGATGGGGTCGAAAGGATTAAGATGCCCAAGAGGGGGGTGAATTGGGCTAATTCTAAATTTTCTTGCAATAATCAAATCCTATGGTTAGCCCAATTAACCCCTTATGCCTAGAAAAGTGTTTCTATTAATCTAACGCACAATGAACTTGCAACCTATGTTCCAAACTTACTCTAGCATGGCAATTCTATGAATGTAAAGACAAGTATTGAATTGCTCAAAGTAAATGCTCAAAGTAAATGCTCAAGGTAAATAGAGAGAGAGAGGAACGTGGCAATGTTTTGCCGAGGTATCAGAGAGTCACCACTCCCCACTAGTCCTTGTTGGAGCACCCGTGCAAGGGTGTAGCTCTCCCTTGATCTGAGCAAGGATCAAGTGCTCTCTATGGGTTGATTCTTCGACACTCCATCGTGGCGAATCACCCAAAGCCGCTCACAACTTGAGTTGGGTCACCCACAAGCTCCGCCGGGTGATCACCAAGCTCCCAATCACCACCAAGCTGTCTAGGTGATGGCGATCACTGAGAGTAACAAGCATGAACTCTCACTTGACCACGCGAAGCCTAATGAGAAGATGGATGCACACATTGCTACTCTTGATTTACTAATGAGGCTACTCTCTTGGATTCTCAAATCTCAATCACCTCACTAGGACCTTGCTCTTCTTGGCACTCACAAACGTGTTTCTCAGCTGTTGGAATGAGCAAAAGTAACTCAACACACGAGTGGAGCTTCTATTTATAAGGCAGCCTAAAAACGAACTGTTATGAGCTTCTGCGAGGGACTGGACACTCCAGTCATGTTGACCGGACGCTCTGGTCAGTTCAACCCACAAACCAGTGAATATGTGTTGACTAGACACTGGCAATGTCTGATCACCACTGACCGGACATGTCTGGTCGCATTAAACCCTCACTGGATGCTTACTATACTCGACCGGACGCTGAACCCCTAGGGTCTGGTCAGTACTAACCAGATGTGTTTGGTTGCTGATTCCCTTCTCTAGAACCTTACTAGAGTCAACCGGACGTTGCCTCTCAACATCCGGTCGCTTGACCACTCCAACGTCCAGTCGCACTGAACGCAAACTGCTTGATCAAATGAACTTACCGGACCCTGCGGCCAGCGTCCGGTCAGCATTTGACCCTCCATTCACTTCCAACTTTCGATCATATGTGAATGAAGTTTGCTCCAAAGGATCTTAGGCATTCATAGGAGCTACCTAGAGCTAGTTTTAACAAGTGTGCATCACACCTAACTCACTAGACTCACCTAGGTCAAGCTACCCATTCATACCCCCCTTAATAGTATGGCCAAAGGAAAAACAAAGTCCTAAACTACTCTAAGTGTCTCTCCAACTCCAATCGACACTTAGAACTAGTCATCCTTAACCTTGTCGTCCATCCTTTGAAAATCGAAACGATTTCCATCGTAGGGGCATGACAACCTTGATTGCCCAATTGATCTCCATTACTATGACCTAACTTAATTGCCTCTACAAAACACACGTTAGTCATAGTAATCTTGTATTGTCATTAATCACTGAAACCCAACTAGGGGCCTAGATGCTTTCAATCTCCCCCCTTTTTGGTGATTGATGACAATACCACCTCGAGTATGTGAAAGAGTGAGGTTTTTGACGGGCTTGGTTCATATAAGCTTTTGTCGATAAGAACAAAAGAGTTAGTCAAGCTTATATGACCCAAGCCAACACAATGTACTCAAAGGATATGAATTAAGCATGAGTATGAGTAACAAAGCTCATTTGCATCAGAGTAAAAATGTGGAAGCAAAGGCAAATGAGCATAACACAAGTGATATGACATATAGGAATTCAAAGTAGAGAGCACACATGTCATAAATCACAATCATGTAGATATCACTATCACATAGATATAATAATATGCATGAAAGTAACACACGAATGCATAATAGTAATAGTGTATCACACAAATAGAACTCCAAATGTATATAATAAGCTAATAATAGATAACTAGCTCCCCCTAAATCTTGCTCCCTCTGAGTCTACATACTCGAACTCTCTCCCCCTTTGGCGTCAAACACCAAAACCTAAGGGTCGGTCGGTGGGGCTGCAGCAAACGAGCCGGGCGCTAAAGTACGTGGAGCAAGATGAAACTAGGTGCCATCATCATCTGACCCTGAGCTCTATACTGACTGACCCTCTATGGCTAGAAGCATGTCTGAAGCGGTCTGGGTCTGAGCTAGGGTAGGTGCTACCTGTGATGCTGCTAGGACGTCTGTCGTAGGATCTGAAGAGGTGACAGATGAAGGGAGCCTCTGAGTAGTCATGATAACTGGAGCTACTATAGAGGGACCGGCGGCATGCATATGTGGCGGTGTAGGCATGCCTATCAACTCGCTGAATAATGCTCCAAGACTCCTGTAGACTGACATGTCAAGCACAAAAAGAGAGGATGACTGCTCTGGTGTGAAGCCCGTCTAAAATGGTGTGAACTGTGGGGCTACCACTGGTGAGGACAACCTTGGGACACCTGAACTGTGGGTGAAGCAAATGGAGCTGGAGGCTGTCCCTGACTCTAAAGCCCACTGGGCTGTACTGCTAGAGTCGTCATAGTGGTGGCAGGCTGAGCAAGCTAGGGCGAAGGCTGTGGCTGTGGGGCCCCAAGTGCTGTTACTACATGCTGCATAAATCCCATGAGCTGCTGCTACATAAGTAACTACTATTGATGCATCTGCTGCTGCTACTAAAGGAGCTGCTGCTGCCACTAGAACTCATCTTGACGAGCCTGAAACTATGCAAAGTTGGCAGATGTCTCCTGAGCCTATCGTGCCTGATCTTGCTGCATCCGCTCAAGAATAGCAATCAGAGTAGGGTCTGTCTATGGTGCAGGTGGAGCTGAGCTAGAACTACCGGCCTCTGCATCATGTCTACGTGGAGGCATCTGAGGAATCGACTGATAGTCATCATCCAAACTGTCACTGGACTCGGTCATCTCCTACTATGCCTCAAGCTGCTCCTCCTCAGTGGCGGCTATGCCTCTAATGATCTCGTCCTACTAAGCTGCTGACTCTAGAACATCTGGACGACGGCTAGGCTAAGCGAGTGCCTGTGGAGTGTTGTGCCTAATCCTCTATGCCATGTTAAATGTAGGAAACTCTGTGGTGGCACCTCTATACTCGGCAACCATCTCTGGGGTCCTAACCTGCACAGACTAGAGCATCAGGAATGTAATCCAATGTGCATATGGAAGTTGTCTGTGACCCTTGAAGCCCTTAGCTATAGTATCCTCCATCTCTGATAGAAGGAGGTCCCAAATGTCAAACATGGTCTGCTGCATCAGGGCATTAAGGAGCCAGAGCTGTAGGCGAGTTAGACCCTCTCTATATCCCAACTTGGGAAGTAGTGTCCTCCTGATGATAGCCTCTAGCACATGAGCTGTAGGAGTGAGGTCACTAGGGTTCCTCCTCGACCCCTCACCAAAGGGCTCCTTGAAGCAAAGGTGCACAAGATCTGTAGGGGGCACCATCCCTCCATTAGGATGCCTGGGAGGCTCCTGTTGTCCATAACATACCTCATGCAATCTGACAGGCTAATCATGTAGCCTTAGTATCTCCCGGGCCCTAAAACTCATCACCCTATAGTCTCTACCGTTGAATGCAAAGTGTATGAAGTTATGATGTGGATCAACGTAGAGCGAAGCATAAAACTACCGAACCCAAGATGGTACATATACTCCTGTCCGACTAATTAGATCTGTCAGCCCCGGCAAATATGACAAGTAGGGGCGGATATGCTCTCCAGCCGCTGCCATAATAGACTCTATACTACAGACTCTCTGAGATCTAAACATTGCCCCACTGTTGAGATAAGCATTATAGAAATCCTCTTGGAGCGGTGTATAGAAACCCTCCGATGCTCACTCATCCCTCCTCGGAGGGAACCACACGTCAAACTCAACAAACCTCAGCTGGCGAACCTGTCTGGCTATGGCGGCCCTCAAGTCAAGATGTACCACTGGAGGTAGACCCTGTGGTCTAGGCGGTGGGTGTGAACCCCTGCACTGTGTAGCTAGCCTCGGTGGAACTGTAGCACTGGTACGACTAGAGCGGCGTAGCTGGGGTGCCTGCTCGGTCTCCTTGGCCTGCTGGCCCTCCTGAGTCTCTTGAGCTGGCTGAGGCTCTATTGGTAGGGGCTGCTGCTGTGGCTCCTGCTGAGACTCCCCCTAATGCTAAGGCTCCTCAATAGCCAGACGACGTCCTGCCATCATGACAGTCCTAGATGGACTACCATGAAGTAACTCAATCTCCCTAAGTCTGCCCTGCACGTATGGTGCTAGATGATCTGCTATGACAACTCCACTATGAGCACCACCTCTCTTGGCATGCTCTGTGGCCTCAGCGACTGTAGCTGCTCTCGTTGTCTCTGCGTTGGTGTACTTGCGCTTCTTAGATGTCACCTGCTTCGTTGCCTTGCCTTTCGGTCCTGCAGGCTGGCGAGGTAGGGGCCTCCGATCATCATCTCCTGGACCACCACCAACATTCTTCATGCAAGCCATCTGATCTGATAGGAAGATGAACTGCCTCTAACAAAGATCAATTGTCAAACTGACACTCCTGAGGCTTGGCCTCGACCCATACTCGCAAGCTTGGCTCCGAGTTAACTGACAACTGCCACAAGAACCTTGACAGCACTGACTCGCTGCACGATGGAATAGATGGATATATAAATGAATATAATATATCTAATAGATGCAAAAACCCTAGGAAGCAAGCAATAGGTATGAAATTGAGGCGCGAGCATGCTACCTGATGAACCTATGACCCAAGAAAGGATGAGACATCACGTGGGGAATCACTAAACCGGCTAGGGTTAGGGTTCTCAAAGCTCTGTGAAGAATCGGCCGGGGATCAGCGACAATGTGATGAAGTTAGGGTTGCTACGCTGAAGCTAGGTAATGTGATGAATCGGCAGTAGGGCCTTACCGGCGTAGAGCGAGGACAGCACTGGAGAAGACACGGGCATGGTGAAGGAAGGATGGCGAGGTGTTGTAGGCATGGGGAGGCGCTACAGGCGGCGCTGTGGTGACGTGCGGTGGCTTGGGCGCGCGAGGAGGCGTGGTGGCGTGCGAGGCTAGTGAGGGTAGCACTGGCGATGTCGGCGGCGTGGGAGACTCTCAGGTGCGGAGGCGGCGGCTACGGCGATTAGGGTTAGGCGCTGCTGTGGGATATGGCTGAGATCGAAAACACGGGCGGTTAAAAGGAGATCCCATGCGTAACAGAGAAGGAAACAGGGAAAGAGTTTGGAAACTGCATGTTCTCCATTGACCGGACGCTCCGATGGTAGCGACCGGATGCTACCACCCTATTGGTGTTTCATACGAGCACCGACAAGTAAATTTATAGTAATGCGCATTAGGCTCGGATGGTGCGCTAAAGGACACAAGATTTATACTAGTTCGGGCCGAATGTCCCTATGTCTAGTTTGTTGCTGCTCGTGTTATTAGCACCATGAATGGTCTATAGTAAGGGGTACAAACGATCGAGAGAGGGACTGGTTCCAAGTCTCTGATGGAAGGGTTGAAAGGAGGTCAAGAGCTTCGTAGCTGCTTGACTGTGTGTATGTTTGTGTTCTTGTTCGGTCAAAAAGTCCCTCCCTTTGATGGGAGAAGCACATCCCCTTTTATAGATGAAGGGGCTAGCTTTACAAGGATGAGGGCTTTACCTAATCTTGTGGCTCACATCTACCTAGCCTAGTTCTTCATTCTGATGAGTGCAAAGGAAGATAAGTGCCTACAATACTATCGATGTCTCTGTAGAATGTCAGGTTGATTATAGAATGCTGCCCTGCGCAGGGTATGGGCTATAGTATAGTGGTTTTGACTTATTAGCCTCTCCCAGCCTTGCTCCGCACGCCTTATGGTTTCTATGAGTCTTTGTCAGAGGGACGAGGGGTCAGGGTCTGGAGTAACGCCGTGGTCAAGGCCTTCTGACTTGGCAGACCTGAGGGGTCGGGAAGCGGGCACTGCTCCCTCGAGCCCATAGCATGGTGATGGAATATCCGTCATTCGTGGAGATAGTAAATCCTTTTCTAGAGTGTAGTGGTTGTCATATATCTTCATCGGGTTCTGTGTCCTAGGGCTGAAGGCGGCGCTTATAACTCTACAGGGTGAGGAGCACGCACCTGTACAACCTTTCGGGCTCTGCGGTGCCTAGAAGGGTCTAAAGCACCTGTCCCATCATCCCCTGGCAGTACTTTTCCTGCCAGGGCATAGGGTATGGTCCTTGGAGCCATGGTTGACCCGAACGTCTTGTCTTGCCCTGTACCTACTATCTTGAGGGAACAGGGAGAAATCGTCAGGTAAGATGAATCCAATCTAGATATGGAGCAGGGTGAGGCTCATTCCTTGCCGTCGAGTGAAACGGAGACCAATCCCTATCTCCTGGGCGAGACCGACCCTGCCCCTCTGGGGTCAGGCAAGGCAGAATCTATCCCTCGGCCCTCAGGCGAGACCGAGCCCACCCTAAAGGCGTCGGGCGAGATGGAGACTAGCCCTGAGCCCTCGGGCAAGGCAGAGCCACCTCAAAGGCGTCGAGCGGGACGAAGTCTATCCCTCGGCCCTCGGGCGAGGCGGAACCAAACTCCTATCATTTGAACAAGGGATGAAACGGTGCTCTTATGCGTCTAGAAGTTTTTAATGTTCGGTAGTTATTGGTTCCACCTTCTGGGGTACCCTGGTATTAGGTCCCCGACAGTAGCCCCTGAGCCTCTAGGTGATTTGAGTAGAACCGCCTGGAGGGTGTTTTTTTATTTCATCGAGTTACTTTGCTGAAGGGTGCGCACGAGCGCACCCGATGGGTGTAGCCCCCGAGCCCTCGGGTGATTCGAGTAGAGTCGCCCGGGGGTTGTATCGGATCCTTCGCGGGTAAGGCTAAAGGACTTAGTTTTTCATCAACTGGATATTTTTCGAGGGGGTCGTGGTATCCCATTCATGGGGATTTCATTCAGGGCTGACCTAGCCAGGGCTCGACCATGGATCGAGACCCCAGTAATGCTTGCGCCCTTGATTTTGGATTGTTCGTGGACCCGTCCCTAGTTGGGCCGGTCGCCAAGCTTTTGGGCCTTAGGCGGGCCAAAGAGAGAAAAAATCTCCATGACCTGTGTTTCTCAGGTGGGTAGAGACTCTGGATTCACCTGGGGAAGGCGAACCGTCCACCGTGATTCTTGGGGTGAGAGGATAGGGACTGTGGGCACGTGTCCCACGACGTGACGTGGTGGTGCGCATGGTAGGCCCGAAGATCGAGGTGGATGGTTGCCCTTCTCGTGTCCATCACCCCCTATAAAACCATGGGGTTCACCCCCAAGGTTCCGTATTTCGCTCCCCTGCCTTTGTGTTCTGAAACATCTGCCGCCAATCACCCTAGTCTCCTACGCCCGCATCGCCACCATCGACTAGCTTGCGTTCGTGTTTGTAGCCGCTGTCAAGCTCGTGCCTGCCCTTCTCCCCAATTGCTTTAATGGAGTTGTCGGGCAGATCTAGCATCACCTCATGGCGTTTGGAGGGCCTCATCCGCCGTGGCCTTCTCTACCCCCTATCCGCCTTCCAGGAGTGGCTGCTACCTGGCGACGAGGGTGAGCCGATGCCGCCCAAAGGGTATGTCGTCTCTTTCGCCATCTTCCATGAGCGGGGATTCACGGTACCCATGCATAGATTCCTTTGGGGGCTGCTGGATTATTATGAGGTGGAGCTGCAGCATCTAACTCCCAATGGGGTTCAGCATATGGCGGCGTTTGTTGCCCTGTGTGAGGGTTTTCCTGGGGATCGATCCCCACTTCGATCTATGGCGGTATTTCTTTACCGTTAGTTTGTCGAAGAGGAAGGTTGGGGGGAAGGATGTGAGCGTGTCGATGGGATGTGCCAGCGTTCATCTACGCCATAACCGATCGAAGGGTTACCCGTCCATGCCTCTGGCGACCTCCAACAAGGGATGGCACTCACAGTGGTTTTATGTTAGGGATGATGTGAGTGCCACCCTGCCAAGGTATACCGAGCACCTTATTGAAAAGGCTCTGGAGTCGTGGACTTGGGGCATCCAGTACAAAGACAAGAAACACCTCTTAGACCTTCTTTCTACCTTCCAAGCCCTGAAGGAACGGGGTGTAAAGGGGACGAGGATTATTGGCGCCTATCATGTGAGGAGGGTGGCATCGCTGATGGCACGCGTGCTTCCCCTGCATCGGATGATGCCCGGGATGTCGTTCGAGGGGACGGTGCTTATTGATGAGGCGCTCCCTTTCTCAGAAGTGGCGCATCATATTAAGGAGGCGACGAAGCCGATGAAGGATTCCACAGGCAGCGTCCTCGACATTGTGTATCCGGTGCTTGGACATCCCCCAATGTGGCCAGAGCCTGGGTTTTTTGAATTCGTAAGCCTTCTTCTCTCGTGCTCTTTTCTTTTTTCTGAATTTCTATTTATTGATACTCGCCTTCGTGATGTTGGAACCAGCCGAGGGGGCTAGTCTTCAAGGATAGTTCGGTTCTGCTGCCCAAGGACAAGGCCATGGCGGCGGCGAATCGACTCGTGGCCGAGCGGGACAAGAAAGCAAGAGAGCAGATGAAGAAGGCGAAACGATAGAAGTAGGAGGCACGGGATCGGGGAGAAGACATGACCAGTGATGATGACGATGACAATGATGATGATGATGATGAGGTAGTCATCGACATGGATTGGGGCATCCTGGAGGACGAGGACACGCTGACCAGTGCCCACCTGTCCGTGCAGGGACCCTTCCCGTTCCACGCGGAGGGAAGTGAGTCGGTGGGGATCAGAGAGTCCACCGCTTCGCACGGCGTGCCGGCCGAGGATCAGTGGATGGGGGATGGCGGGCCTGCCGCTGCCGACCCCATGGTGATGGTGGAGGGGGTGGCTCTGGTGCCATGCCCCATGAGACAATGGAGGGGAGTGGCTCTGGTGCCGCGCCCCACGAGGTGAGCCCCCCTGCCCCAAAGTAGGGGGTAGGCTTGAAATGTCCTGCCCAGATGAGTCGGGGTAGGGATCTGGGGATCCGTCCCTAAAACGCTTCCACCGGCCGAGGACGTCAACGTGAGCTGCTGATTCCCCTGTTTTCATCCTTTTTCCATTTCTATTTTAAGCTAATGGTTATTACCTTTGTGTAGGTTCTTGCAGATGGGTCACCCCCTGGGGCTGGCGCCCAAGAAGAGCCTCACCATTCAAGTGGGATAGATGGCGTCGCCTGGTGTCACCCCTGTTTCGGGCAGGAGTGGTGCCGACGTTGGGTTTGCGTTGGCCAACCCGACGGCATTTGTGGTGGCGCCCACGCCCGTAGAGGTTATCGAGCAAGCGGCTTCCTCCATGGCGGACGTGATACAGCAGACCAAGGGCCGCATACCGCCGGTGGAGGTGGTCGTGACCGCGCCAAGCCAGGATTAGCCGGGCTGTGGCCATGGTGGTGCTCGAGGGCATAGTGCAATCTGGGCCACCGAGGGCCCAGGTGGATCCACCCGTGGCGCCCAAAGCAGCCCAGATGGAGGAGGGTCCAGTCAGAGGGTCCTTGAGCATGGCGGTGGTGCCGCATAGGGTCAGGAGGGAGCCGCCCCTGACCCCTTTGTCGGGAGAAAGCCGCTCCCCCACGCGGGGGGAGCCGTCGCTTCAGTGGATGGCCGCTCAGGACCCGATGTCAGCTCTTTTCTCGCTCGATGATCATTCCGAGAGCATGGAGCGGGAGGGTCTTGACATTAGAATTTCGACCATGCTGGAGGCCCTGGACCAGGCCAGAGGAGCCCTGCGTGAAATTGTTGTTCCTACTACCCAGGTATTCGCTTGATTTTTCTTCTTTCTTCGCATGTTTTTGTGTTTTCGCATTTTTTATATCAGTCTTCTTCCTCTTTAGGTTCTTGTTGCTCGTAGCTGGAATAAATCCCGATTCCTCTACGAGCAGAAGGTGGAGTGGGATTGCCTCTCCGAGGAGGCCCGGCTACGAGCCAACATGGCCGCACAGCTTGCTGCCGCCTAGGAGCGGGAAGCCCAGGTGCATCAAGACACGAAGGAGGCCCATGGGATGTTCGAGGATTTGTCGGTGAGGTCCAAGCTGGATGGGGAGGAGATCGCCAGGCTCCAAAAGGAGCGAGATGAGCTACTGTAGAGGAATGCCACGGCAAATGAGAAGGCCAGCGAGGTCCTGAAGGAGCTGGAGATGGAGCGGGACCTTCGGTGGAAGGCCGAGAGTAGGGCCGTGGCCCTTCAGTAGAAGGTGGATGAGGACGTCAAGGTGGTCCGCTCTCTCTGGGTGGATCTTGGTGACACAGTGAGCCAAAGGTTGAGCGCCGAAAACGTGTTCACCAAACTAGAAAAAGGGGTTGCCCATGCACGAAGGGCCCTTCAGGTTGAGAGCGATGAGCATGATCTTCTACAAGCTGTGGTCGGGGTGGTCCTTGATGCCTTGAAGATGGTGGAGCCGGTGGAGACCAGCCCGCTCATGGCTCGTGCCGCAGGTCTCATGGCTCGGGTGGGCTAGCTTGAGGAGAGTGCTTTTCACGCCAGGATCACCCAGGCCTTCACCGTTGCCCATGCCCATTACGAGAAGGAAATCAACTTGAAGGTGATGAGCGAAGGTTTCCCATCCACCTATGAGGATGATGAGCTGGAGGCAATGGAGAAGATGGTTGCTCCCCTTGCGAAAAACCTGGCAGATAATCTGAAAGAGATGGTTCTCCCTCTGCGGGAGTAGTTAGTCGAATAATTTTGAGAACAACTTATATGTAATATGTGGACAAGTGTCGGTATTTTTGAGTCTGGATGCGGTTTCATGATTTTGCGTCGTAATTTCGTTCTATTTGATTTTTTGCGATCTTACCAATCTGTTCCCCCAAATCTTGCCGCTGGTCTTGATGTGAGGAGATTGTTTTGAAAGAAAGAAGAGAGGTAGCCGTACCTTAACCAGCCCCTGAGTAAGGTCCAACCCCCTGCATTTGCTGGGGTCGGGGGTTACTGGAGATCAGAACTGTGGTTTTTGTGACAGGGTCGACGAAGTCCTTGGATGGCATTGCAATATTCCCTACCCTGTCTTCTAACAGAAATCCCCAACTAGGGACTCTATGGGCTCGGCAAGGTGGGGCCTTCGAACATGTGTCCCTGTATTGATTGGCTCGATCCCCCGAGCCTTGTTAGGGTCTGATAGGGGTCGGCCGTAATTTGCGTGTTACCCTGTCCTTGATTTTCACAATCGGAGGGGCTGAGTAAACGACACTTGCCACGATGGCTCGGATATCGCGCTCAACGAGCTCACTAACGGTACGTTCATGTGGAATCCGGGTCCATCATTTGCTGATGGGGTCGGCAGAGCCCTCTGGTGCCACTCCACAACTTCTTAACCCGCCTCCCGACAGATGCCCGAGCCATTCGATAGGCTCAGGCGGCCCAATGGCCTCTCCTCAATGGAGATTCTGTGGGTTTGGCTCGGGGTTAGAATCGAACGAGAAAAGGTTGAGACGTCCCTGTCTGCTTCTGAGCGGGGTCGGGTAGGGCCGCTAGGGCTTGTCTTAGTTATTTCTCCCTGGCTCTATTCAGCATGAGGCAGCCTCGAGCCCTTCATGGGACGACCTTCGAACCTCGGCCTATGGTCGCCTATATTGAATGAGGCAACAGCCGTTTCGTGATGCGACATGAAGCGTTGGGATGTTTTGCATATGTATAATATAATCGAAATGAAGGCGGGGTCGGTAACGTTACCTTAGCGATATGAGTGACGAAAAGCTCCTACCAGATGTGTCTGTGCGGGGTTCGGACCCTGATGTTCACGATGAGGTTGGAGTAACCTATATAAGAATTGATATTCTTTGTTTTTCGTATCTCAGTGGCGGTCCAAGCCATTTAATTAACTTGGGCAACCTGACAGCTTCTCCTTTGCAGGAGATTCTGTAGGCGGACCCCTCCGAACCCTTCTTGAGAAGGCAAACGTCAAAGCTGGAGACGTGAGGGGCATTGAGCATGATTTTTCTGGTGAACAGAAACACCGTAGCTACCAAGGCGTAGGGTCTGCTAGTTCATCTAGTTTTACTCAAAGTTTTATGCCCGTATTTCGCGTCCTTAGTTTCAAGCGTACGGAGGGGGTCGAGTGAGGAGGATGTCTAGATTGGTAGACATCCTCGATAGCCCCCGAGTGATGTTTGTGTTCCCACCGTTTGATGGGGTCGGAAGCTCGAGAATGAATTTTAACGCGTAAAGTAAGAAGGCAGAGATGCTTATCTTTCTTTGGACGTTCGTTCGTCGTCTCTTCTAGGCCGAATCACCGGCCCAGGAGATCCGAAAGGTCCTATCGTCGGATCATCTCGTGGTCCTACATGGGGAGGTGAAGGGTTGTCTGCCTATGTGGGTGCCTTAATTGCCGCATCCAGAGCGGGTCAATGGTGGGCCATACCCAGGCAGTGTTTAGTTTGACCAAGGGGGATGCCTCATCGACTGGGGCGCGTCCCGTTAGTTCCGGCGCGTCCCCTCAGGTATCAATGAGCATTGATTCCGTATTTATAGAGGGGAAGAGAGAGGGTTTTTTGTCCAACCTTTCGCCTTTCCTTAGCTATAGCGCCTCCTCTTTAAATAGAGAGGGGGAGGGGAGTTCTCATCCCAACTTCTCTTCTGCCTCTGAGCCGCTATTTCTCCTTCTTCCTTTCCGCCAAATGCGTCCATGCATCGCGGTGGTTCCTAAGTGAGGAAGAGTAATGCCAGAGAGAGAGAAAACTCACAAATTCGCTCGTGAATCTAGAGCATGATGTCGAGTCGGAGGTTATCTAGCATAGATGAGATGGTGCGTGCCGCCCTTGCCGAGGAGTCGCTGCTGCCGAAAGAGAAGAGGCGCCGGTGGGTGCCGTACGTCATCGACTGTGTTGTCGTTCGCTGTGCTCCTCCTTTGGCGGGAGGTGTTTCCTGCCTTTATGCCGTTGTCAGGGTGGTGGCTGGTGATGATGGCGTAGTCCCCAGACGCCCTGGTGGAGGCATCGCTGTCGGGGTTGCGGCTGACGACGATGGCGTAGTCCCCGGATGCCCTGGTGGAGGCGTTGTAGTCGGGGTTGCGGCTGACGATGATGGCGTAGTCCCCGGACGCCCTAGCGGAGGCGTTGTAGATGATGGCACCTTTGAGGATCCTACGAAGCGGTGGGATGTCATCGATAGAGAGCATGGCGCGGTGGCCGCAATAGACGAGTCGGCCCGTGTACACGCCCCAGGCGTCGCCGATGGAGAGCATGATGCAGTGGCTGCAGTAGACGAACTGGCCCATGTACACACCCTGGGCGTTGCTGATGGAGAGCGTGGCACGGCGACCGTAGCAGTACTTGTAGTAAAGCTAAGCAGAGACTGTAATTGAATAACTTTGTGGGGAAGCCCTCGAGTAAACAGTCCTCTGAATTTACAAGTATATTATTCCTTTTTGTAATGAAATCACTTTGCAAGTGACGAATTTGTGCAAAAAATGAACAAATTTACATCTTTTGCTTATGGCAAGCAATTTTTTATCTTTCTCCTTTTTGTAGAAATGATTTTAGTGCTTTCCGACCCTTCTCATGGTCTAAGTCATAAGAAACTAGAAATGTGGGTGAACTAGTTCTGATTGAGCTAGTGAGCAAAGAGGTTGCAGCTGCTAGGGCGTGGGTGTCCCGCAGTCCTACCAGTTGTATTCAGAATTGGTTCCCAAAATCTTAGCCCTTAGGACTCATTTATGAGATGAATGGAAAACTTAGAGAATGTTTGTAAATATAACACAGGAGGTTTTTGCAAGCTTAATACTTGTATTACATATGTCAGATGTTACGATCACATGCCAGCCCCCGAGTGAGGTTTGACCCCTCATGATTTGCAGGGGTCGGAAGTCACTAAGGATCGGGGTTTTGTTATGACAAAAACTGATAAGGAAGAGTATACGCTTATTTTAAGGGTAAAAACGACGTAGCTGCTCAATGTTCCAGGCGTTGGTGAAGACCTCGCCGTTGATGGTTTTCAACCAGTAGGTGCCTGGGCGAAGTACTTCTGCGATGATGTAGGGCCCTTCCCAGGGTGGGGAGAGTTTGTGGCGGTCCTTGTTGCTCTGCACAAGATGGAGGATGAGGTCTTCGACATTGAAGGCTCGACCCCACACCCATCGGCTATGGTACCATCGCAATGCCTGCTGGTACTTAGCCAAACAGAGGAGGGCGACGTCGCGGGCTTCTTCTAGCTGGTCCATGGCATCTTGGTGGGATGCCTCAGCCCCCTGTTTGTCGTATGCTCTGATTCTTGGCGCTCCATAGTCAAGGTCCGTTGGAAGAATGGCCTCGAAACCATAGACCATGAAGAAAGGTGTGTAGCCGGTGGCCCAGCTAGGAGTTGTCCTTAGGCTCCAGAGCATAGCTGGGAGCTCAGCGAGCCAGCGCGCGCCGAACTTGTTCAACCGGTTGAAAATTCTAGGTTTGAGGCCTTGAAGGAGCATGCCGTTTGTGCGCTCGACCTACCCATTCATCTAGGGGTGTGCGACGGCTGCCCAATCGATTCGGATGTGTTGTTCATCATATAATCGAACGAATTTCCTACCGGTGAACTGCGTGCCGTTGTCTTTGATGATGGAGTTCGGTACTCCAAAGCGATGGATGATGTCGAGGAAGAACAGCACAGCTTGCTCGGATTTGATCATGGATATTGGTCGAGCTTCAATCCATTTTGTAAACTTGTCTATGGTGACAAGCAGGTGGGTGAAGCCCCTAGGCGCCTTTTTGAGTGTCCCAACCAGGTCAAGTCCCTAGACCACGAAGGGCCACGTGATAGGAATCATCTAGAGAGCCTGGGCCGGGAGGTGTGTTTGCCGAGCATAGTACTAGCACCCTTCATAGGTGCGTACAATTTGCTCGGCATCAGCTACTGTGGTAGGCCAGTAGAAACCTTGTCGGAATGCATTCCCAACCAAGGCTCTTGGTGCGGCATGATGACCGCAAACTCCACCATGGATGTCGCCCAGCAGAAGTTTTCCCTGTTTGCCAGGGATACAGAGTTGCAGAATCCCGATGTGACTCCATTTGTAGAGTTCGCCCTCTACAAGAACGAAGGACTTGGCGTGTCGTGCGAGCCATCGAGCTTCCGTCTTGTCTACCAGTAGTATGTCGTGGAGGAGGTAGTCAAGATAAAGCGTTCTCTAGTCATAAGGAGGGTTGGAGTCTACTGCTGGGTCCTCTTCAAGCTCCATGACTTCAGGGTCGGGTGGAGCAGTTGGCAGATCGGCCCCTAGGGTCGGACTAGATGGGCCATCGTTGGCTCGTTTCGACCCTATGTAGTGTATTGAGGGTTTGTGTTGATCACGGGCAAAGACACCTGTCGGGACTGGCTCTCGGTCGGACGCTGCTTTTGCAAGTGTGTCAGCTGCTTCATCGAGGCGCCTTGGGATGTGATTGAGTTCGAGGCCGTCGAATTTGTCCTCCAGCTATCGGACTTCTTGATAGTATGCCTCCATCTTGGCGTCGTGGCAGCATGACTCTTTCATGACCTGGTTGACAACCAGCTGAGAGTCGCCCCTGACGTCAAGGTGTTGGATGCCTAGCTCGATGGTGATTTGTAGGCCGTTGACGAGCGCTTCGTATTCTGTAGTATTGTTTGATGAGGGGAAATGGAGCCAAACCATGTACCTCATGTGGACCCCGAGGGGAGATACAAAAATTAGTCCTGCCCCAGCGCCCTTCTTCATCAGTGATCCGTCGAAGTACATTGTCTAGTACTCTTGATCGACGGCTGCTGGTGGCATCTGAACCTCAGCCCACTCCGTGATGAAGTCAGCTAGTACCTGAGATTTGATCACTATTTGGGGGTATAGGAAATGCCCTGATCCATCAGCTCGAGTGCCCACTTTGCGGTTCTTCCCGTAGCATCATGGCTATGGACGATCTCGCCGAGGGGGAATGACGTCACTACTGTCATGGGGTGTGACCCGAAGTAGTGGCATAGCTTCCTTTTGGTGATGAGGATGGTGTAGAGGAGTTTTTGGATTTGGGAGTAGCGGGTTTTGGAGTCAGATAACACCTCACTGATGAAATATACAGGGCGCTGCATCTTGAAGGCATGCCCCTCTTCCTCTCGCTCTACTACTAAAGCGGAGCTAAACACTTGGGTGGTGGCTGATATATACAGTAGGAGGGATTCTCTGTTGCATGGTGGCACTAGGACTAGAGGTTTAGTTAGAAATCGCTTAACCACGTCAAGCGCCTCCTAAGCCTCGGCTGTCCACTTGAAGCGGTCAGATTTCTTCAAGAGTCGATAAAGGGGGAGTCCTCGTTCACCGAGGCGTGAAATGAATTGGCTGAGGGCGGCAAGGCACCTTGTGATCCACTGAACGCTCTTTATGTTTTGGATCAGGCCCATCCTTGTGATGCATGAAGCCGAGCAGCATGCCCCTTGGGACCCCGAAAACACATTTTTCGGGATTGAGTTTGATGTCATTTGCCCGGAGTTTCGCAAAGGTTTGCTCAAGATCGGCGACAAGGTGGTTAGCTCGTTTGGCTTTAACTACAATGTCATCGACATAGGCCTCAACGGTTCGCCCGTTGAGGTCTCTGAAGCAATTGAGCATACAGCACTGGTATGTTGCCCTAGCATTCTTCAGACCAAAAGGCATCAAAATGCAGCAAAATGATCCGAAGGGGGTGATAAAGATGTCGCGAGCTGGTCAGATTCTTTCATCATGATTTGGTAGTAACCGGAGTACGCGTCAAGGAAGCAGAGGGTTTCGCACCCTGAGGTGGAATCGACTATTTGGTCTATTCATGGCAAAGGAATTGGATCCTTTGGACATGCTTTGTTGAGGCCAGTATAATCGACACACATTCTCCATTTCCTGCTCTTTTTTCGCACAAGAACGGGATTTGCTAACCACTCTGGGTGGTATACTTCCTTAATGAATCCTACGGCCAATAGTTTGGCTATCTCCTCGCCGATGGCCCTACGTTTCTCCTCATCGAAGCGGCGTAGGCGTTGCTTTACCGGCTTGGAGCCCGGGAGGATCTGGAGAGTATGCTCGGTGACCTCACTTAGGATGCCCGGCATATCTAAGGGTTTCCACGCAAAGATGTCTTTGTTGTCACGGAGGAAGTCGATGAGCGCGCTTTCCTATTCAGAGGAGAGCGCGGTCCCAATACGAACTTTTTTGCCCTCGGAGCTGCTGGGGTCAAAGAGGACCTCCCTGGAGCCTTCTGCCGTTTTGAATGACCCGGTTGATTTCTTCGCATCGGGTGCCTCTTCAACGACCTCTTCCCTAAGGGTGGTGAGTTCTTTGGAGGCGATGACTATGGAGGCGTGTCCACAGCATTCGACCTCGCACTCATAAGCGCGCTGGAAGGAGGTGCCGATGATGATGACCCCGCGGGGGCCCGGCATCTTCAGCTTAAGGTACATATAATTGGGGATGGCCATAAACTTCGCGTAGCATGGTCATCCCAGAATGGCGTGGAAAGTCCCCGGGAACCCCACTACGTCGAAGGTGAGGGTCTCAGTCTAGTAATTGGACCAATCCCCGAAAGTGATGGGTAGGTCGATCTGCCCCAGTGGCATGGCTTGCCTACCAGGCACGACGCCATGGAAAGGCGCTCGGATGGGGTGGAGGTTCATTCGATCAATGCCCATCTCGTTGAGCGTCTTGGCGTACATGATGTTGAGGCCGCTGCCTCCGTCCATCAGTACTTTCGTGAGCCGCTTTGATCCAATGATCAGATCGACGACAAGCGGGTACCTTCCCGGATGTGGGATGGCATCCGGATGGTCGGTCCGGTCAAAGGTTATGGTAGATTCTGACCACTAGAGGAAGGCTAGCGTGGCCGGTCTGGCTGTATAGACCTCGCGGTGCATGAGCTTCTAGCAACGCTTGGAGTCGTAGACCGTTGATCCTCCGAAGATCATGAGGGCGCCGGTCAGCGTTGGGAAGGCGTCGTCCTTCTCCTCTGCGTTGTTTGTGGCTGGAATACGTTCCTTCCCCTGCTCCCCTTTGTTAAGGCCCCTAGCCAAGTATTTGCATATGAGGCCGCAATCCTTGTATAGATGCTTGGCCGGGAAGGCATGGTTTGGGCATGGCCCCTCAAGCATTTTCTCGAAGTGGTTTGGAGTGCCCTCCGTGGGCTTCCGACCACCTTTGTGGTCGACCGCGGCCACAAGCGAGTTGTCGCGCCATTGCTTCTTGTTTTTCCTCTTGGCGGGACAGTTGGAGGCGCCTTCGCTGGCATCCTTGTCCCGCCTCATCTTTCCGTTGGAACGGTCAAAGATGGCTCCAACCGCCTCTTCTCCAGAGGCATGACTGGTGGCGATGTCCAAGAGTTCCTTGGTAGTCCGCGGGCCCTTGTGTCCTAGCTTGAGGACCAAGGATTTGCAGGTTGTCCTGGACAAAAAGGCTCCTATCATGTCGGCGTCGGCGACATAGGGAGCTCGTTGCACTGCCGAGAGAAGCACTGAATGTACCCGCAAAGGGTTTCATCAGCCTTCTGGCGGCAATTCTTGAGGTCCTATGGGTTTCTAGGGCATTTGTACGTGCCCTGGAAGTTGCCCATGAAGATCTCCATCAGATCCGCCCAACTCTAAATGACATTGGATGGTAGGTGCTCTAGCCGTGCTCGTGCCGAATCGGCCAAGAACAGCGGGAGATTGCGAATAACGAAATCGTCATTACTCGTACCATCGGCCTGACATGCAAGCTGATAGTCTTCAAGCCAAAGCCCAGGATTTGTTTCGCCAGAATATTTAGGGATGTTGGTAGGCGGTCGATACCTTAGAGGGAACACGGCGTTGAGGATGTGCCAACCGAAGGCCTGAGGACCTGGTAGGCCAAGGCTCAGGCTTTGGTCTTCGTTGCTATCGTAGCATCCGCCATGTCGGGGATGGTAGCCGTGGCGTGCTGCTTCTCCATCATCGCCATGGGCGCATTTCCGAGCATCGATGATGTTGCGTACGTCGTGGCCATGGTCGAGGCGTTGATGTACTGGGACGGCAGAGGGCTGCCTGCCGGCTAGCGGTGTTTGGTGAACGAACGCGTCCCTGGTGGGACGCACTGAGGGCGTGCGCTGGCTGGTGTCGGGTTCATGTCGTTGAGACAATGAACTTTCCGCCTGCTGCGCCGCCGCATGCTCAAGCAACGTGCGAATCTCCCTGTGGGCCCAGCAATCTTCAGCTATCGCGGCCTCCGAAAGGCCATGCAGCAAGGCGGTTGCTGCGGTGATGTTCTAACTGGCTCGAGCAAAGTGAGGAAGGGTCCCATTGTCGATGAGGATCCTTTGGTGTATGGTGCGGGCCGTGGCGCGTGCGCGCCCCTGTCTTTGTGGCGTTTAATCTCACGATTGATGTCCGCGTACTCTCGGACAAGCCCTAGCCCGGCCTCATCGATCTCTTGCTGATGGGCCCTCAGCTACTCCATCCTTAGGCGAGATGGGGCTATCGTCTCTTCCACGGATCTGCCGTCAGGGTTGTTCTTAGGGGTGACCTCTTCCCTAGAGACACTTTCGACGTGACCCTCGGGGGTCTGCGTCATGAAGCATTCCCGAGAAGGGTGGTGGCTCCCCCTACTGGAATCCAAGTTGGAGAACGATCCTAGCTCCTCGTTGAGGAGCCCGTAGAGGGTCTCCATATCATGCTCAATCGCCCCTACGAACTTGATGTCCGTGGGTGACTGAACCACACGTAGTGCCAGAAGGTGGCCAGTGGTCACCACAGAGTTGCGGAGATCGAATGGAAACGCTGTTGGGGCACTCCGTACAAGACCTTTTGGACATAGGGTGACATTGTGCGAGGCCTCCCTTGAAGACTGGGGTCCCAGGGAGTTGCCTGGCAGGCCCTCAAGCCTAAGACGGTTGAGGTCGATGGAAGGGAGAGAGGGGGCTGCTGTGTGAGTCAGTGCCAGCTCTCCTCCTAGTGTGATGATGAAATCTAGGTCGCCGAAACACACGTTTGTGCCCGGGGCCTAGCTGATTGCTTGGGTGGCCATCCAAGGCCTTTTCTAGAACGCGCAAAGACCCTACCTGGCACGCCAACTATCGGTGTTTCGTACGAGCACCGGCAAGTAAATTTATAGTAATACGCATTAGGCTCGGATGGTGCGCTAAAGGACACAAGATTTATACTGGTTCGGGCCGAATGTCCCTACGTCCAATTTGTTGCTGCTCGTGTTATTAGCACCATGAACGGTCTATAGTAAGGGGTACAAACGATCAAGAGAGGGACTGGTCTCAAGTCTCTGATGGAAGGGTTGAAAGGAGATCAAGAGCTTCGTAGCCGCTTGATTGTGTGTATGTTTGTGTTCTTGTTCGGTCAAAAAGTCCCTCCCTTTGATGGGAGAAGCACATCCCCTTTTATAGATGAAGGGGCTGGCTTTACAAGGATGAGGGCTTTACCTAATCTTGTGGCTCACGTCTACCTGGCCTGGTTCTTCATTCTGATGAGTGCGAAGGAAGATAAGTGCCTACAATACTATTGATGTCTCTGTAGAATGTCAGGTTGATTATAGAATGCTGTCCTGCGCAGGGTATGGGCTGTAGTACAGTGGTTTTGACTTATTAGCCTCTCCTAGCCTTGCTCTGCACGCCTTATGGTTTCTGTGAGTCTTCATTGGAGGGATGAGGGGTCGGGGTCCAGAGTAACGCCATGGTCAAGGCCTTCTGACTTGGTGGACCTGAGGGGTCGGGAAGCGAGCGCTGCTCCCTCAGGCCCATAGCGTGGTGACGGAATATCTGTCGTTCGTGGAGATAGCAAATCCTTTTCTAGAGTATAGCGGTTGTCGTATATCTTCATCGGATTCCATGTCCCAGGGCTGAAGGCAGCGCCTACAACTCTATAGGGCAAGGAGCATGCACCTGTACAACCTTTCAGGCTCTACGGCGCCCAGAAGGGTCTAAAGCACCTGTCTCATCATCCCCTGGTAGTACTTTTCCTGCCAGGGTGCAGGGTATGGTCCTTGGAGTCATGGTTGATCCAAACGTCTTCTCTTGCCCTATACCTACTATCTTGAGGGAACAGGGAGAAATCGTCATGTAAGATGAATCTAGTCTTTAGATATGGAGCAGGGTGAGGCTCGTTCCTTGCCGTCGGGCGAAACGGAGACCAATCCCTATCTCCTGGGCGAGACCGACCCTACCCCTCAAGGGTCGGGCGAGGCAGAATCTATCCCTCAGCCCTCGGGTGAGACCGAGCCCACCCTCAAGGCGTTGGGCAAGACGGAGGCTAGCCCTAAGCCCTCGGGCGAGGCAGAGCCACCTCAAAGGCGTCGGGCGGGATGGAGTCTATCCCTCGGCCCTCGGGCGAGGTGGAACCAAACTCCTGTCATTTGAACAAGGGATGAAATGGTGCTCTTATGCGTCTAGAAGTTTTTAACGTTCGGTGGTTATTGGTTCCACCTTCTGGGGTACCTCGGTATTAGGTCCCCAACACACTCAACGTCCGATCGATTCCAGAGAGGTCCAATTCCTCTAGAATCATGACCAGACGTGTTCGATGGTCCATGACCAGATGTAGGTAGGGTCCAGTCAGTACAGCCTATTCCTTCTCCAAATGACTAGACGCTGGATCCCTTCCTGACTGGACGCACAAGCGCAGCGTCCGGTCACTCCTTCAGCTTCTGTTCACCTCCTGTGAACTGACCGAACGCTGGACAGTAGCGTCCGATGCAGCGTCCGGTGGTCCTTTTCCAGCAAATCTTCAATGTTCCTTCATGCTGCCTGTTCCCAATCAAGTCCCAACTTGAATAAGATCCAAATAAACACTAATTGGGACTGATGTGAGTGACCACTCTCAAACCCTCATATTTTTCAAAATATTTTGCATTAGGCTATAATTCTTTTTAAGAAAATAGGGAATAAGAGGGCAAATGGAACAAAATGACAAAAACAACATCCATGCAAATGCAATACTTGTAAGTAAATCTAGTTGCTTGTCAAGTTTGATCCAAGGTTAAGCTTCTTCACACGCTTTTCGGCGGTTATCTTAACCATGTTAGACAAGCCCTATATGCATTACCAAAAATCAAACATGTTGTATATTACAATGAATGCAAGGGACAACACAAGCTCAATTTTTAGTGAAGTTACTAAAATCAAGTACATTGAGCTCATTCCGCAATCTACAAAATGTAGCCTAATCTAGCGGTTTAGTGAAGATATCCGCTAATTGATCTTCGGTTCTTACACCTTCTAGTGATATATCATTTTTAGCAACATGATCTCTTAGAAAGTGATGGCAGATATCTATGTGCTTGGTGCGAGAGTGTTGAACCGGATTATTTGCAAGTTTTACCGCACTTTCATTGTCGCACAAAAGAGGTACCTTTTCTAGAACTACACCATAGTCTAGCAAAGTTTGTTTCATGTCTAAAATTTGTGCACAACAAGCATCTACGGCAATGTATTCCACTTCAGTGGTGGACAAAGCCACACTATTTTGTTTCTTGGAGGACCAAGACACAAGTGATCTACCAAGCAAATGGCACCCTCCGGATGTGCTCTTTCTATCTGTAACACCTCGGGTGTTTAAATATTAAAATCTGACATGTCATCATATGCATTGCAAAGCATTTGACATTTGGCGAAAACTTTGATGTGCAGTTACTAAAACAAGTTTACAATTGTGTAATGAGTGTTGAATTGTATTGTTTGACTCAAGTTCAAAGTTTGTCTGGGTTTTGAATTTTTCGAGAAAACCCCGCTTTTCAACATGTAAACCCTACCCTGAAAATCCATTTCAAAATTTAAGCATATTTTGGGGTTGGGCCCAAAAGCAAAGGTGTAGAGCTTGGCAAGTTATACAAAGTTTGTTTTTGGAGTTTTTCAAGTTGTTTAGAAAATTTTTGAGTAAATCAAAAAGGCGTAATTCGGTAAATTTCCCTATTCATCTTCAAAAGTTCATTTCAAAATCTAGACCGAATTAGGAGATGGTTATAAAAGCAAAGTTGTAGAACTTTTGATTTTGAACAACTTTTATTTTTGGAGATTTTTGAGTTGTTATGAAAATTTGAGAGTAATTTGTGAAATTTGGCGAATGGCAAACTTGTAATTACTGTGAACAGTGTTCTCCGCTTGCGCTACACCGCCGGCGAGCTTCGGCTTGCTTCCAGTCGCGCGCGTGGCCGTCTGGGCATCACGTTGGCACGCTGAAGGCTTCGTCGTGGCTTCCTTGCGCTTCTTTGGCTGCCCTATAAAGCTCTGGAGCCGCCGCCGTTCTTCTTTCTTCGCTCTCTGTTTTTCCCGTCGCCGCTGCTCCACTCCGGCGAGCCCGCACCGTCTCCCTAGCGCCGTGGTCGTCTTGGTAAAGGCCGTTCCAGTTCCGTCTTTCTCTTGCGCATCCACCTAGCCAACTGTGGTTGGCTGATTTCGCCGGGAACTCGCTGACCACACTCTTCTTCTTCGCGGCCGGCAGAGTCCCCGTCGAGCGAGCGCCGTCGTGGCCAGTACTCTACGGTGAGCTTCTGATCTCGGGAAGCATTGTTTCAGCTTCTCCGTGATGCCGTGGTGCTTAATATCTTGTTGATTACTCATTTTGTCCACCACAGTCACTGGAACACCGCCGTCGTCATTGCTCGCACCGCCGTGATCGCTGTGAACGCCGCCCCGCTTCACCGTTGCTTCTCAAGCCTTAATTCTTGCTTGAACGTGTTCGTGGTGAGCTACTGGACCTTCCCATGCCCTCTGTTTCCCCGTTTTTGGCTTCGTTTCGCCGGCGTAGCACTGCCGTGCCACCGCGTCCGCCATGGCCGACGCCAAGTTCGTAACTCGTAGTAATTCGTCTAGCTAGTGCCTTCAGTCGATGCGCCGTGATGATGTGGTCATTTTGGTACCTTGACCGTCGCCTTTGGACTCACCGTCGGTGAGTTTGCGCCGGTCAGCGCCGTCGTCGTCGTAGTCAACACGCGGGAGGTAGAAGATGACAGGTGGGGTCCGATGTCAGTGACTCAGCGTTCAAATGGATTTTTCTATTTTCAGATTTGAATGAATAGTGTCTGTTTTTGTTATTTTTGTGTAGATTTATTTAAAGCTCCAAAAATTATGAAAATTTTTGTGTGACTTCTCTGAGATGTATAGTATTTAAGAAAAATATGAAATAGTGTTTTTCAGTAAGTTTTAAATGTGATAAAAATTGCTCAATTTATTCATAAATGGATTTCCAGGATTTTTCTAGGCTTATTTATTTATCCAAAAATTATGAAATTTGTTTTGCCACTTAGTTATCATGTAATGAACATGTACTAAAATTTTGGGCTCAATTAGAATAAGTTGATTTATTTCATAATTTTGAATTAAATAATTAATTCATAAAAGCAAATAGTAACCTTTAGTGATTTAGGTTTTGTTTGGAATTTTGGATTGAGTGATGACCTTGGGTCATTTGTTGATAATGATCCTTGGCAGTGGATGTATGTGTTACGAAAAAGATTTAGTTTGTTTGACTTGTAACTGTACCGCGAAGGAAAGTTATATTCAAATTGTTAATTTTTGTATCCATCATCGAGCATCATATTTAGTATTCCGCATCATGTTGAACATGGCATTGTTATTACGTGTAGTGAACGAAGATGAAAACGTGGTAGTTAATCAAGCTGTTGAAGAGGTTAATCTGTCTGTTGAGGTCGGATCGAATCCTTGTGTATCGTCGCAGGAACCGGACTTTTCCGTCAACAAAGGCAAGCCCCGGATGCATACAACCCTACCTTGCGTTTTATAAATTAATTTCGCTTTTGCTTTCTGTTACTGCATTAAGTGATTAGGAGTTAAGTAAAAGCCTAATTGGTGCATTACCACCCTTGTTATTCCATATTTACCATATTACCAGTTTTAAACTCGTATATGCCTAGTTTTGCTTAGCCATGCGTAGAACGATGAAGGTCGGGTGACTACCTGCCACCTGCAAGAAATAAATGGAACATTGGTTAATTATGTTAGCATGTGATATGGGAATGTGGAGTAATAAATCTAGACCGGGCGGACTCGGTGTGTGTGAGCCACAAGGCGTGGAGGTCTTGTGAGCGGGTTCTTTCCGCCTGTGTCGATTAAGGCACGTCCGTTGTTGAATTGCATAAGGTGAGAATTTGTAGTACTAACCACATACTCCGGTAAGCCTGAACTTGGCAATTCTATTACGAGAATGGCTACTCGCGCACTGGGAGTGGAGAGATGGCGGGAATAGCGTGTACCCACGTGGCCATGGGCTAGAATGGTGGAGTACTGTGTTCTCGGGTGGCGCGGACCCGTTCTTGTTTTAGAGGATCCGAGGGTAGGTTGGTATATGTAGGTCGGGGACCTGCATATGTCGTGTGGTCTGGAATCCCCAGCTGGGTTTTAATCGGTTCGAATCGTCGTTGCTCCTCGATTATGGAGACTCAACTCACTGTTCATCATCGTAGAATTAATAACCAGAACTTGAATAAGGCTTGTGAAGGTGTTGGATATGAAGTTTCATGATCTCAGTGCGGATCGTGTCAGCTTTGTATATAATTCTCGAGAAGTTTTCTATATAAAGAATGTTGTTAAAAGAGCTTTTACGCAAAAGAACTTTGATCATTGTTAAAACTATACCTTGAATCCCTGAGCCTGCATTACTGAGTTTATCAGTTAATATTTCAGATAAGTCTTGTTGAGTACTTTTGTACTCAGGGTTCATTGACCCCTTGTTGCAGGTGAGCCTCATGAGCAGATCTGTTTTGGATCGTGCTGCATGACTATCGTTTGTTCTGACGACGAGAAGTAAATGTGTGATCCTTGGGTAGGATGTTTATCTTGTGTGTTAAGTATATGTTAATTATGCCACCCCACTACTACTATGGTTTGTAATAATCATCGAACTTAGTTTGTAAGGTTTGAAACAACTGGTTTGTAAACTATGTTATCGTAAGACTTCCGCTGTTTTTACTCTGGTTTTGATATTTGAATAAATGTTGTAATACTGCAATGACTCTGTAACGTGATCCTGCTCAGAAATCGTGGATGATTCGGGGTTCCCCGAGGACACCCGATAGTCTTTTTAAGTTCATGGAAACATATGCATAAATGTCAAAGGTCGTCGGACAATGACAGGTGCATGTGGGCCCTATAACTTAGGAGGTTCTGCCATAGAATGGTATCAGAGCAATCATTACAAGGTTTTTGTTGTATTGTTTTACGAAAACTTCAAAATGATTTGGGATGACTAAATTTAACTTGATAATTTGGTCCAAATTGCTTCTGACTTATCTTATTTCTTTCTCACCATTCCCTATTTGATTAAAATGTTTAGTGTGGTGGAGTAGTAATATTACTATGCCCTATATACAAAATAAATGTTGTTTATATGCATTATAAACTTTGATGTTTTTGTTCGTAAGAACGATGCATGCATCATGAATAATTCACCCGTTACTTCCTTCACCTCTTAGTCTGGAGTTAAGTAGTGAGTCTGGTTTGAGGAATGTAATCCATCGTAGCTACTCTTTGGATTTTGATCAAATGGTCTCACTTGGATTAAATTGGTTTCCTACAGTATGGCTCGTGCCAAGATGACGCCCCGTAAGTCCACCGGACCCAAAGGAGTTCCTCATCACCAACTTGCCCCTAGAAATGATGGTGCTAGCAGTAGCAGTACTAGGCCTGATCCCCAGGCAGAGGTACTGAGGGTTTCTATGGAGTTAGCACAATCTACTAGAGATAGGGCTTTGGATGTTATACAAATAGGAGAATTACAGGGTCAATTGAGGCAGCTCACCACCGCGCATAGGAACTGTGAAAGTATGTTAGTTCGTATGGTGGAAGGAAGAAATGAAGCTTGGCCCAAGGAAGATGTAGCTAGAGCTAGAACTCATGAGCTAGAATTCTATGTAGAAGATTTAGAAGAACATAATACATATCTACATGAGGAAGTTCATAGGCTTAGCAATCTACTGAATCTGAATCATGAGCCTCAAGCTGATGCCATGGACCCCGGTGTCATCCTTGCCGATGATGATGAATCGGGAGAGGAAGAAGAAGAAGATCCTGAAGAATTAGTAATGATCGATGAAGTGATGATGAAGGCGGTAATAATTCCGGAATGGATACCGAGCCTGAAGTTTGAAGAAATTGAGGAAAGGAGGAGAGTTGTATAATAGTAGCTCTAGTTAAGTTATGTAGTTCTGTTTTCGTACTCGTAGGTTTGTTTGTACATTAGTAAGCTCCATGTAATGTGTCTAGAGTAAGTTTTGGTACAATTCAATAAAGACATGTGAAAATAGTTTGGTTTGTTATGAGCAGATGCGTCGTACACGGGGTTCGTTTATTCCAGGAACTTCACAAGATGAGGACGGTATTCCAGATCCGCCACCAATTCCAACCAATTTAGCTGATGCTATAACTGCACTTGTCAATGTGACGGCTAAAAATTCTCGTTTGCTTCATGAGATGGCTCAGAGTAATCAGAATCAGATGTACGGAAACCGTGGGCGCCACCATAACCGACAGGAGGCTACATATGTTGATTTCACAGACACAAGACCCCCGGTGTTTACCAAGGCAGATGAACCATTGGAGGCTGATGACTGGCTTCGAACCATGGAGCAGAAATTTGACCTTATCCCATGCATGGAGTATCAAAAACCTACGTTTGCCGCCCAACAACTTAGAGGAGCAGCAAGTGCTTGGTGGGCAAACTTAGTGGCTATGCAACCAGCTGGCATTCCAATAACTTGGGCTGAGTTCCGTACGGCCTTTAGAGCCCATTATATCCCTGAAGGAGTAATGGCTATGAAGCTAGATGAATTCCTTGCTTTGAAACAAGGAGATCAAAGCGTGATGCAGTATGTGGGAAGATTTAATCATCTGTCTCAATATGCATCCGAACATGTCAATACTGATGCCAAGAAGAAGAGGTGGTTTATGAGAGGCCTGAATACCAAGTTGCAGACTATGATGACCACTTGCACCAATGTCACTTACCATGAGGCAGTAAATATTGCAATTGCTTTAGAATCAAAGTATCGGCAGCATAAGGAGCTCAAAAAGAAAAAGAGTGTGCCGTCTGGATCTTTTGGGGGAAATCAGAAGAGGCAGAGGGTGATTTATCATCCAGTACAGCATAATCGTCCTCCTTATCGTCCGCCGCAGTTCCAAGCCGGGCAACAGTCAAATGTCCATCCTGCTATAACCTATTCGAGTTCACAATCAACCAATGCTCCTGGTGGTAATGCTCTAACATCCCAGGGTCACAACTATCCATGTTACAATTGTGGTAGGATTGGTCATTTCTCTAGGGAATGTCCATATCCTAGGCAGGCTAATCAAAATTATCAGAAGGCTCCTGCCAATCAACAACAGGGTCAGGCACCAAATAAGAACCCCAATCAGAATGCTCAGAAGGGCAAAGATGAGAGGAAGACAGGACGGGTGTTCTATATTCAAGCTGGAGAAATTCCGGAAGGGGAGCCAGTGATGATGGGTATGTTTCCTGTTGCCAATCACCTTGCAGTTATACTTTTTGATTCTGGCGCATCGCATTCATTCATCAATAGAACATTTGTCGTGAAGCATGAAATTTCGATTGGGGCAACAAAGGAAAGTTTCTTTATACAGTCGCCCGGGGGACGTCTGTGTACTAAGGAGATGGTATACTAGGTACCCGTAAACCTGGGTGGGCATATTTTTCCCACTACCATGATTATCCTTAAGGATCAGGATATAGATGTAATTTTGGGAATGAATTGGATGTATCAGCATAAGGCTGTTATAGATGCTTTGAATAGGACCTTAAGAGTGAGTTTGCCTGATAGTAATTCTCAACTTCTTATCCAACTTCCAACCCTAAGAAGATCAGTGAGCAAGATTTGTGCAACTGCTGTCAAAGAGATTAGAGATATTCCGGTAGTGTGTGAATTTCCGGATGTGTTTCCTGAAGATTTACCCGGTCTACCACCTGATAGGGATGTACAGTTCAATATAGAGTTACAACCTGGAACAGCTCCGATTTCTCGGAGAGCTTATAGGATGCCACCTAAGGAATTGGCCGAGTTGAAAACTCAGTTACAAGAATTGATTGAGAAAGGGTTTATCCAACCTAGTTCTTCACCTTGGGGATGTCCGGCAATTTTTGTGAAAAAGAAAGATGAGACCCTAAGGTTGTGTGTTGACTATCGTCCATTGAATGAAGTGACCATCAAGAATAAGTATCCATTACCTCGGATAGATCTGCTTTTTGATCAACTGGCCAGAGCCAAAGTTTTCTCCAAGATAGATTTGAGATCAGGATATCACCAAATCAAGATAAAGCCTGAGGATATTCCCAAAACGGCATTTACCACAAGATATGGGTTATATGAATACTTGGTAATGTCTTTTGGTTTGACAAATGCTCCAGCTCATTTCATGTATCTAATGAACTCAGTATTCATGTCGGAGCTAGACAAGTTTGTAGTGGTGTTTATTGATGACATTTTAGTATATTCCAAGAATAAGAAAGAACATGCAGAACATCTCAGAATAGTTCTGACCCGTTTGAGAGAACATCAACTATATGCCAAGTTCAGCAAGTGTGATTTTTGGCTTAAGGAAGTGCAATTTCTTGGACATGTCTTGTCAGCCGAAGGAGTTGCAGTTGATCCAAGCAAAGTGAAGGATGTGCTTGATTGGAAACCGCCAACCACAGTTCATCAAGTTCGGAGTTTTCTGGGATTGGCGGGATATTACCGTCGGTTTATTCCAGATTTCTCAAAGATATCAAAGTCCATAACTGAATTGTTGAAGAACCAAGTTAAGTTTGTCTGGTCATCAGATTGTGAAGAGGCTTTCTAGACTTTGAAAAGACTGTTGACTACTGCGCCAGTGTTAGCCCAACCTGACATCGAGAAGCCGTTTGATGTTTATTGTGATGCTTCAGGTATTGGTATTGGATGTGTGTTGATGCAAGAAGGCCGAGTCATTGCCTATGCATCCAGGCAACTTAAGCAACATGAAGAACACTATCCGACTCATGACTTGGAGTTAGCGGCTGTGGTTCATGCTCTAAAGATTTGGTGGCATTACCTGCTTGGTAATACGTGTCATATGTATACATACCATAAAAGCTTAAAGTATATCTTTACTCAGTCAGAGTTGAACATGCGACAAAGAAGATGGTTAGAACTGATTAAGGATTATGATTTGGAAGTACATTATCATCCTGGTAAAGCAAATGTGGTTGCAGATGCTCTCAGTCGCAAAGGTTATTGCAATTGTCTGACAGTGAGAACAATGGGTTTGAATTTATGTCAAGAAATGGAAAAGTTGAATGTAGAAGTAATTCAACAAGGAAGTTTGACCAACATAATTGTTGAAGCCACTATTCGAGATCAAGTTATTGCTGCTCAGAAGGAAAATAAAGGTATAGCCCATATCAAGGAAAGAGTCAAGAAGGGAAAAGCGGAATGCTTTAGTATTGACAATGAAGATGTGTTGTGGTTCAAGGATCGCCTGGTGGTACCAAAAGTTCCTGAGTTGCGGCAGTCAATTCTAGATGAGGCACATGCTACTAGGTTATCCATCCATCCGGGAAGTAACAAGATGTACCATGACTTGAAGCAAAGATTCTGGTGGACTAAAATGAAAATAGAGATTGCTAGATACATAGCAAAGTGTGATACTTGTCAAAAGGTGAAAGCTATACATTTGAGGTCTGCTGGTGAATTACAACCATTACCTATTCCATCTTGGAAGTGGGAGGACATAAGCATGGACTTTATTGTTGGTCTACCCAAGACATCAAAGGGATTTGACTCAGTATGGGTTATTGTAGATCGACTCATTAAGTCAGCGCATTTTCTTCCAGTCAAGACAATATATCCTACGATCCAATATGCCAAAATGTACTTAGCAAGAATCATGAGTCTCCATGGAATACCCAAGACTATTGTGTCAGATAGGGGTACACAGTTTGTCTCCAACTTTTGGAAACAATTGCATTCTTCGTTGGGTACTAAACTTCTGTACAGTACAGCTTATCATCTGCAGACTGATGGACAGACTGAAAGAGTCAATCAAGTACTTGAAGATATGTTAAGGTGTTGTGTCCTTAACTATTCCAATAAGTGGGATGAATGTTTACCTTTAGCCGAGTTCTCATACAACAATAGTTATTAGGAAAGCAATAGAATGGCTCCATTTGAAGCACTCTATGGTCGTAGATGCAGGACATCATTGAGTTGGTCTGAGCCTGGAGAAAGAAGATTCTTTGGAGTTGACCTTGTGAAAGAAACAGAAGACAAGGTTAGGCAAATACAGAATAATTTGAAGATAGCTCAATCCCGACAGAAGAGTTATGCGGATAGAAGACGGAGACCATTGGTATTTACCAAAGGAGATTTTGTGTATCTGAAAGTGTCACCAATGAAGGGAGTTACCCGTTTTGGTGTTAAAGGAAAGTTGGCGCCTCGATATATTGGACCATATCAAATTCTGGAGAGGTATGGAAAAGTGGCATATCGGTTGAAATTACCTGAACATCTTGCAGCCGTGCATGATGTGTTCCATGTTTCTCAATTGAAGAAGTGTCTCCGAGTGCCTGAACAGAATGTTGAAGTTGAAGGAGTGGAACTAGAACCGGATTTAACTTATTCCGAATATCCTATCCGAGTGTTAGATCAGAAAGATCATGTTACTCGAAGACGGACAATCAAGTTCTATAAAATACAATGGAATCAACATTCAGAAGAGGAAGCTACTTGGGAATCAGAAGATTACTTGTTAGAAAAGTTTCCCGAAATTTTAGCGTCAATATAGAATCGAGTAATGTTAGTTGAGTTCAATAGTACAAATTGTGTTTTGTAAAGGAACCTCAGCTATTTTATGGACAGAGTTTGTATGTGTTCTCGCGACACATTTCCTTTTCCATTACTTACCCTATGGCTTTGAATCTCGGGGCGAGATTTCTTTTAGGGGGAAGGATTGTAACACCTCGGGTGTTTAAATATTAAAATCTGACATGTCATCATATGCATTGCAAAGCATTTGACATTTGGCGAAAACTTTGATGTGCAGTTACTAAAACAAGTTTACAATTGTGTAATGAGTGTTGAATTGTATTGTTTGACTCAAGTTCAAAGTTTGTCTGGGTTTTGAATTTTTCGAGAAAAGCCCGCTTTTCAACATGTAAACCCTACCCTGAAAATCCATTTCAAAATTTAAGCATATTTTGGGGTTGGGCCAAAAAGCAAAGGTGTAGAGCTTGGCAAGTTATACAAAGTTTGTTTTTGGAGTTTTTCAAGTTGTTTAGAAAATTTTTGAGTAAATCAAAAAGGCGTAATTCGGTAAATTTCCCTATTCATCTTCAAAAGTTCATTTCAAAATCTAGACCGAATTAGGAGATGGTTATAAAAGCAAAGTTGTAGAACTTTTGATTTTGAACAACTTTTATTTTTGGAGATTTTTGAGTTGTTATGAAAATTTGAGAGTAATTTGTGAAATTTGGTGAATGGCAAACTTGTAATTACTGTGAACAGTGTTCACCGCTTGCGCTACACCGCCGGCGAGCTTCGGCTTGCTTCCAGTCGCGCGCGTGGCCGTCTGGGCGTCACGTTGGCGCGCTGAAGGCTTTGTCGTGGCTTCCTTGCGCTTCTTTGGCTGCCCTATAAAGCTCTGGAGCCGCCGCCGTTCTTCTTTCTTCGCTCTCTGTTTTTTCCCGTCGCCGCTGCTTCCACTCCGGCGAGCCCTGCACCGTCTCCCTAGCGCCGTGGTCGTCTTGGTAAAGGCCGTTCCAGTTCCGTCTTTCTCTTGCGCATCCACCCAGCCAACTATGGTTGGCTGATTTCGCCGGGAACTCGCTGACCACACTCTTCTTCCTCGCGGCCAGCAGAGTCCCCGTCGAGCGAGCGCCGTCGTGGCCAGTACTCTACGGTGAGCTTCTGATCTCGGGAAGCATTGTTTCAGCTTCTCCGTGATGCCGTGGTGCTTAATATCTTGTTGATTACTTGTTTGTCCACCACAGTCATTGGAACACCGCCGTCGTCATTGCTCGCACCGCCGTGATCGCTGTGAACGCCGCCCCGCTTCAACCGTTGCTTCTTCAGCCTTAATTCTTGCTTGAACGTGTTCGTGGTGAGCTACTGGACCTTCCCATGCCCTCTGTTTCCCCGTTTTTGGCTTCGTTTCGCCGGCGTAGCACTGCCGTGCCACCGCGTCCGCCATGGCCGACGCCAAGTTCGTAACTCGTAGTAATTCGTCTAGCTAGTGCCTTCAGTCGATGCGCCGTGATGATGTGGTCATTTTGGTACCTTGACCGTCGCCTTTGGACTCACCGTCGGTGAGTTTGCGCCGGTCAGCGCCGTCGTCGTCGTAGTCAACACGCGGGAGGTAGAAGATGACAGGTGGGGTCCGATGTCAGTGACTCAGCGTTCAAATGGATTTTTCTATTTTTAGATTTGAATGAATAGTGTCTATTTTTGTTATTTTTGTGTAGATTTATTTAGAGCTCCAAAAATTATGACAATTTTTGTGTGACTTCTCTGAGATGTATAGTATTTAAGAAAAATATGAAATAATGTTTTTCAGTAAGTTTTAAATGTGATAAAAATTGCTCAATTTATTCATAAATGGATTTACAGGATTTTTCTAGGCTTATTTATTTATCCAAAAATTATGAAATTTGTTTTGCCACTTAGTTATCATGTAATGAACATGTACTAAAATTTTGGGCTCAATTAGAATAAGTTGATTTATTTCATAATTTTGAATTAAATAATTAATTCATAAAAGCAAATAGTAACCTTTAGTGATTTAGGTTTTGTTTGGAATTTTGGATTGAGTGATGACCTTGGGTCATTTGTTGATAATGATCCTTGGCAGTGGATGTATGTGTTACGAAAAAGATTTAGTTTGTTTGACTTGTAACTGTACCGCGAAGGAAAGTTGTATTCAAATTGTTAATTTTTGTATCCATCATCGAGCATCATATTTAGTATTCCGCATCATGTTGAACATGGCATTGTTATTACGTGTAGTGAACGAAGATGAAAACGTGGTAGTTAATCAAGCTGTTGAAGAGGTTAATCCGTCTGTTGAGGTCGGATCGAATCCTTGTGTATCGTCGCAGGAACCGGACTTTTCCGTCAACGAAGGCAAGCCCCGGATGCATACAACCCTACCTTGCGTTTTATAAATTAATTTCGCTTTTGCTTTCTGTTACTGCATTAAGTGATTAGGAGTTAAGTAAAAGCCTAATTGGTGCATTACCACCCTTGTTATTCCATATTTACCATATTACCAGTTTTAAACTCGTATATGCCTAGTTTTGCTTAGCCATGCGTAGAACGATGAAGGTCGGGTGACTACCTGCCACCTGCAAGAAACAAATGGAACATTGGTTAATTATGTTAGCATGTGATATGGGAATGTGGAGTAATAAATCTAGACCGGGCGGACTCGGTGTGTGTGAGCCACAAGGCGTGGAGGTCTTGTGAGCGGGTTCTTTCCGCCTGTGTCGATTAAGGCACGTCCGTTGTTGAATTGCATGAGGTGAGAATTTGTAGTACTAACCACATACTCTAGTAAGCCTGAACTTGGCAATTCTATTACGAGAATGGCTACTCGCGCACTGGAAGTGGAGAGATGGCGGGAATAGCGTGTACCCACGTGGCCATGGGCTGGAATGGTGGAGTACTGTGTTCTCGGGTGGCGCGGACCCGTTCTTGTTTTAGAGGATCCGAGGGTAGGTTGGTATATGTAGGTCGGGGACCTGCATATGTCATGTGGTCTAGAATCCCCAGCTGGGTTTTAATCGGTTCGAATCGTCGTTGCTCCTCGGTTATGGAGACTCAACTCACTGTTCATCATCGTAGAATTAATAACCAGAACTTGAATAAGGCTTGTGAAGGTGTTGGATATGAAGTTTCATGATCTCAGTGCGGATCGTGTCAGCTTTGTATATAATTCTCGAGAAGTTTTCTATATAAAGAATGTTGTTAAAAGAGCTTTTACGCAAAAGAACTTTGATCATTGTTAAAACTATACCTTGAATCCCTGAGCCTGCATTACTGAGTTTATCAGTTAATATTTCGGATAAGTCTTGTTGAGTACTTTTGTACTCAGGGTTCATTGACCCGTTGTTGCAGGTGAGCCTCATGAGCAGATCTATTTTGGATCGTGCTGCATGACTATCGTTCGTTCTGACAACGAGAAGTAAATGTGTGATCCTTGGGCAGGATGTTTATCTTGTGTGTTAAGTATATGTTAATTATGCCACCCCACTACTACTATGGTTTGTAATAATCATCGAACTTAGTTTGTAAGGTTTGAAACAACTGGTTTGTAAACTATGTTATCGTAAGACTTCCGCTGTTTTTACTCTGGTTTTGATATTTGAATAAATGTTGTAATACTGCAATGACTCTGTAACGTGATCCTGCTCGGAAATCGTGGATGATTCGGGGTTCCCCGAGGACACCCGACAGTCTTTTTAAGTTCATGGAAACATATGCATAAATGTCAAAGGTCGTCGGACAGTGACAGGTGCATGTGGGCCCTATAACTTAGGAGGTTCTGCCACACTATCAACTTTGCATCCGGCGTAATCCGAATCGGAGTAGCCAATTAATTCAAATAAAGCTCCTTTGGGATACCAAAGGCCAATGCTTGGTGTGTGCTTAAGATACCTAAGGATTCTTTTTACGACAATTAAATGTGTTTCCCTAGGACTAGCTTGAAATCTAGCACACATACACACACTAAACATGATGTCGGGACTAGATGCGGTCAAATATAACAAACTACCAATCATTGAACGGTAGAGAGTTTGATCAATCGGGTTACCTCCCTCATCTAGGTCGAGATGTCCATTGGTAGGCATTGGTGTCTTGATTGGCTTACATTCATCCATCTTGAATCTCTTGAGAAGATCTTTTGTGTATTTCTCTTGAGAGATGAAGATGCCTTCTTTCATTTGCTTGACTTGAAAACCAAGAAAGAATGTAAGCTCACCAATCATTGACATCTCAAACTCCTTCGACATCAATTCACCAAATTCTTTGCATGAGTCTTCATTTGATGATCCAAAGATGATATTATCAACATATACGAGTTGATTGCTAAGGAACTTTTGAAGGAATAGGTGGTTGGATGCATAACATGCGGTGTTGATTGCTTCCACCCATAGAGCTTTGGGGGTGTTGTACTCATCAAGCATAGTCCTTGCAAGAGTGATCAAAGTCTGGTTCTTCCTCTCAACTACACCATTTTGTTGAGGAGTATAAGTTGCAGAGACTTCATGTTTGATTCCAACTTCATCACAATAGGCTTCAATGTTTGTGTTGTCAAATTCTTTACCATTGTCACTTCTTATCTTCTTGAGCTTCACTTCAAATTCATTTTGAGCTCTCTTGGCAAACTTCTTGAAGCAAGATGCAACTTCGGATTTATCATGAAGGAAGAATACCCATGTATACCTTGAATAGTCATCAACAATCACAAGACAATAGAGATTCCCTCCCAAACTCTTGTATGTTGTTGGTCCAAATAAATCCATGTGTAGGAGTTCTAGCATTCTTGTGGTTGACATGAAAGCTTTGGTTGGATGAGTATTTGCAACTTGCTTGCCGGCTTGACATGCACTACAAAGCTTGTCCTTCTCAAACTTCACATCCTTCAACCCTCTCACCAAATCATTCTTCATAAGCTTCTTGAGTGAGCTCATCCCTACATGAGCAAGTCTTCTAGGCCATAGCCACCCAAGTGTTGTTTTGGTGAATAGGCAAGTCTTTAAATTTGCATCTTCGGAGGTGAAGTCCACTAGATATAAGTTGTTGTATCTAAATCCATTGATTATCACTTGATTGTCATCTACCTTGGATACAACAACCTCCTTTTCGGTGAACAAGCATTGGAAGCCAAGATCACACAATTGTCCAACGGATAGCAAGTTGCGGCTCAATGAAGCAACATAGAGCACATTGGAGATGGAATGATCATTTGATATTGCCAGTTTGCCCAATCCTTTAACCTTGCCCTTTGAATTGTCTCCAAATGTTATTTTCTCTTGTCTATCTACCTCTTCATCTAGTGAGGTGAACATACGAGGATCACCGGTCATATGTTGAGTGCAACCACTATCAATAACCCAATGACTTCCACTGGTCTTGTAGTTTACCTACACACAAGAGATTCAAGCTTTAGGAATCCAAACTTGTTGAGGGCCCTTCACCTTCTCAACAAGTGACTTAGCCACCCAAATCTTCTTAGGCCTATTCTTGTTAGGGGGTCCTAAGAACATGACTTTCATCTTTCCACTAGAATCCTTTCTAAGCATGTAATGAGCATTGAAGGCAAAGGGTCTAGCATGCTTGGGCAAGGGTTGTGGCAGTGGAGTTTGACACTCATGAGCAAAGTGGCCTTCTTGTCCACACTCAAAACATCTCTTTGGCTTTGGCTTTGGCTTTGATTGTTGTTGTTGAGCTTGAGCCTTCTTCTTCTCTACACTTGCCATATATCCAATGCCACTTCTATCCATCTTCATGATGGTGTTCATAAGTAGCTCACTTTGGAGGTGCTTGCCTCTAGCAAACTTGCTCAATCCCACCTTGAGATGCTCTTTCTCCATCTTGAGCTTCTTGTTCTCTTCCTTGAGAACATCATTGTTCTTCTCTTCCTTGAGCTTCTTGTTTTCTTCCTTGAGCTTCTCATTCTCAAGGATCAACTTTTCATCATGATCATGAGTTTCTAGCACAATGGCATTGTGGCTTTTGATCTCATCAAGATCTTTCTTGAGCTTCTCATTATCACTCTTGAGCTTGACATATTCATCATAGTCATTGCACTCAACCACTTGCTTGCCTTTACCACTAGATCCTTGCTCAATGCTCTCATCAATTAAATCATCACATGATGTAGCTATATCAATCTTAACAACATGGTTAGTAGCATCATGTGGCTCATTTGGTAAAAATTCTTGAGCAATAACAAGAGTATCATGATTGATCTTAAGAGAAGTGTATTCATCTTTTAGCTTGTTGTGACTAGTGATGAGCTCATTGTGCACCCACTCAAGTTTATCATGTTTATCTTTAAGCTCTTTCTTAGAAGATTTGAGCTCCTTGAGTTTGGATGATATAGCATCATTAGTTTCTCTAAGCTCATCATTAGCCTTTTCCAATGTATCGCACTTTGCTAAGAGTGAATCATTTTTAGCATCAAGCTTTTCATTTGTAGCTCTACTCTTTCTAATGATCTTAGTGTATTTTCTTAGTATTTTGACAAGATCATCGTATGAAGGTGAATCATCATCATTGCTATCGCTATCATCATCACTAGCTTGCTCATCATCACTACTATCATCATTCTTAGTTACCTTTTGTTCACCCTTGGCCATAAGGCATAGGTGTGTAGAGGATGATGGCGGTGAAGATGGAAGATCAATAGCAATGGCGACCACCTTCTCATTGTCACTATCATCATTGGATGATCCACTTGATGAATCAATGTCCGTGAGCCAATCACCGACAATGTAGGCCTTTCCACTCTTCTTCTTCTTGTAGAAGTCCCTCTTTTTGCCATCTCTCTTCTTGTATGGCTTGTTCTTTTTCTTCTCATCTTCATCTTCATTGCTTGAGTCATCTTTCTTGCCCTTGTTCTTGTTCTTGAACTTGTCTTTCTTGGGCTTTGTGCATTGATGAGCTAGATGGCCAAGTTCACCACAATTGTAGCAATCCATCTCGGAGATTGGCTTTCTTCTTGAGCTAGTGAAGAACTTCTTCTTCTTGTCGTCAAACTTGATGCCACTCTTGTTTAGCTTCTTTAGCATCTTGGCGGTCTTCTTCACCATGAGAGCAAGACTTTCTTCATCATCTTCTTCATCACTTGAGCTCTCATACTCAAGCCTTGCTTTGCCCTTATCTTGGCTAGCTTTGAATGCTAAGTCCTTCTCTTTCTTCTTTGTAGAGGATGAGCCATCTTGTGGCGTGATGTGCATGTACATCTCATGAGCATTGATCTTTCCCAAGATTTGTGTTGGTGTAGCGGCGGAAAGATCACCTTGATGTAGCACGGTCACAATATGCCCATATTTATCAATGTGGAGGACATTCAAGATCTTTCTCACAACGTCAGATGGTGACATTTGAGTAAGTCCAAGCCCATTGACTTCCTCTACAAGAACATTTAAATGAGAATACATCTCATTAGCACTTTCTTTGGGAAGCATCTCAAAAGAATTTAGCTTTTTTATTACAAGATGATAGCGTTCCTCACGCTCACTCTTGGTTCCCTCATGGAGCGCACAAACGTCCGACCATAGTGCATGTGCGTCTTTGTGGTTCCTTACGCGGTTGAACACATCTTTACAAAGGCCTCTAAAGATGGTGTTACGAGCCTTTGCATTCCATTTTTCATAGTTAACCTCATCGCCTTGTAGGTTAGTAGCATCTCGAGGTTTTGGGAAGCCTTGAGAGGCGACTCTAAGAATACCAACGTCTAGAGCTTCTAAGTATGCCTCCATGCGGATTTTCCAATATGGAAAGTCATCTCCCTCAAAGATAGGAGGAGGTCCATCCCCGTGAGACATCTTGCTCAAAGCGATTAAGCACGAGGCTCTGATACCAATTGAAAGGATCAAGATGCCCAAGAGGGGGGTGAATTGGGCTAATTCTAAATTTTCTTGCAATAATCAAATCCTATGGTTAGCCCAATTAACCCCTTGTGCCTAGAAAAGTGTTTTTATTAATCTAACGCACAACGGACTTGCAACCTATGTTCCAAACTTACTCTACCATGGCAATTCTATGAATGTAAAGACAAGTATTGAATTGCTCAAAGTAAATGCTCAAAGTAAATGCTCAAGCTAAATAGAGAGAGAGGAACACAGCAATGTTTTGCCGAGGTATCGGAGAGTCATCACTCCCCACTAGTCCTTGTTAGAGCACCCGCACAAGGGTGTAGCTCCCCTTGATCTGCGCAAGGATCAAGTGCTCTCTACGGGTTGATTCTTCGACACTCTATCGTGGCGAATCACCCAAAGCCGCTAATAACTTGAGTTGGGTCACACACAAGCTCCGCCGGGTGATCACCAAGCTCCCAATCACCACCAAGCCGTCTAGGTGATAGTGATCACCAAGAGTAATAAGCACGAACTCTCACTTGACACGCGAAGCCTAATGAGAAGATGGATGCACACTTTGCTACTCTTGATTTACTAATGAGGCTACTCTCTTGGATTCTCAAATCTCAATCAGCTCACTAGGACCTTGCTCTTTTTAGCACTCACAAACGTGTTTCTCAGCTATTGGAATGAGCAAAAGTAACTCCACACACGAGTGGAGCTTCTATTTATAAGGCAGCCTAAAAAATGAACCGTTATAAGCTTCTATGGGGGGACCGGACACTCCGGTCATGTTGATCGGATGCTCCGGTCAGTTCAACCTGCAAACCAGTGAATACATATTGACCGGACGCTGGCAGCGTCCGATCACCACTAACTGGATGCATCTGGTCACATTAAACCCTCACTGGATGCTTACTATACTCGACCGGACGTTGAACCCCCAGGGTCCGGTCAGTACTGACTGGACGCGTCCGGTCGCTGATTCCCTTCTCTAGAACCTTACTGGAGTCAACCGGATGCTACCTCTCAGCGTCCGGTCGCTTGACCACTCCAACGTCCGGTCGCACCGAACGCAAACTGCTTGATCAAATGAACTGACTGGACCCTGCGGCCAGCGTCCGGTCGCATCGGAGCCAGCGTCCGGTCATCATTTGACCCTCTATTCACTTCCAACTTTCGATCATATGTGAATGAAGTTTGCTCCAAAGGATCTTAGGCATTCATAGGAGCTACCTATAGCTAGTTTTAACAAGTGTGCGCCACACCTAACTCACTAGACTCACCTAGGTCAAGCTACCCGTTCATACCCCCCTTAATAGTATGATCAAAGGAAAAACAAAGTCCTAAACTACTCTAAGTGTCTCTCCAACTCCAATCGACACTTAGAACTAGTCATCCTTAACCTTGTCATCCATCCTTTGAAAACCAAAATGATTTCCATCGTAGGGGCATGACAACCATGATTGCCCAATTGATCTCCATTACTATGACCTAACTTAATTGCCTCTGCAAAACACACGTTAGTCATAGTAATCTCGTATTGTCATTAATCACCGAACATGAGGGATTGACTCGCATACAGTTGTGGCTTATCAACTCTCTAATGCAGCAGACAGTTTTTGATATTTGGGATCTTCTTCTGCCAGAGATGGAGGACACTATAGCTGAGGGCTTCAGAGGTTGTAGGCAGCTGCCATATGCCCACTGGATCACTTTTCTTATTCACAGGGCAGTTACTGTGAGGCCACCAGAGATGCTTGCTGAGTATAGTGGTGCTACGACGGAATTTCCTACATACAACATGACTCAGATGATCCATCATAGCACACCATAGCTAATGGAAATGGGGATCCTGATCTTCCATTAGGTAGAGGTAACTATCGTTGTGATGGAGAATGACACACCGATTCGGCTTTAGATCGATAGATCGAACCCTACAATCTTAGCACCACAGCTCCTCTGGTTATCAACCAAGTCACGGACTAGGTTGACCTCACCAAGAAGGCTAATCCCTGCCTGCACAACAAAGAACACAAGCAAGAACAAGAAAGAACACAACCAAATTATAGATGAATGATTAATCTCACAAAGTTGGGGTCTCACAAACCGATGAACGGCGAAACTGTTCTTGATAGAATAATCTAAGCAAAACCCAAACCCTAATAGAGGGGCGGTGGCTGTTTATGAAGACTCTAGGGTCATGCAAGACCCTTGGATGCGCCCCTAATGGGCCCAAACATGATACATGGTCCAATGGACCAAAAGATGGTGTCGCAGCACCCTGGTAGATTCTGGATGCTAACTTGTGACCACGATTCCCGTTGATTCCGAATAGCTTTTGATGTGAAACCACTTGTATTGGCTTCCTTATCAAATTAGCTTTCCATCCATATGTGGATCATCAAAAATGGAGTCTAGATGCGTCCTGGGTGACCAGTTTAAGGCAGACTGGTCCTAGAGGCCGAGGCAGACTCGAAATCATGTTGAACCGGGCCTCCGGTTCCTGTTGGACGTCCTTGCTGGTCATCTTCACCTCCACCATGTCCTCTAAGTCCTTCATGACCCTCTCCAATGTTCCTAAGCAAGATAACATCATTAGGTAGTAGTCTATTCTCAAAAGTATAAAAAGGGCGCCATGATGATGAGGACATCATTCCTTCAGATGTACCCGCTGATCCTCCAACCGTCATGCAAGGTCCAATGACCTGGGCTCGAATGCGTCAACTCAATTTAGAGGTGAACTCGTTCTTAAGCGATCATTTTTATACTTTTGAGAATAGACTAATACCTAATGATGTTATCTTGGTTAGGAACATTAGAGAGGGTCATGAAGAACTTAGAGGACGTGGTGGAGGTGAAGATGACCAGCAAGGACGTCCAACAAGAACCGGAGGCTCGGTCCAACATGATTTCGAGTCTGCCTAGGCCTCCAGGACCAGTCTGCCTTAAACTGGTCACCCAGGATGCATCCGGACTTCGGTTTCGATGATACACATATGGATGGAAAGCTAATTTTATAAGGAAGCCAATCCAAGTGGTTTCACATCAAAAGCAATTCGGAATCAATGGGAATCGTGGTCACAAGTTAGCATCTAGAATATGCCAGGGTGCTGCAACACCATCTTTTGCTCCGTTGGACTATGTATCGTGTTTGGGCCCATTAGGGGCATGTCCAAGGGTCTTGCATGACCCTAGAGTCTTCATAAACAGTCATCGCCCTTCATTAGGGTTTGGGTTTTGCTTAGATTATTCTATCAAGAATAGTTTCGCCGTTCATCGGTTTGTGAGACCCCAACTTTGTGAGATTAATCATTCATCTACAATTTGGTTGTGTTCTTTCTTGTTCTTGCTTGTGTTCTTCATTGCGCAGGCAGGGATTAGCCTTCTTGGCGAGGCAATCTACTTTGTGACTTGGTTGATAACCAGAGGAGCTGTGGTGCAAAGATTGTAGGGTTCGATCTTTCGATCTGAAGGCGGAACGGTGTGTCATTCTCCGCCACAACGATAGTTACCTCTACCTGACGGAAGATCGGGATCCCCATTTCCATTAAGTGGTAATTAGAGCTAAGGTATACCGTTAGGTTCACATTTATCCCCTAGTTTTCAGTGTTTTGCTTTCGTCCCATAGTCAAGTGCCATATTTTTTCCCTGTCCTAGAACCTTCCGCGCCATAGCCTTTGCATATTTTGCTTTCATAGTCCATCGTATTGAGTTTGTGTCCTGGTCAAGGTCTTGTTACTAGTTAGGTCATGTTCGAGTCTAGTTCGTGTGTTTTCCCCCATCGTTTCCATCAAATCTTTGCTGCTGTGACCAATTTTGCGCACATTGTTCCTGTTTTGTCCTCTAATTCGGAGTCAATTCTTAAAACTGGTCTAGTTTTCGCATATGAACTCTGATTTTGACGTTCTATATATCAAAATCGATCAGAATTTTTTTTGGATCTGTCCATCCCCGCTTTGTTAGGGTTGGAAATTTTTAAATTGGTCAAAAAGTGGTCACAAGATCCTCTTTTCGTGGTCACAAGGTTTTGTCGATTTTGAGCAAGTTTTCTATAAATTCCACAGGCCACGCCTTTCACTTGTTTAAGCTCATATTTTTTGTGGTTACTTCTTTTGTGCTCCTAAGTGAAGAAAAAATATCAAAAAAATAAAATAAAAAAGTTGAAATTTTCCAAAAAAACTACGACAGCCCAAAAAAATAGAAAAAAGAGAGGGGCAAAAGAGGAACAATATCTAGAGGAGCACATAGAGATGACCAAAGTGAGATGTGTTAGCGTGTGCTGTCTGGTTCCTTGTTTGTATTGCTGTTTCCATCCACCATACTTATTTTTTACACACCTATCTCATTGCTATCCACCATACTTGCTTGTTTGTTACACACCTGGTACTTGGAGCATTTTAGACCAGCAACGAGAACAAGTACTTTGGACTATAATTTAGCATTACTTTCTGTTACTGACTTATGTGCTAGATATACATATTACTCTTTGTTTGCCTTCCAAGCTCCACAAATTCTTCAGATCAGTACAGAAAAAGGGCTTTGTAATCTTGGTACCACTGCCTCACAGGTATCACAAACCAGCCGCCGGTTGTACCGCCCACTGCTTGTGTTGGTAAGAACTTTGTAAGAGCTTGGTAAGACGCTTCCACTTGCTGTGAAAAGTGACACCGCTACAACCACGTAGTCATTTGGTAGGGATAACTTTCACCGTTTGTTCCTGTTTTGTGTTTATAATGGTAGGAGGTGATTAGACTGGAGATAACAATCCTAAGGGTTTTAATGAGTATGTCAGCCAAGAGCAACTACAAGCTGTTGTAGAGGATGCCCAAAAAAGGATGAATGAGGCCGTCAGGAAGGCTGTCACTGACGCACTCATTGAACTCAACATTGGCAACAACATGGAGGTGGATTAATGGGACATTTTGGTGCCAAGAAGACGGAGGAAGTGCTGTCCACATGCTTCTTTTGGCCAAGGATGAGGCGAGATGTAGAGCGGTACGTGGCTCGGTGTGCCACATGTCAAAAAGCTAAGTCATGGTTGAACCCACATGGTTTGTATATGCCTCTTCCTATTCCTTCTACTCCTTGGGCTGATATATCTATGGATTTTGTGTTGGGTTTGTCAAGGACTAAGAGGGGGAGAGATAGTATTTTTGGGGTGGTTGATCATTTTTCTAAGATGGCACATTTTATTCCTTGTCATAAGAGCGACGATGCTGTTCATATTGCTGACCTTTTCTTTTAAGAAATCGTTTGCTTGCATGGTATGCCTTCTACTATTGTTTCAGATCATGATGCAAAATTCTTGAGTCATTTTTGGCGCACGTTGTGGAATAAATTGGGGACCAAGCTGTTGTTTTCTACAACATGTCATCCCCAAACTGATGGGCAAACTGAGGTTGTGAATCGAACAGTGTCCACCATGTTGAGAGCAATTTTGAAGTGTAATTTGAAGATGTGGGAAGAGTGTTTGCCGCATGTGGAGTTTGCATATAACAGGGCGGAACATTCCACCACCAAGGTAAGTCCTTTTCAGGTAGTGTATGGTTTTAACCCCGTGCTCCTATTGATCTTTTGCCTTTACCTACCACCGAGAGAATACATAGTGATGCTAGAGAGTGTGCTGATTTTATTCGTAAGTTGCACGAAACAACTAAAGCAAATATTGAAAGAATGAATGAAAAGTATAGAATTGCTGGTAGTAAAGGTAGAAAAGAGATTAGACTTGAACCGGGTGATTTGGTTTGGTAACATTTGAGAAAAGATAGATTTCCTGAGCTGCGTAAGTCTAAATTAATGCCAAGAGCAGCTGGTCCTTATAAGATTATTGAGAAAATAAATGAGAATACCTACAAACTTGAGTTGCCACCTAAGTTCGGGGTTAGTCCCACCTTTAACATTGTAGATTTGAAACCTTATTTAGGAGAAGAAGATGAGCTTGAGTCAAGAACGACTCCATTTCAAGAGGGGGAGGATGATGAGGACATCACTCCTTCAGATGTACCCACTGATCCTCCAACCGTCATGCAAGGTCCAATGACCTGGGCTCAAATGCGTCAACTCAATTTAGAGGTGAGCTTGTTCTTAAGCAAGATAACATCATTAGGTAGTAGTCTATTCTCAAAAGTATAAAAAGGATCGCTTAAGAACGAGCTCACCTCTAAATTGAGTTGACGCATTCGAGCCTAGGTCATTGGACCTTGCATGACAGTTGGAGGATCAACGGGTACATCTAAAGGAGTGATATCCTCATCAACAGCCACCTAGCTAGCCGCGTCATCGTCCTGATGTGCCAGAGTCTATAGCCCAGCAGGATGATATTATCAGGGGTATTGCAGCTATAGAGGAGGAGCAGCTTGCTTAGTAGGAGGGGATGGTCGTGAGCAACCCCAATGATAGTTCTGATGATGACTACCAGCCCATTCCTCATATGCCTCCACGACAACATGACCATGAGGCCAGCAGCTCCAGTTCAGTGCCACCTGCACCGCAGACAGACCCACCTCTCCTTGCTATACTCGAGCGGATGAGGCAGGACCAGGCACGTCAGGCTCAGGAGACCGTTGTCACTTTTGCACAGTTCCAGACTTAGTAGGATTCAGTTTCAGCGACAGCAGCTAGCTATTCAGCAGCAAATGTAGGCTCTATAGCAGCAGCAACAGGCCATGCATCAGTAGTAGATCCTCATGCAGCAGCAGCTACTTAGATTTATGCAGCATGTAGTGACAGCGATTGGGGCTCCACCGCCATAGCCTTTGCCTTCGCTTGGTCAACCTACCACCACTTCAATGACTCTAGCATTACAGCCCAGTGGGCTTCAGAGTTAGGGACAGCCACCAGCACAGTTTGCTTCACCTACAAAGCAGGTGTCCTAGTATTTTGCTTCACCAGTGATAGCCCCACAGTTCACACCTCTTCAGACGGGCTTCACACCGGCTGAGACATCGTTGCTGCTAGTGCTAGACACTTTAGTCTCTAGGAGTCTTAGAGCGACCTTCAACAAGTTGACAGGGCAGCCTACTCCTCCATACCTGCATGTTCCAGGTCCTTCTATAGCTGCACCTATCATAGCGACTATAGAGACGCTCCATTCCTCAGTGGCATCATCAGAGCTAGCTGCTTCAGTCATACCAGCACAGCCTACAGCAGCTCTAGTTCCTTATCCAACCCAAACTGCTTCAGCATCGCTTCTAGCTACAGAGGGTTAGATAGCTCAGAGCTTAGGATCAGATGATGATGGCACCCAGTTCCACCTCGCTCCTCGTACCTCAATGCCCGGCTCATCCGCTGCAGCCCCATCGACTGACCCTTAGGTTTTGGTGTTTGATGCCAAAGGGGGAGAGGGTTCAAGTATGATAGTCTTAGGGGGAGCGACTATTTAGGGGGAGTCTATCTTTTATTAGCTTATTTATTACATTTGGAGTTTTTATGTGTGTGATACATTATGCATTCATGTTTTCTACTATATTTATGTGATAGTGATATCTACGTGATCATGATATGTGACATGTGTGCTCTCTACTTTGAATTCTTTATATGTCATATCACTTGTGCTATGCTCATTTGCCTTTGCTTCCACATTTTACTCCAATGCAAATGAGCTGCATTACTTGTACTCATGCTTATTTCATATCTTTTGAGTGCATCATGTTGGCTTGGGTCATATAAGCTTGCCTAACACTTTTGTTCTTATTGCCAAAAGCTTATATGAACCAAGCATGTTAAAAACCTCATCTCTTTCACATACTCAAGGTGGTATTGTCATCAATCACAAAAAAGGGGGAGATTAAAAGCATCTAGGCCCCTAGTTGGGTTTCGGTGATTAATGACAATACGTGATTACTGTAACTAACGTGTGTTTTGCAGAGGCAATAAAGTTAGGTCACAGTAATGGAGATCATTTGGGCTATCATGATGGTCATGCCCCTATGATGGAAATCATTTTGGTTTTCAAAGGATGGATGACAAGATTAAGGATGGACTAGTTCTAAGTGTCAATTGGAGTTGGAGTGACACTTAGAGTAGTTTAGGACTTTGTTTTTCCTTTGGCCATACTATTAAAGGGGGTATGGATGGGTAGCTTGACCTAGGTGAGTCTAGTGGGTCAGGTGTGGTGCACACTTGCTAAAACTAGCGCTAGGTAGCTTCAAAATAGTCCTTAAATCCAATGGAGCAAACTTCATTCACATATGATCGAGAGTTGGAAGTGAATGGAGGGTCAAATACAGACCGGACACTGGCTTTGGTGTGACCGGACGCTGGCTCAGAGTCCAGTCAGTTCATTTGATCAAGGTGAAGTCATCTAGAAGTGATCAGACGCTGAGAAGTGAAGTGATCAAACACTAAGGTCCAGCATCCGGTCGACATCAGTAAGGTTCCAGTAAGGGAAAATTGCGACCGGACGCGTCGGGTCAGTGCTGACCAAACACTGGCCAGCGTCTGGTCACACTGTAAACACTGGAGTTTGGGGTAAACTGACCGACGTGTCCGATCAACATGACCAGAGCATCCAGTCACCCCGTAGAGGCACATAACGGTTCATTTTTTAGCCCATGTTATAAATACCACCTCCATTCATGTGTGGGGGTACTTTTGCTCACTCCAACAGCAGACCGTATTTGACATTTGGGATCTCCTTCTGTCAGAGATGGAGGATATTATTGCTGAGGGGTTCAAAGGTCATCGATAGTTGCCCTATGCCCATTGGATCACATTTCTTATTCATAGGGCAGTTACAGTGAGGCCACCTGAGATGCTAGCTAAGTACAGTGGTGCTACTATAGAGTTCCCTACATATAACCTAACTCAGATGATCCACCATAGTACACCACAGGCACCTAGTCAGCCACACCATTGTCCAGATATACCAGAGACTGCAGCCCAGTAGGATGCTATTATCAGGGGTATTGCAACTACTGAGGAGGAGGAGCTTGCTCAGCAGGAGGGGATGGTCGAGAGCGACCCCAGTGACAGCTCAGACGAGGACTACCGGGACATTCCTCAGATGCCTGCACATCGACATGATCATGAGGCCGGCAGCTCTAGTTCAGCTCCACCTGCACCATAGACAGACCCTGCTCTCCTTGCTATACTTGAGCGGATGAGGCAGGATTAGGCACGCCATGCTCAGGAGATCGCTGCCACTTTTGCACAGTTCCAGACTCGGCATGATGAGTTTTAGCGACAACAGCTAGCTATTCAGCAGTAGACACAGGCTCTATAGCAGTAGCAGCAGGCCATGCATCAGCATCAGCTTCTCATGCAGCAACAGCTTCTTGGATTCATGCAACATGTAGTGACAGCGATTGGGGCTCCACCGCCACAGCCTTCGCCCCAGCTTGGTCAGCCTGCCACCACTTCGATGACTCTAGCATTACAGCCTAGTGGGCTTTAGAGTCAGGGACAACCACCAGCATAGTTTGCTTCACCTACAGAGTAGGTGTCCCAATATTTTGCTTTGCCACTGATAGCCTCGCAGTTCACACCTCTTCAGACGGGCTTCACACCGGCTGAGACGTCCTCGCTGCTAGTGCCAGAGACTAAGTGTCCAGGAGCCTTGGTGCATCCTTCAGTGAGTTGATAGGGCAGCCTACTCCTCCATACTTGTATGCCCTAGGTCCTTCTATAGTTGCACCTTTTACTGGGACTACAGAGACGCTCCCTTCCTCAGTGGCATCATCAGAGCCGATTGCTTCAGTCATACCAGCACAGCCTACAGCCGCTCCAGTTCCTAATCCAACCCAAACTGCTTCAGCATCGCTTCTAGCTACAGAGGGTCAGACAGCTCAGAGCTCAGGATCAGATGATGATGGCACCTAGTTCCACCTCGCTCCTCGTACCTCAGCGCCTGGCTCGTCCGCTGCAGCCCTACCGACTGACCCTTAGGTTTTGGTGTTTGATGCCAAAGGGGGAGAGGGTTCGAGTATGATAGCCTTAGGGGGAGCGACTGTTTAGGGGGAGTCTATCTTTTATTAGCTTATTTATTACATTTGGAGTTTTTATGTGTGTGATACATTATGCATTCATGCTTTCTACTATATTTATGTGATAGTGATATCTATGTGATCGTGATATGTGACATGTGTACTCTCTACTTTGAATTCTTTATATGTCATATCACTTGTGCTATGCTCATTTGCCTTTGCTTCTGCGTTTTACTCCAATGCAAATGAGCTTCATTACTTGTACTCATGCTTATTTCATATCTTTTGAGTACATCATGTTGGCTTGGGTCATATAAGCTTGCCTAACACTTTTGTTCTTATTGCCAAAAGCTTATATGAACCAAGCATGTTAAAAACATCATCTCTTTCACATACTCGAGGTAGTATTGTCACCAATCACCAAAAAGGGGAGATTGAAAGCATCTAGGCCCCTAGTTGGGTTTCGGTGATTAATGACAATACATGATTATTGTGACTGACGTGTGTTTTGCAGAGGCAATTAAGTTAGGTCACGAAAAAGGCGATCGATTGGGCAATCAAGGTGGTCATGCCCCTACTATGGAAATTGTTTCGGTTTTCAAAGGATGGATGGCAAGGTTAAGGATGGACTAGTTCTAAGTGTCGATTGGAGTTGGAGAGACACTTAGAGGAGTTTAGGACTTTGTTTTTCCTTTGGCCGTACTATTAAGGGGGGTATGAATGGGTAGCTTGACATAGGTGAGTCTAGTGAGTTAGGTGTGGTGCACACTTGTTAAAACTAGCACTAGGTAGCTCCAAAACAGCCCTTTGATCCAATGGAGCAAACTTCATTCATATATGATCGAGAGTTGGAAGTAAATGGAGGGTCAAATACTGACCAAACGATGGCTTCGGTGTGACCGGACGCTGGCTCAGAGTCCAGTCAGTTCATTTGATCAAGTTGAAGTCGTTTGGAAGTGACCGATGCTGAGGGCCAGTGTCCTGTTGACATTAGTAAGGTTCCAGTGAGGGTAAATTGTGACTGGACGCATCCGATTAGTGTTGACCGGATGCTGGCCAGCGTCTGATCACACTGTAAACACTGGGTTTCGGGGTGAATTGACCGGCGTGTCCGATTAACATGACCGGAGCATCCGGTCACCCCACAGAGGCACATAATGGTTGGTTTTTCAACCCATGTTATAAATACCACCTCCACTCATGTGTGGGGGTACTTTTGCTCATTCCAATAGCTGAGAAACATGTTTGAGAGTGCCAAGAAGAGCAAGGTCCTAGTGAGGTGATTGAGATTTGAGAATCCCAAAGAGAGCCCACATTAGTGAAGCAAGAGTAGCAAAGTGTGCATCCACCCTTCTCATTAGGCTTGTCATGGTCAAGTGAGAGTTCGTGCTTGTTACTCTTTGTGATCGCCATCACCTAAACGGCTTGGTGGTGATTGGAAGTTTGGTGATCATCCGGTGGTGCTTGTGGGTGACCCAACTCAAGTTGTGAGCGGTTGTGGGTGATTCACCGCGATAGAGTGTCAAAGAATCAGCCCGTAGAGAGCACTTAATCCTTGTGCGGATCAAGGGGTGGCTACACCCTTGCGTGGGTGCTCCAATGAGGATTAGTGGGGAGTGGCGACTCTCTGATACCTCGGCAAAACATCGCCGTGTTCTTTATCCTCTCTTTACTTTAAGCATTTACTTTGAGCAATTCAATACTTGTCTTTTACATTCCTAGAATTGCCATGCTAGAGTAGGATTGGAACTTAGGGTGCTAAACTTTTGTGCATTAGATCAATAGAAACACTTTCTAGGCACAAGGGGTTAATTGGGATAACCATAGGATTTCTTTATTGCAAAGAAATTTGTAATTAGCCCAATTCACCCCCCCCCCTCTTGGGCATCTTGATCCTTTTAGGCATGCCGAGGAGCAAATGGCCGAAGGGAGTAGATGCCCGGCCATCGCCGTAGCCTGAGGAGGGAGTAGTCAGCATCTTGTTGGAGAGTCTGTCCCCGGTGTCGGAGAAAATCTAGGGGAAGAGGGCAGCGGCAAATGAGCCGGCCTAGAAGAAGACAAAGATGGCAGCCACCGCTCCCCTCAAACCAGGTGACATCTCGCTTGGTGGCGACCAGACCACTCGAACATGAAGGACCACGGTGTTCGAGTGGTCGGATGACAATGAAAGTCTGGTGGCTCTTCCACCAAGCACTGAAGCACCTCCACACAGGATGTGCATGGAGGAAAAAGTGAAGGGAGGCGAAGAAGTCCCTGAGCAGCTGGCGAGGGGAGTCCCCGCGCAGCAGGCAATGGGAGCCCCCGAGCAGCAGGCGATGGGAGTACCCGAGTAATAGGCGGAGGAAGTCCTAGAGCGATGAGTAGAACAGAGGCCGACAGTGGAGGAGGTGGGACATCCATCCCAGAGCATAGAAGTTGACCCCACGGCCACGCCTGGGTGCTTGGGTAGGCGCCACATGTTCAAGAAATTATACCGGCAGACCAAACCATAAGTATCCTTGCCTTGGAGGTTCTTTATTGTCATTTCTATGCTTTTTTGGAGACTGATGAGGTGATCTGATGCAGTGCAAAGCATGTGGAAGATCTGGCCCCACCCGTCCGGACTGCTGAGCAATCAAAAGCTGGTCCCGAAGCAAAAAAAGGTGCTGGTAGACCCCATGTCGGAGTCCCTAGTTGCTCGGCGGTCTATGGAGGAGTCAACCACAGCTACCGATGGACTTAGCGGCAGCAAGAGGTTGGCTAATGGATCAGCGACGGTGCCTAGGGCAATGGCAGAAACCGTCGAATCTTTAGGAGTAGAGGCTGGAGTTGCTGATGCCGCGCTAGTGTTTGGAACGGAGGGGCCTGTAGTGCTAGAGGAGCAGGCGGCGCTGCCTAAGGCGTCGGAGGGCGTGGTCGGACATGCTATCCGGTGACCAAGCCCCCAAGTGGTGCATCCAGCTACAGTGGAGGAGGACAAGGTGGATGAGATCGAGCATGCTGAACCTTGACTCCAATCTATCCAAATCCTCCGCAAGCGTGGCGATGAGGTGGTGGTTGTCGAGGAGGAGGACACCACCAAAGAGATGAGGAGACTAAAGTCCGCTGTTGCTAGCGTGATGAAACAAATCGAGGTCAGTACTACATCTAGAGAGCTTGTCTTCGATGTTGGAGATCAGAGTTTGTCATTATCATTGTGCATTTGTAGGGGATAACCCAGACTATCGAGCAGCGACACCAGCTGATAAAGAGGATGGAGCCCATCATCGAGGAGAATGAAAAACTCAAAGCAGCGATGAACCTCACGGAGAGAAACATCCAGAGGGCCTAGTGTGAGCGAGACCTTGCAGAGTCCAATGCATGAGACCTGGAATACTAGAAAGGCATCCTATCAGAACAGCTAGCAACTGCGTCTAAGTAGTTGCAGAGCAAGTCCGAGCAGCTAGCCACTGTCTCCGAGCAACTAACGAGTGCTTCTGAGTAGTTGGAGCAGCTGTAGAAAGTCTCCGAGCAGAAGAAAGGTATGACGTATTAGCAAATGTGCTTTGTATTGCTGAATAGCTAAATCTTTGGTGATGACTGTTGTGCTTGTAGAGCAAGACATGGAGCTCGGCCAGCTACGCCAGTCCCTCAAACAACTCCGAGAGGAGAAGGCGAAGGAGTCAGAGCGAGCAGACAAACTGGCCGAGGAGCTAAAAGGTGAATACTTCCTGGCCGAAGTTACTGCTGAAGTGGTTTTCTTGTTTGATGGAACCTTGTAATGCTTGCAGGCTACCGTCATAAAGTCAAGGCAAAGTTGATGTGCTGGTGAAGGAGGTCAGGACCCAAAGGGAGAAGTTCGACGCCGTAGTCGCTAGAGTTAAACTGGTGCTCGACTGCGTCTACCTGGAGGTGGCGCCCTATCCCGATGGCCAGCCATAGCATTCGGACACCATCATCCAGAGGTGCAAGGCAGCGTGGGCGAACTTCAAGAGCTTCAACTGTGATGCCATTGTTACCGCCACTACTCACACTCTTGCGGTGGTTCGGTCCCACTATCCAGCCATTGACCTTAAGGCGATAGGGGGTGGATTCACCGAAGGGCTAGGCGAGGTAGAGACCCAGCAGCTGGAGGATGAGGTGGAGGACGTGGTGAAAAAGTTGGCCGGCGATATAGACCTATTTGGCGAGACGGACGGTGATGACGGAGCTCGGTGATCTGCTCGGGTAATATTATCTGTAACATCTAGAGAAGGTAGTTAGAGCGCACGAGAGAGCGGAAAACATTTATGTATTTGTATAAATGTTATGAAGTGCAAGTTTATGCGACTTGTTCATATTTGCGGCAAAAAATCGTTGTAGTAACATCCCAATGCAATTATACATAGTATAAGTAACAACTGAGCAGTTAGTTCGTTACTGAACTCTTTGGCCTCAGCTAGCCCATAGTCCATAATGTCAAGCGCGGAGCCCATGGATGTATAGGAGGAATAGGCGTCACCAAGGAACCACAGCCGACCACCCATAACGCAGAGCGTGGAGCCCATAGCACATGTCGGGAGAGATCGGAGACTGGGTCTTCTCCACAGAGCGTAGAGCAGAACGTGTGTTGCTCGGTGGTTGGTGAAATGACTTGGAGATAGACATAGTATAAGTGGCATCCAAGCAGTTAGTTCTTTACTGAGCTCTTAGCCTTGGCTAGCCCATAGTCCATAACGTCGAGTGTGGAGCCCATGCACGTGTAGGAGGAACAGGCGTCCCCAAGGAACCACAGCCGACCACCCATAACGTAGAGCGCGGAGCCCGTAACACGTGTAGGGAGAGATCAGAGACTAGGTCTTCTCCATAGAGCACAGAGCAGAACGTGTGTTGCTCGGCGATTGGTGAAATATCTTGGAGATTTGGAGAAAAGTCTTCAGCAATTTGGAGAAACATGTTTGGTGAAATACGTTGGTAATTTGGAGAAAACGTGTTCGGCAATTGGGAGAACACGTGTTCGGCGTTTTGGAGAAAACATGTTCAGCGATAAATGTTGGAGATTTGGAGAAACGTGTTCGGCGATTGGGAGAAAACGTGTTCAGCATTTTGGAGAAAACGTGTTCGGCGATAAACGTTGGAGATTTGGAGAAACGTGGTCGGTGATTTGGAGAAAAACCGTTCGGCGAAAACGTTGGAGATTTGGAGAAACATGGGCGGCGCAGTTATGACAATTTCGTATTGGTGTTCATCATGGAGTAGCTAAAAGCTCAGCGACCATAAGTGGAGATTAAACCATAATGGAGGAATAATGGAGACAAATTATGGAGACCAAAACTTTATTCATCATAGAATGGAGAGTACATATCTGGAGCGTTTCAAGGATAGAAACGTATAAGGTGCTTGATGTGCCATGAATTGGGGACATTGATTCCGTCTAAGTCACATAGGTGATAAGACCCTGCTCAGGTAACCTCTTTGACGATGTAAGGCCCTTCCCATGGGGAGGAGAGCTTGTGCATCCCTTTGGTTTTTGTTTTCTATGGAGAATGAGGTCACCGACAACAAATGAACGACCTTTGATGTTGTGGTTGTAGTACCTCCGCAATCCTTCTAGATATTTGGCTGTGCGGACACAAGTGATTAGGCGTTCTTCCTTGGCCCTGTCGACGTCCTCTGTTCAAATAGCTACAGCTTGCTCTTCATCATAATTTTCCACCCTATGTGCTCGGAAGGCAATATCCACTGGTAGTATGGCTTTTGAGCCATAAACCAAGAAATATGGAGACACACTGGTGCTACAACTAGCTTGAGTGCGCAGTCCCTAAACTATAGCTGGTAACTCCTTGAGCCATCTGCCTGGATGCTTTTCTTGTTTCTAAAATAGCCTCTTTTTGATGGCATCAAGGATCATGTCGTTCGCCCGTTTGACCTGGCCGTTGGCTCTAGGGTAGACAACGAAGACGTATTTGATGGAGATGCACCGGTCTTCATAGAAGTCCCAAAAGTGGTGGCCAGTAAATGTAGTTCTAAGGTCGGTGATGATGCTGTTCGGGAGACTGAATCTGTAGATGATATCTTTGAAGAGCTCGACTGCTTTCTTTACAGTAGCTGAGACAAGCGGTTTATACTCAATCCACTTGGAGAACTTGTCAATGGCAACGTATATGTATCAAAAACCACCTGGCACTGGCTTGAAAGGCCCAATCATATCTAGTCCCCAGCATGCGAAGGGCCAGGAAGCTGGGATGGTCTACAGCTCTTGTGCTAGCACGTGTATCTGCTTGGCAAAAAATTGGCATCATTCACAATGTCGCACGAGGTCTTCTGCATCAGAGATGGCCGTGGGCCAGTAAAAACTAGCTCGGAAAGCTTTGCCGACTAGTGTTCTTGAGGCCGCATGGTTGTCACATGAACCGGAGTGAATTTCGAGAAGTAGCATCACTCCGTCTTCTTGGGTGATGCATTTTTATAGTATCCCTTCCTTGGCACTTTTTCTCATCAAGTTGTCGTCCACCAACACATAATGCTTGCTTCGATGGATTAGGCATTCGGTTTTAGTCTTATCAACGAGTGCTTCAGCGCTGGAGAGGTACTTGATGAACTATTCCCTCCAATCGGCGACCAGCGAAGGTACTGTAAGTACCAACTGCTCGGCGGGAGGAACTTCCTAAATTTCCTTATCTTCCTTAATGGATGGCACCAGAAGATCTTGAATGAAGACCCCCGCTAGAATCACAGCGTGAGAGGAGCCAAGCTTGGATAGGTGATCAGCGAGCTGATTTTGATCGCGTACCACATGGTGGTACTCGATATCGAAGAACTTCCCTTCAAGCTTCCTGATTTTCGGCGCAATATGCATCCATCTTCTCACTGGACCAGGACCAATCTTTGTTGAGCTGGTTGATGACCAGCGCAGAGTCCCCGTATACCATGAGGCGTTTGATGCCGAGCTCAATGGCTATACGGAGTTCGTGGAGACATGCTTCATATTCGGCGGCGTTGTTGGAGGCCGAAAAGTGTATCCAGAGAACGTATCAGAGCTTATACTTGGTCAACGTAATGAACAAGATGCCCGCACCAACACCATTGATGTTAAGGGCGCCGCCAAAGTACATCACCTAGTGCTCGGGGCAGGTGGCGGTGATGGACTCTTAGATCTCGGTCCACTCAGCGACAAAATCAGCAAGCGCCCAAGACTTGATGGTAGGCCTGCTTCTGAATTCAATGGAGTAAGTGCCAAGCTTGATAGCCCACTTGATGATACAGCCGTTGGCCTCTTTGTTGCGAAGAATGTCCCCTAGAGGGAACTCGGTGACCACGACAATCTTGTAATACTCGAAGTAGTGGCAGAGCTTGCGCGACATAATCAGAACAGCGTATAGCAGCATCTGGACCTAAGGAAAACGAGTCTTGGGTTCGTTAAGAACCTCACTGATGAAATATATCGGACGTTGCACCTTATAGGCGTGCCCGGCCTCCTCACATTCGACCATAATGGCTATGCTAATGACGCGAGAAGTAGCGGCGATATAGATCAAGAGAGTTTTGTCAGGCCATGACGCCATCATGATCGGAGGCTTTGTTAGGAATAACTTAAGCTGCTCGAAGGTTGTGTCTGCCTCTTTCGACCAGGAAAAGTGCTCGGAAGCCTTGAGGTGTTTGAAGAACGGTAGCCCTTTTTCACCGAGGCGCGATATGAAGCGGCTTAAAGTAGCTATGCAGCCTGTAAGCCTCTATCTATCCTTGACGCATGTTGGTCGTTTCATGTTGGTGATGGCGGAGACCTTGTCAGGATTGGGCTCAATGCCTCGTGTGCTGACAATGTAGCCCATGAGTATACCGGATGGAACTCCAAAGATGCACTTTGAATGGTTCAGCTTCCAATGGTACCTTTTAAGGTTGGCGAACGTTTCTTTGAGGTCGGCGATAAGATCATCGGTGGTTTTGGACTTGACTACCACATTGTCTATGTAAGCTTCGATGTTGTGGCTGATCTGTTGATCGAGGCATATCTGGATAGCCCTTTGATAAGTCGCCCCGATGTTCTTGAGTCTGAAGGACATGGTGGTGTAGCAGTACGCACCGAAGGGCATGATGAACGATGTCTTAATCTGGTCTTCTTCCTTGAGGGAGATCTAGTGATAGCCAAAGTAACAGTCAAGGAAGGAGAGCAGTTCACAGCCGGTGGTGTTGTCTACAACCTCGTCTATCTGAGGCAGACCGAAGGGGTCTTTAGGGCAGTGTTTGTTAAGATCAGTGTAATCAACACACATTCTCCATTCTTTATTCTTTTTTTGAACGAGAACAGGGTTTGCTAACCACTTAGGATGATACACTTCTTTTATGAATTCGATAGCTAAGAGCCATTTTATTTCTACCCTAATAGCCTCCTTCTTGTCTGGCGCGAAGCGGTGGAGTTTCTGCTTGATCGATTTGGCGATCGGCGAGACATTCAAGGAGTGCTTGATCTTCTCCCATGGTACCCCTAGCATGTCTATAGGTTTCCAAGCAAACTCGTCGGCGTCGGCACATAGGAAGGAGATGAGCGTGCTTTCCTATTTGGGGTCGAGATGAGCCCCAATCTTCACGGTCATGGAGGGGTCGTCGAGGCCGAGGCCGACCTCCTTTATTTCCTTGGACTTGGCGGAGGCACGAGGAGGCTCCAGCTCTAGGATCTCCATGTCGTCGACGGGCATTGTCTTGGCTTCGGTGACCACACTGGCCATCTGGATGGAGAGGTCGGTGGCTTCGGCGAGGGCAAGACTCTCTGTCTCGCAGGCATAGGCGATGGAGAGGTTGGCCTATAGGGCCAAGACTCCTGTAGGCGAAGGCATCTTCAGCACCAGATATGTGTAGTACGGTACGGCCATGAACTTGGCTAGAGCTGGCCGACCAAGTATGGCATGGTAGGTGGTGTTAAAGTCGGCGACGTAGAAGTTGATGTGCTCGACGCGGTAGTTGCTTGCCGTGCCGAACTATACTGGTTGGGTGATCTCTCCAAGTGGTTTGGATGCCCTACCAGGTACCACACCCTAGAAGAAGGAGTCTGAGGGTGTGAGATCTTGCATCTCGAGGCCCAACTCCTTTAGGGCTCCAACGAAGAGGAGATTCAGAGCGCTCCCACCATCAACGAGTAGTTTTCTAAAAAGCACCTTCTGGACGGTTGCATCGAGGACAAGGGGGAAACGCCCTATGTAGGGGATGTCCACCCATTGGTTGGCCCTGCTAAAGGTGATGGGGACCTCGGACCATGGGTGATAGCTAGGGTTGGTGGCGGCGTCTACCGTAGTGACGGTGAGCACCCACCATGCGGCGAGCTTCCGTTCTCTTCTGCTCTCGGTGGAGGTGAGCCCCCCGAAGATGGTGGCGACCACCTTGTCGTGGTCCTAGAAAGCATTGTTATTGCCCCTAGGTGGTCGACGGCCTCTGGCTCCATCGTTGGTGTCGTCGTTTAGCTTTTTGTTCTAGAACTCCTTAGCCAAGCTGAGGCAATTCTTCATCTTATATTTGGTGTTTTTGTGGAGAGGGCACGAGCCATCGAGGATCTTCTTGTATTGCTCATCGTAGTTGTGCTTGGCCCAAGGTTCATTGACGATGGCGACGATGTGGTCTGGCTACCGGCGGCAATTTTGGCCAGACTTGGGTCCTTCAGGTCGATCACGGCCGCTATCATGATGGTAACTGCAGTCGTCGTAGCGGCGGTCGTCATAGCGGCGTGTTGGGCGATGAGTCCTCGCATCCTCGTTGAAGCGCACCTCGGCTTCCTCAGCGTCAGCGTACTGGTTGGTGGTCGTGATCATCTCACCAATCCCGGTAGGCGGCTTGCGGTTGAACTTGGAGTGAAGCTTGCAGTGGTGGAGTCCTCGGATGAAGGCAGTGATGACCTCAGCTTCCGTGATGTTGGGGATAGAGTTCCTCATCTCGGAAAAGCGTCGGATGTAGCTACGGAGGAGCTTGGACGGCTTCTGGTTGATGCGGTTCAGATCGTGCTTGGTGCCCGACCAAGTACAGGTAGCCATATAATTATTGGTGAAGACTTTTTTAGCTCTTCCCAAGATCTGATGGAGTTCGGGGCAAGGCTTGTAAACCAGTTCATGGCGGCCGACGTGAGCATGACGGGAAGATAGTTCGCCATGACACTAGTGTCTCCTCCGGCGGCACGGACAGTAGTGGCGTAAGCCTATAGCCACTGTGTTGGATTCATCCTTCCTTCATAGAGCTTGACCCTAGTGATTTTAAAACCACGGGGCCACTGAAGTGTTTGGAGCGCCCTTGTGAATGCTGGGGGCCCTTGGGGTTGTTGGCGCCGTCGTCTATAGTGTTGCCGTCGGTGAGCGGCTCGAGAGCTGAGTCCAGGTTACCGTACTCTTGCTCGTACTCCTAGCAGCGACATACTTCATCTTCATGGCGACCAAAGCGGCGTTCATCGATACGTCGTCGTGCATCTCGGAGATTGTTGAGGTGCACTCGGACGTCCTGGTCGACCTCCTGGTCGGTTTGGTGGTGATGTTCAATGCGGTTGCCCCTAGCTCCGCCCTGTAGGGGTTGCCTGTCGTCGCGGCGATGGTCGGTGAAACGACTTGGGTGGCGATCGGATCTTGTGGCAACTGATCGGCGAATCAAGGTTGTGGAGTAAGAAGGCCTCTGATCCTAGCAGATCTCATTGACCTAGAGCTTGTACATGCAATGACCAATGATGTGGCAGTATAGACATTTGCCACGATCAATGTTGTGGCAATAGCCTATATTCCCACCATATTGTTTTGTTGCAAAAGACGGTATTGCCACACAAGCCATACTATGGCAATAGAACCATTTGCCACGCATAGTATTTCGTTGCCATAGATTATATCGCCACACAAAATAGTTCGTTGCTACTGAACCTGTTGGGAATTTAGACATTTTCATGTTTAATTTAATCTAGAAAAACCATAGCAAATTGGTGACAACATGTATGTGCACGTGTGTGATATCACTACTTGCAATAGTAGAAGATATGAACATGAACGGCATATAGATCATAGCGGAAAAGATATTGAATTTTACAAATTCAAGAATAGAATTATACCCAGTGGAGGGACCCATGCTCAAAGCACTGATGGCTCCACACAGACCACAGTCGATGCAGGACAATGTTCGCAGTGCAGTCCCTCGAACGTCCACCGGGAAGTAGACGATCCGAGGATGAAGAAGAAGACGTCGGCAGTCACCAGGAGGAAGCGAGCAGTCGTGGAGACGCTCCCCAAAAACCTGCTCGGCTGCACACCCGAGCAGGTGTCGCTATGCGGATGCGGTTCCGGAGGCCTGCTCTCCCAACTCTCTGCGCACGCAGAGGATTAGGACGGGGAAACTCAGGAGCAACTCAACAGAAGAATGATGGTGCTGGATTTGTTGTCTCGTTTTCGCGGCTGAAGATGAGCACACCTTTCTTATAGTCGCGAAAGGTGGAAGGTGAAGTGTACGGAGGATGAACCAGGACGTCATGAAATGCTCATGAACCTCTGCCATAAACAAGAGGGTTACTAGTAACTACAACCATAACAATAGGAGTTACTAGTAACCGTAGCCATAACTATGACCGTTACAAAGTTCAGCCATCAATTACATTCAGTCCACCATTTTATTGCACCTAGCATCTAATATGGCCTTAGAATTTATTTGATTTGATTATTAAATAAAATATAGGTCAAGTCCACATTAAATCTTTGATTTAATTATTAAATAAAATATGGACTTAAAGCGGCAGCAGGAGCCCGGGAGGCCCAGCCCATGCCAGCCGGAGAGGCCCGTCCAGCGGCTGCCGCGGCGCGAGGATTCCGCGCAGCAGCAGCTAGCAGCGCGGCGAGCGCCAACCCACGTTTGAAAAATCCTCGGGGCTCGGTTGAATCGTCCTCGCCCGGCCGCGCGGCCAGTACGGAGCCAGCGCAGGTGAGGCACACATGGGCGCCGTACCGGCGGTGGCCTCCCTCCACGCGCGCGGTGGCCTGGCGTCCCCCGCCCCGGTCACCACTCACACTCCTCGGGAGCCCGGAGGAAAACCGAAACCGGCGGCCGGCAGCAGAGGTGGCTTGCCGGGGTGGGGCCGTTCCGGGAAGCAAGCGAACGGCCATGGCCACAGCCGCATGACCAAACGTGTGCGCTACGGCACCGCACAGGCACAGGCGTCATCATGTTTATTTGGTCATAAACAATCGTAAATTTCTAGTCAGAATAGTATTTTTTTTTTCACATCAAACCAACAACAATAATAATGCAAGATCGTTTCAGCCCAGCGCTGCATATTCATAGCCTTTTCCGTCTCTGTGCTCGGTGGCAACTGTCACAATTTTTTTTACTCGTTTGTTTGTTGCTACCATTAAAGTGAACAGCTGTTTATTTTACCATATATATAAAAAAATCGGCATGCTACTGCTGTACTCAGTTATTACTCTCCCATACAAAATCCATGCCATTAAAAAGGACTTCAATTCCATGCGGAACACTCCCTCCTACTTCCGTTATTAAACGGCACGGCCAAGGAAACAACGAGGAAGAAGAGGAAACCCTGCGGCAGACACGTCCCCATCCACTGCCAGCCGGGTCCGCGGTCAGCAGCTTGGCAGCACCGCGCCGCAGGCCGCAGCAGCCCCTCCGCCAGCCATCACTGCGCGTGTGCGCGCACACGGCACACCCACCCCCGCAGCCCGCCCGCCAGCCCGGTCCCGCCGCCTATTTAACGCCGCCCCCACCCGGGCACTCGCCCCTCTCCGTCCCAGAACGCCCCAGCCTCCACCTCGAACTCCTAGCCGAGAGCCCTCCTAACCACCCGCCACAGCGGGGACAGAGACAGGTCGAGGAGACAAAGGCCGGCCGCCATGGGAGAGGAGAAGAAGGCGGGCAAGGACGGCGGCGGCGGCGACAAGAAGAAGGACGCCGGCGCCGCGGCCGCGCCGCAGCCCATCGTGCTAAAGGTCGACTTGCATTGCGCCGGCTGCGCCAGCAAGGTCCGCAAGGCCATCAAGCGCGCCCCAGGTGCGCCTGCGCTCCGGATTGCCGGCGGTTACATACGCAGTCCTCATGCGGTGGGTGGGGGTTCTTTCTTGTTTCTGACAGTGCGTTCGATTGCTCTGTGGCCGGCCGCGCGTGCAGGTGTGGAGTCGGTGACGCCGGACATGGCGGCGGGCAAGGTGGTCGTGACCGGTCCGGCGGACGCGGTGGAGCTCAAGGAGCGCATCGAGGCCAGGGCAAAGAAGCCCGTCCAGATCGTCTCCGCCGGCGCCGGCCCGCCCAAGAAGGACAAGGAGAAGGAGAAGGAAAAGGAAAAGAAAGCGGACGGCGGCGAGAAGAAGGCAGACAAAGAGAAGGGCGGCGGCGACGGAGAGAAGAAGGCTGACAAGGAGAAGGGCGGCGGCGAGAAGAAGGCCGACAAGGAGAAGGGCGGCGGCGGCGGTGGCAAGAAGAAAGCCGACAAGGAGAAGGGCGCCGACAAGCCCAAGGAGGAGAAGAAGCCCAAGGAGGTCAGTTACTTGCCGATTATTATTCGAGTCCGGTGGGGCGGCGGGCCCTCGTCACCGTCTGCCTCCTTGTCCTTGGTCTGCAACTGAAAGACTTTCTCTGCCTTTTTCCAGGAGACGGTGACGCTCAAGATCCGGCTGCACTGCGACGGCTGCATCGACCGCATCAAGCGCCGCATCTCCAAGATCAAAGGTGAGGTTTTCCTTCGTATCCGCCGCGGTTTTGTTCCCATCCCATCCCAAGCGAATCGTCAAAAGGCTGTGAGCCTTTTCGTCGAGATTTAATATTGTACTGGACCTGACAATTTTGTGCGTTGATTGATTCCATTCCAGGCGTGAAGGATGTGGCGTTCGACACCGCCAAGGACCTGGTGAAGGTGACCGGCACCATGGACGCCACCGCTCTGCCGGCTTACCTCAGGGAGAAGCTCAGCCGAGACGTCGAGGTCGTCGCGCCGGGCAAGAAGGACGGCGGCGGCGACAAGAAGGACAAGGGCGCAGGAGACGGGGGAGAGAAGAAGAAGGACAGCGGGGGCGAGGAGAAGAAGGACAAGGCCGCGGCCGCCTCCGCGTCGGTGGCGCCGATGCCCCTGGCCGACGCCGGCATGTACCAGATGCCCCCGCACTACGGGTATGGGGCGTACCCGCCGGCTCCCGGCGGCTACTACGGCGCCGCCCCGCCGCCCAACCACGCCGGCTTCTACCCCAACGCCGGTGTCCATTACCCGCCCCCGCAGGCCTACGGGTACGGCCCCTCCCACCTCCACGCGCCCCAGATGTTCAGCGACGAGAACCCCAACGCCTGCTCCGTCATGTGAGCTCGCTTCGCTCCATCCGCGGGTTTGCCGTCGGCGCCCCTTCCCCCGTCCGTCTCCGTATCAGACCAAGAACCATGGCTTGGGTTTTAGCGGTCGGTTTAGTTAAATTATCAGTTAGTAGTAGCTAGTTTAATCAGTGCTCCGAGATCAGGACCAGCAGACCTGTGTAAATGAGATCAGTACCCCGCCCCGCCCCGGTGTAATGCAGCGTCATCGTCATGTGAAATCTACCCGGACCCGATAAAGTTTTGCTCTTTTGTCATGGCTAATCGCCATTTGCGACGTCGATGATGGTGCTCAGTTTGCTCTTTTAATGGTTGAATTGAATGTGGTGTCGCGTCGCCGTCGTCAGCGACGTCGACGAGGCCCCCGTCTTTTCGCCCTCAGGAGGGTTCGAGACGCTCGCCAGCTTTGGCTGCTCCTGCCGGCGGCCAGACGGTGATTCACGCGTAGGCGCTCTTAGCGTCTGATTACGGTCGTCGGTTTGTGTACTGCAGACGGTTAAATCTTAAAAAAAAGAGTTGGGTCACTGCTCACTAGCGCTAATGCGGTTCTTGCTTGTGAACGGTATTGTGTTGTCTTGTGGTTTTGGAATAGCTAAGCATATCGCCAACAATACTTTAATGCTAATCGTCTTGTCTTTTTCTTTACGGGAAAAGTGAAATCCGACGGCAACGCAACGTCGTTATCTTTTCTAGCCGCCGGAGTTGTCTGGTGAGGCGGTGACTGCGCGACAGGGATGGCGGCCGTGGTTTTCTTCGATCTGACGTGGGTTGCAAGAGGGCATGGTGAGTAGCCGTGGTTTTTTTTACTGCTTTCCTATGGGCAGCAGGCGGCAGCAGCGGCTACGAGTCTGCGAACCAAACTTGTCCTTTGGAGACTTCTGGTGCCTGTTTAGTTTCTAAAATTTTACAAAAATTTTTAAGATTTTTCGTCACATCAAATCTTTGATGTATACATGAAGCATTAAATATAAATAAAAAATAAAATTAATTATACAGTTTAGATGAAATTCACGAGACGAATCTTTTAAATCTAATTAGACTATGATTGGACATTAATTATCAAATAACAACGAAAATACTATAGTGTTATTTAAAAAAAAAATCGTCAACTAAACCAGGCCTAGTTTATTTTGGGGAATGCCTATGATACTATGCTGTGCGGGCGGGGTGTCGGGCGGTCTACGTCTGGCCCATACGTTTTGACAACAGAGGGTGATTAAATACTCCATCTGCGTGTGCATAGTTGATTCTAAAGATGCGTGTATGATACTATCCCTACTATCTGTCAATCTCTTATCCAAATTGATATGGATGGTAAGATGTCTGGAATTGGCTCATCATCCGCAAACCACAACCCCACTCTCACCACGGTTTTGACTAAAAGAAACCCGACACTTTCATCTTCCTCCGTTCGTTCTTCTCCCTCCGTCCAAAAAATAAGTAATGTTAAACAATTTTAAATTTGACCAAATTTATAAAAAAATATTAATATTTATGATAGCAAATAAGCATTATTGGATTTATCATGAAATATATTATCACTTGTTTCATGGTCATCAAAGAAGGAAAAAAGTATTGCATTATCAACTGCCGAAGCCGAATACATATCCGCCGATAGTTGTTGTGCACAAATATTTTGGATGAAGACTACCTTGAATGACTTTGGAATCAAGTTCAAGAAAGTGCCATTGCTATGTGACAATAAGAGTGCAATCAAGCTAACCAACAATCCGGTTCAACATGCAACAACAAAGCACATTGATGTTTGCCACCATTTTATTAGAGATCATCAATAAAAACAGAACATTTTGCATTGAGAGTGTAGGCACCGAAGATCAACTTGTCGATATATTTACCAAGCCATTGGATGAGAAGAGGTTTTGCAAGCTCATAAATGAATTAAACATATTGGATTTCTCAAATATGTGTTGATGCACCCCCCCCCACTTATATGACATGTCTCTCCTTCGAGCAACGAAGGTAAAAGTTGATTGGCATGTCATACATTCTTTGCTAAGGACATGTTTAGTGCATCTAGTCATTCCTCATGTCTTATAGGCTCATTCATAAAAATTAAATGAATTTGATGCTTGTATGGTACCACTATTGCTTCTATGCTTGACTTGATCTAGTGGTAGCATATGACATATTTATGGGCTCTATGAACCTAGTGTTTGATCTAAAAATGAGCTATAAGTGTTTAACTCAACATGGTACAAGATAACCCTTGAAATGAGGTGTGAAGAAGCTTATCATTGGATCAAACCGAGTTAAATGTGTTAGGCAAGTGATCTAGATTAAACCAAATTTGGAAAAATGACCCTCACCCTATTGATTAACATTGATAATCTTAACCTATCTAAAATTAAATATTTGTGGTCAGTGATGACAAATGAGGAGAAATAATGCACAAAGATAGTGAAAAGATAACAAACAGGAGAACTTTGATATAGGGGGAGTAATATGATAAAGGAAAGGGATCAATTAAAATTTTGAGCACACAAGTAGAAGGAGCAAGCTTATAAACTTCATTGATGCATTTGAATGTGCATTTCATATATTTGCTTGCATGACACAAGTTTTAAATTAAAATTCTATACTTGTGTGGTGTATGCTAGTTGTAGGCTTGAATGATGAAATGAAAAACTAGCATGCATAGGTTGAGTAACTAAACTTATGTTTATATTATGAAAACTAGACCCTTGCTTCTAATGTTGATCTCATGGGGTATTCTAGCTTTTGTGAATGTCTAGTTACTAATGGTGATAAGGATGGTATATTGGTGCACTCCGATCGATATCACGCTTCAAAGGTCCATCTCTTATACCTTAGCATCATTTGGTAGACATTGCCCTCCCACATTTACAATCCATGCATATGTACAAGTTTCAATCCAAATTCTTAGCACATATGTAGGGGGAGCTAATGCTCCTATTTGCGGTTCATGAAACTTGTCTATATCCTTTTACACATGGTAAATATGCTTGGACAAGCAACATGAATTCAATTGAATATTAATTCATATCTTTGTGAAAGGGTTGTCATCAATTACCAAAAAGGGGGAGATTGAAAGCTCTAGTTTGGGTTTGGTGAATTGATAAAACCCTAAGTGTTAACCTAGTTTATCAAAGTGATCATGAAATATATAGCACTATTCCAAGTGATGGAGCAATGGTGAAGATCATGATGATGGTGTGGTGATCATGATGATCAAGTGCTTGGACTTGAAAAAGAAGAAAGATAAAAAACCAGGTAAAGGTGAAACTTAATAGGAGCTTTTTGGTTTAGTGATCGAGACACCTAGCGAGTGTGATCACATTTAGGATAGATGGTCGTACTATTAAGAAGGAAGCTCTTATCGGACAACTCGATCATCTAGTGCCACTAGGTGTTAAAAAACTTGCATTGCATTTTAGGCCTAGTGCACATTCGGTGAGAAGTGATTAACCTTTGAAAAATGTTTGTGAAAAATACTAACACACTTACACGTAATGGTGAAACACTTGGAGTGTTAGCACATTTACAAAGGTGGTGAAAAAGATGAAGAAAAGGAGACGTAGTTGGGCTTGCGTTGCAGCCCCGAGGGCACCACCACGCTCTGTCCGGTGCATTGCCACCCCTATGGCGATGACTGGCTGAGGAGGCCAAGAGTGAGGTGTTATGTTGGGGGCACCGCCACCCTGTCCGGTGGCACCGCCACCCTTGGGGCGGTGCCCACGTGGACATGACAGAGCAGGGCTAGAGCTAAGACTGGCAGCGGAAGGGGCGATGTGCACCGCCACTGGCAGGACGGTGCACCGCCTGGTCACCATCACTGGTAGGGTGGTGCCACCGCCATATTTTTCCAGAGAAGGGGTTTTTTGGGTAGCTGGCTGGTTGGTCACCGCCACCCAAAGAGCGGTGCCACCACCACCCTATCCGGTGCCCCAACGGCTAGTTTTTAGCCATTGGAAAGTGACCGTTGGGAGCGGCACCGTCATGTCCGGTGCCAGGCACCGCCGTGTTCGGTGCCCTCTTAGAAAGCTGCTCCAAAGGGGTAATGACTCTATTTGCTTATGGGCTTATAAATAGAGCTAGTGGCCGGCCTTGGCCACTCAGCACTTTTAACAGCTGCATACACCCTTTGAGAGCTGAGCACACCACTCCACTCACTTGTACACTTGATTTCATCATCTTGAGTGAGATAGGAGAGCATCTAGTGCACTGCTTAGTGTTCTAGCATCTTGTGGCACTAGTTGGGCAATTTGGGCTGGTGGAGATCTTGTTACTCTTGGTGTTTGTCGATACCTAGACAGTCCGGTGAATGGTGGATCGTTGAGCGGAAGAAGTTGATTGTCTCCGGCTCCGATCATTGTGATTGTGAGGGGTTCTTGTGCCTTTCCCGGCGGAACGCCAAATGCAACTCTAGTGGATTGCTTGTGGCTTGTGTGATCCTCATCTTATGTTGGTGTGCGGCACCCGGTTACGGGTTTGACGTGTGATGCCAATTTGCGCATGGACCTCCAAGTTAGTGAATCGCCACAACGAGGACTAGTTTACCGGCAAGCAAGTGAACCTCAGAAAAAAAATCTTGTGTCACCTTGTCCGAGGTTTTCTTGGTATTTATTGATTGATTATGATTGATTGGCTCCATCATATTGTAATTGGCTCTATCCTAGATACGGCGGTATAATCATCACATCCCCTACCTTGCATTTATATTTCTAGTGTTGCTTCGCTCTTTAGTGTAATTATTTTTTAGAGCAAGCTTGTGTCGGGTCTAGTGGTTAGTTTGGCTCTTTAGTTAGCCTTTGAGAGCATACTAACTTAGTGTAGTGACTTAGCTATTGTGTGCTTAGAGATTGTAGTCAGTAAAATTGTGGTAGGTGGCTTGTATTTTTAGTAGGCTAACGCAACACTCGCTTCGCCATTTAATTGTCTAACATCTTTGCTAGTGTGTTGTTGTAGAAATTTTCAATAGGCTATTCACCCCCTCTCTAGCCATTAGGACCTTTCACTGGTGTGATTTTTGCGGAGGGCGACAAGCCTCCTAGGTTGGGCTGACTAAAGATTCGATCATGGTGGAGGCTCCTGATGGAAGTTAGGAGGGGGAGAGGCAATGAGGTCAGGATCTCGTTGCACAAGATGCTCAAAGAAGGATCACCCTTAACATACGCCTTTGCCTTCGGGCTTGTTTTCACATCCTCGTCTTCTCCATGTGCGAGCTTGCTCCAATTAGATTGATCATCATTTATCCCTCTCCTAGCCTTGCTCACCATCTCGTTGTGGACTTAATCTAGCTTAATCAGCACTTAGCAAAAGATTAATTCACTAGTTATCTCAATTAGCAAAACCAAACAAGAGGCTTTCAGGGGTACAGGTTATAACCAAGGGCGAGAGCATCCCTGTCTAGGTATTAATTTGTTAGCAGCCCCGAGCCTCCGATGAGCCATGAGGAGGATCGCACATTACAATCTTCATTTCTCCGTAACCGTAATATTCTTTTCCATTCCGAGGGGCGTGAGCGCACCGACGGATGGTAGCCCTGAGCCCTGCAAGCGAATATAGGAAAGAAATGGGTTGGACTCCGAAATCATCCACTCCATTTTTTTTTAACTAGCCGAGAAAGAATTTGTAAATTAATAAAACCTGGTGGATGAATTTTCCATCTGGAGAGGAAAAGACTATCATCGCCTACCAGATAAATTTATGGTGTCTGTCCGAGGTCGTGCATTGATTTCGCGATTTGGTGTGCGAGAGTGCTGAGACGAGAGTACTGAATCAAATCCGCCACCAGTAGCTTGTGTTCTTAAGTAACCGATTGGTTGGCTCTAGTGGGCTAGATGATAAGCGTCACTCTTATCTATCCTGTGTTGTAATCATCAGCTCCTCCAAAAAAAAAAAAAAAACCATGCCCAAGCCCAACACGGACCATCGGCGCAATCAACGTCGTGGAGGCGTACCGAAATTCCCAGCTCGCGCGATGGCATTGTCGATCACCTTGTACATGACGACACTAAGAATTTGTCCCGGAGCTCCTTGGACGACGCGACGCGAATCATTTGGATCTCGGTCGTCACGGAGGCTAACCCGGGCGGGCTGAGCGGCCGGCTGACCGGTGACCGGACGTGCGTACGCCTCGGCGGGACGTGGCGCGTCCTACCTGTCGCTCGGCCGGTGCGCGTGCCTGCCGACTGCTTGCCCATCCAGCTGGCTTAGGCTTACAGCAGTTTGCATTGGAGATTTGTAATTTAGCACAACATCACATCGATCCGACGCGAGCTAGGATCGGACATCGGAGTAGAGCACTTGGCAGGAATTAAGTAATGGATGGATCAAACAAACTAATCATCATCACAAGCTGGAACGAACAGGGTGTTAAACAAGTGTTTTCTTCGTGGCGCGTCCCGTGATGATCACGCACGGCACTGCTCGATCGTAATGATCCGTGTGATAGTACAGTGGCAGCATCTCGAGGATTATTCAAACGTGTTAGGTCACGCGGGCCTGTCAGGCACTTCCTTGCATGGAGGCAGTGGTTCACTCCAGATGATGAACTGGCAGCGGAAGGCGCAGTGGCCAATTCGATTTTTTTTCCCCAGGAAGCCCACGAGTCGTTTTCTCAAGATTCCTCGGTCGGGCCAGGCAGGAAAGACAAGCGGAAGAAGCTGAGCTCAAGTTCCAACCACGAATCACCCGTTTTTGGCTACTGAACGCGTGACGCGAGTGACGTCTCGGCTGTGAGCCTGCCTGGTGACGCGCACGCACAGGCGCACAGCGCAGGCAGGCAGCGTACCCTGCCCGCGGACCGCGGTGCCGCACGACGATGCTGCACGAGCACTGCCATGGCCGCGAATTACATCTGCTGCGTTGCGTTTGCACGCGACGGGGCGGCGAGCTAGAGCTTGCAGAGGCCGCGGAAACTTTGGCGAAAAAGGAGGAGAAAAGCAGGTTGCGGCTGGCTGGCCCTAGGTGTCGGCTAAAGTAACCTGTGAGGGAGAGCAGCCAACCGAACGAAGCCCAAATATACGTACTGCTCTCGTCCTGTTTAAAGGGAGGTCTGGGCTAGATTGGGGTTTGGAATCAGTATTTGACATCGTAGCACTTTCGTTTGTATTTGACAATTATTGTCCAATCATGATCTAACTAGGCTCAAAAGATCCGTCTCATAATTTACAATCAAACTGTTTAATTAATTAATTTTTTATCTACATTTAATACTCTATACATATGTCTAAAGATTTAATATGAGAAAAAGAGCGAAAAAACTTGCAATCTAAACCAGGCCCTGGTCGCGAGGCATTTTCATTCATTCACTCCCCACCTACGCACCGCTGCGCATTGCATTGCATGCAGGCACGGGAGGGACCGCTGGTGCACAGTGAGCAGGCAGAGCAGGGAAGGGAATCTGGCGGCGGCCCGGACACGGAGGAAACAGACGACGCAGCTTCGCCGATCATCCCTCATCATGCGAACGCGACGCCGATGCAGCGACACACCTAGCACACTCCTCTCCTCCCGTCTCTTCTTTTTTCCTTTTGTACTCCCATCACATGCCCGTCCGGTGAGGCGGTGAGCCAGGGGATGGGGACAACCGGCCGGATCAGCCTTTCCCGCTTTGCCTCTACTGGACTGCTGCTGCTCGTCTGCACCTGTACTGCACCCGGCCTGTCCTGGACCGGATTCCTACTCCTACGCCTACTCGGCTACTCCTACTGCGACTGCGAGCGAGTGAATGTGCCTGCTCCTCCAGTGCTCCCTCCATCCTTGCAGGTGGCTGCGCCATGCGAGGAGAGGGGAGAAAGGCATGCATGTGCCGCCCTGAGGCTGAGATGCCATGCCGGTGCCACACCCTGGCTCTGCTGTCGTGATGATATGCTCAGGTCAGGGACGCCCGCCCGCCCGGGAACGACGACGATGCCCTCCTTGTTGTTGGTCACTTGGTCATGATTCTACTAGCACTATGCTCCATGCCTGCGAGAGGATCGGGATCGGATGCGCTGCCTCTGGCCTCTGGATCTCATCATGCACAAATTAAAACCTAACGTTCTGAACGAGGCCCGGCAGATTAGGACACCACCAATGCAAACAAGATTCTCAGTTGATGAAGTCCATTCATGGTAAACTCTTCTTTTTATATAGAAAATAATACTGCACGCATTGATTTTATTTCTCCAACAACTTCATTTGCTTTCAAGCTGTATCAAGAAAAAATCAGGCGTTTGGACGGTATCATTTCAATGTTGAGACTGGACGACTGGTTAATTACCTGCTTTATTTCTCTTGGAGCTGCACATCAGCACATGCACTCTAGTAGTACTGTACAGTGGTAGCTTTATATATGCGTTGAAAATTAATTAAATGGGCGAAGCATCTACACGAATGTATGCACCCGTGCTAAGCTTGCATTACACTTACTCGTACGTACCGGCGGATGGCTTTGTACCTACGCCATGACGACGACGTTGACAATAATAATAATTAAAAACTTTTCAGTCTCTGATGACTGGCTCTAAGGCCTTGTTTAGATTGAAGATTTTTTCAACCCGATGAATAGTAGCATTTTCGTCTTATTTGGTAAATATTGTCCAATCGTGGACCAACTAAGCTCAAAAGATTCATCTCGTGATTTCCAACTAAACTGTGCAATTAGTTATTTTTTTACCTACATTTAATGCTCCATGCATGTGTCAAAAAATTGATGTGATGGAGAGAGAGTGAAAAAACTTGGAATTTTGGAGTGATCTAAACAAGGCCTAATAATGGCATCCAGGACAAGTAATCAGAGAGAATTTAAATTTTTTTCGGTTGTCGCACGCAGGTGGGTGATATACTCCAGACAGACAGACATGGCTTTTATATTATCAATAAAAGAGTCTTTAGGCCACCGGACTCTGACACATGCATGTTTTGGCGGAGAACAGAAAGCGACGACGACGACAGACAAAGGCAAGGAACGAACGCAACGGCAGCGCCCGGAAGGAGCTAGGTGAGATGCGAACAAACGCAAGCGCACCCCGTGCACGGAACAGATACTACAAGCTAATAGGCACCTGACGCTAGTAATTAGGAGATAGGAGTCCTCCTATTAGGCTAGGAGTATATTACTGAACGCAAAGCATACCGGATGCCGTGCGGGTGCGCCGTCGCCGTCGTCGTCACTCGTCAGCGTCAGGCTAATAAGCGGTGGGTGGTGGACGTGGCGAGTGCAATGGCAGTGACAGGAGATGCTCTGCCCTCGGCACTATCTCGGCCACGGTGGTATTTAAAATCCAGAGAGCAAAGTTTAGGAGTGGCACCTTAAGTGTCATATTGGGGTTTCATATAAGATTGTTTGACATAAGTTCTTAGTAATCTACGAGACAAAGCCTAATTAATCTGTCAATACCACATGTTTACTATAGCTCCGCATTGTCAAATCATGGACTACCTAGGCTTAAAAAATTCGTCGCGCAAATTAGTTGCAATCTATGTGATTAGTTATTTTTTAATCTATATTTAATAGACCATGCATGTGTTCAAACATCCATAGGATAGGAAGGAAACTTTACGTGCAGGAACTTAAAAAAAAGGCTCAAGTCGATCGCTCGCACGTCCAACTCCTCGCCGGCTGATGATCATCAGCCAGCTCCGCGGTCCATCCGTTTGCCGTGCGAAGCCTGCTGTGCGGAACGCAGTACTGAAAGCCAGATCGGAGATCGCGTTGCATCGGCGGGGTCGTCCTATTCCTACGGACAGGCCATACGTAGGAGTACTAGCTACTACTATTAATAATCAGTTATGATCGTCTCGTCGTGAATGTACAGTGTGTGTGTGGCAACGTCCATGTCAAGGGCTTTAAAATTAACTGTAGCTTTTTCCCGCGAAATCTAGCAGAAATTAAAGCGCTTTTAGCTCTATGTTTGTTCATAGCTTGTTTTAGCTTATTCTCTCACAGAATCAACTAAAATAAGGTTAAAATGCGACCAGCCGAACACCCAATTCAAGACATTTCAACAACGGCCTCGGCAGTCGGCAGGCAGCACCACTACATTATTTTATTTTTCCCAGCCTGCACAACATCATCCTTCTTCAGGGCTACTCCAACGAAACATCGAGCCCCCGATGCAGAACACATGCACATGCACGGTTAAGACGATGGGCGTGGAGAGTACGGACTGCCCCGCCATCGGTCTCGGTCCGTCACCATCTTTACGCAGCCTAGCTTGACTTCCTCTGGCCCGTTTTACATTATTGCATTCTGGGACGCCCGGCCCGGCCATTCGAAGAAAGAGACGCACACGCAACGACGAACCTATCTGGTTTTGAATTTCGACCGAGAGGACAAAGCCATTTTGTATTCCAGCTCGAAATTGGGACAAAGCCGTTTGCTACCACTAGTGTGATTCAGGGCCCGTCTGGATCCCCTTGGGATTCTAGGAATCGGGATTCTCAATAGGGATTTTAGAATCCAGATTTTAGATAACAAAAACTCGCTCCTGTTTGGATCCTGGACATTGAAGAGAGATTATCAGTCTGTTCGGTTGGCTGGTTCGTATCGTTGCTGGTTCGTGAAGAAGCACTGCAGGCTGGTTTGTGTGAGAGAAAAATACTGTTTCGGCTGAAAATTTACGATCGTTTACGACAAGCCACAGCCAAACGAACAGACTATATAGCTATCTGAAGTCCTATTTTCCCATGATACCCTCGAGTATTTGTTCCTAACATCTTGCAGTTTTGCGTCAATTGCCAGCAAATGAACATGCACCCTAAGCGCTGCTTACAACCTGCAACACAATGGTACTCGTACCACGATCCACGAGAAAAAGAAAGAGATGGACACAATAGCTTCAGTACTGATACTGAGGGTAGAAAACAAAAGTGGATGGGCAATGCTAGGGTACCCCCGTTGCCTGTTAGGAGGTAATACTTCAAACTAATCTAAAGTGCAAAATGTTACAAAAAATGTTTAAAAATCATCTTAGCATGATATGTCACGTTGTCACAAACAAAGGAACATTTTGCAATTTAGATCATGCATGCAAGCTAGATCTAATAGGATATGGAATTAGACCTAATTGGAAAATATTTTCCTTCTCCTTCTATTACCTCCTAGAAGGTAATATGTAATAAAAATCATCTAGATCGATGGTACCGTAGAAAAACCCAAATGGATGGAGATTGACAGCACTGAGACGGAGAGAAAAGACAACAGCAACACACTCGCAAGCGCTCGGGTCAGGCGGAGGAGGCAGCGGAGTTCGCAAGCGTTCAGGCGAGGCGGAGGCAGGTGGCTCGCTCTCCGGTGGGGCTTAGGTGGCGGCGCAATTCGCTGGGGCGGCAGCGGCTCGCGCTCGGACAGGCACTGACGGCTCGCGACCCGCGCTCGGTGGACGAGGGAGCGACGGCGCCGGCGGCTTGCGGTCCACTCTCGAGGGCAATGGAGCGACGACGCCGGTGGTGAGAACAAAAAGAAAAAGATGATAAGGTGCGGGCAAAATGGTCTTTTCGTGCGCAGCGAGGAGAACTATCCCGTGTTATGCCCCTAGATTTTGAAAATCCCATCCATTCTCTCCCCCGTTTGGAGTCTCCAAAATCCAAGGGCATCCAGACGGGTCCTCAACCATTCAGTTCGTGGACCGAGCAAGAGCAATCGGCGTCATGATCACACATCAGGGCCCTCTAAGGAGCTAGAGTAACGAGCCGCCGCGAGGACTGGCGGTGCGATCCGCTCGCGCGCCCGCAGCACACGGCTTCTTCTTCTTCTTGTACGTCGAGCGGCGGGCGGGTGCACTGCGCCGTCGGCGTCAATGGGAGACTGGGACTGGTCCTGGTCAGGATGATACTGGCATATACTTGCTGCTGCTTATAGCTGATGAGCACCAAACAGTGCGGTGAGACACGCGGAGGTGGAGGCAGCTGCCAAGTAGCCATTGTGTGGGGCCGTGCCTTGCTTCATGATGTCATGCAAATCCACTTCTTTTTGGCTCACCATCGATCTAAAACGCCTTTTGCGGGCGGCACGTGCGCACCTCCCTTTTTCTACGACGTGCGGACTTGGGTATGTAGCGGGCCGGCGACGGACGACGGGCGGCGATGCAATGGAGCCATTGGATCCACGACGGCAGAGTGAGTGCTGGGCCTGCTAGGGACGTACTGAAACTCTGCGTCCTCTGGAGCATCTCATCTGGCAGGTGCAGTGGTGGCAGTCCGCGAGCGAGGCATGCATGTCACACATCCGTCCAACTGATCGCGCTCTGGTTGTCAGCACAGCACGGCGTCGCGCGCGCGGATCGGAACGTCGTCACCTTCGTGCTGTTCCAAACTTGCAAGCACGATGGACGTACTGAGAGGCCCCAGCGATGGCAGCAGATCGATGACCTTTCAACGCCACGTTGATCAGCAGCCATCAGACCGTCGTCAAATTACCTCACCGATCGAATGGAACATGCATGACGGTGCTATAGTAGTACTACACTAGCTAGAGACATATTATTGAGAGCCATGCAGGGAGAGAGAGAGGAGACTGACGAGAAGACGTGATCAGGTTCCGACAAAAGTTGGGAGTACCGCACTGTGTCCAAAAACGCCGAGCACGGACGCCGTGGAATTGAAGGAGCTATGATGTGGGATGTAGGAATGGGGAAACTTCTCTCTTTTAGGTTGGTCGGCTTGCATGTTCTGTACGATAGCACTGACTGGTAAATCGCTTGTCAAGACAACCCGTCTATTCGTTTCTTGGTTTCAGCCAGGGCTTATCAGGCAGCCACCAATCGGGCTTATCAGCCCAGAAACCAACCAGCGAATAGGCCGAACGTGAATTCCAAATCCTTTGTCAATCCCTGTAGTTTGATCACAAGGAGGTGCATACAATGCCAAATTTGTTTTGGTTAATTTGCTTAGTTACTGCTCTATTCTCGAAGCTGTAGTTGTCGAGTTCACATGGTACTGAACTGCTGATGGACTGATGGCAACAGAATTAGTGGGACAGTCAAGTGAGCAACCACAAATAGTGATTAAGGTCAGGGTTACAAACTGGCATCTTGGTGTGTGGCATCTAAATTAGGTGGCCTTTTGTATTAAGGCGTGATCCCAAGTTCAGATCGTAGTTCATGGGCCTGCCCAACAAGCACTGCTGCATTCACAGGGAGCCTCAAGACACACAAATTGGCGATGGCTGTGGGTGATACTTGTGATTCAGGATTCGATCAGGTGGGGTGGGAAGAGATCATTCCTCTTAATGATTTATTGTGGCTTCTGGGTTGGCAAATACTCTTCCGACAAAGAGCATTACCTCCTTTCCAGTACAGATGTCTGGTTAGAAACGTCAACCGTTAGCGAATGCTGAATGTTGGTAGTATATGTTCGTAGGATCAATGGAAATATATGAAACAATATAAATAGTCTTCCTGAACCTAAAACGGAGTTGAAATTAATTCTATTGAATTTTCATCTGTCAGTCGCTCTCTTGGCTTTTTAATCATCATTGTTACAATGTGACATTTTTAGGCAGTATTTTTTTTTTGACATGACACGTATTGATACAGCAATACGTTTTCCCCTCATTTAGCTACTAATGCTGGAGAGTTTGCTAATCACAATCTTTTTTGGGCTTTTTAGTACAAAAACCTTCGAGTGAAGGTACAATGGGAATCCAGATACTGATTCCAAAAGCCTCTGAGTGAAGGTTTGCTAATCACAATCTTTTTGGCCTTTTATCTATAATAGTTGTACTTTGATATGTCTGTCATTATAATTCTTCTTGTTCTTATATGTATCTGGCATGTGTTTTGTTAGCACATCAGCATTAAAGAAGTATATACCACAGACCAAATGTCCAATGTCTTAGTTTAACTTTTTATATTTTTTTTGTTGCCATTAAAGTGAGTTAGATTTGCCATCAGTTTCTCTTATTTGTTCCTCTTGCATAGTTGGTATGACTTGAAGACTCTGGTGTAGGGAAGAGATGCATCGTTCTCCGCTTTGTCCGTGCCCAGTTTGACCCTACTTCCAAGCTTAAACCATCAACTAACGTTTTTGGGTTTCATGAACGGTAGACATATCTGCACTTCACCTTTTCTTCATGTGCTATTTCGCTTCAACTTCTTTCATAAAAAAATGAATTTAGGTAACTGTTGGTGCGTCATTTTTGTCACAAACATTGGCATTAGAGGACTCCACAGCAGTGAAGTTTGAAGTATGGGATACTGCTGGCCAAGAGAGGTACCTATTAGGACTTTGCTTTAATTTTAAGTTTTGACATGTAACACATATTTGCATTGATCTGCCTAAAGAAATTTCATGAAAGAAGTACCCACTTATCCTCAGTTTCAAGTAGTACTTGACCTATTTCATATGAAAGCATAGTATGTTGAGTCGGCGGAACAGTCCGGAAGATCGACAGCCAAGGTCACCAACAGTTGGGCCCCGCTCCATTTTGAACAAGACCCAAGCTCCCAATTCCAGATGATCGCGGGAAGACAGCCTGCCTCGGATCCGATGGTCCTGGAGGCAGGGCTGCTTAGCGGTCACCGTGGCGCAACAGTTAAGACTGGACGATCGCCACCAGTGGTCGCAGACTAGTGGATGCCACCCAGTTTTGATCAAGACCCAATCTGTCTTGGCGAGGCGATCGCTAGAGGGTAGCTGGCCTCGGATCAGATGGTCCTGGAGGTAGGGCTGCTCAGCGGCCTCGATCATGCAGGATCAGCTGTCGTCCAGGATGAGATGGAAGTCCCACTGTCCTCCCCAACGAAGTATTAGGATCTCCCGTGATAGAGCAAACACGAAGATTTGGCTATCACAGGAAGAATATATTGAGAAGGTACTTGAACGGTTTAATATGCAAAATGCAAAACTAGTTAACTCTCCACTTGTAGGACATCACAAATTGAATAAAGATCATTGTCCTACAAGGAAAAAGGAGAAAGAAATAATGAAGAAAGTACCTTACCAATCTGCTGTGGGCAGTTTGATGTATGCCATGGTGTGCACTAGGCTTGATTTTGCCTATGCAGTTGGGGTTGTTAGCCGGTTCATGAGTAATCTAGGAGAAGCACATTGGGCTGCAGTAAAGTGGATTCTCAGGTATCTCAGAGGTACTTCCAAAATGTGTTTATGTTTTGGAAATGGTGATCCTGTATTACATGGCTATACAGATGCAGATTATGCTGGAGACAAGGACTCCAGAAAGTCCACATCGGGACCCCTGATGACATTTGCAGGGGGAGCAGTGTCATGGCAATCAAGGCTGCAGAAGTGCGTTTCATTATCAACAACAGAGGCCGAGTACATTGCAGTGGTCGAAGCTTGCAAGGAAGTGTTATGGATGAAAAAATTCTTGCAAGAGTTGGGACATAAGCAAGAGAAGTACAATTTATTTTGTGACAACCAAAGTGCCATTCATCTTGCCAAGGATTCAAGCTTTCATTCTCGAACCAAGCACATTGACGTGCAGTACCATTGGATTCGAGAAGTGGTGAGTTCCAAGTTATTGCAACTTGAGAAAATCCATACCGACCACAATGGTGCGGGTATGATGACCAAAGTGCTACCGAAGGAGAAGCTGCAAGTATGCAATGAGGTAGCGGGCATGATGGTGCCCCCTCATGAGTTGGAGGGGGAAATATGTTGGGAAATCCTTCTCATGAGTGGATGTTGAGGAGAGTAAATGCTCCTAGTGAGCAGGCCCACACGTCATAGGTGCAGCACAAGAAAGTGGACCAAACTTGTGTGCATCTAGTATTTTGCCTCTTGGCTTACAAGAGAAGGAAAGGGAAGCTTCGTGAGTCTAAGTTTAGCAGAGAGAGAAGCGGCTCCAGTTCAGCCCCTTGCTTCTTGCGTGTGAGAGAGGGAAGAAAACCAGAGAAAGAAAAGAGAGGGAGAAGAGTGAGATTAGAGAGGAGGTCTTGCAATAGATCAAGAAGGGTTCGTCCTCAAGGTTATGAAGCTTTAGATCCACATCTTTGGTTCCTCTAATCTGAGTTACACCATCATTTGGTGAGGTCTTTCCACTCCCTAAGTAGCAGCCCCAAATCTTATTGTTGTTATCTAAGATCTGCGTATCTTGATGTATGATTGCCTCTAGTGCTATCTAGAGATGAAATTGTTGTAATCCCACAAGCGTATAGTGGAAAAAGATTTGGTTGGCTTGGTCCCGTGGTTTTTACCCCGATTTGGGGGTTTTCCATGTTAAATCTGGTGTCTTATTATTGCTGCAAGTTTGGCTGCAACTAGTTGCGACTGCAGTTGCAAGTGATTTGCCGCAACTAGTTGTGCTTGATGTTGGTGCTGTTGTGATCAGTTGCAACTGCGGTTGATGTGGACACAGCTGATTGGAACCAGTTGTGATTGCTTCTGATGTGATAACAACTTATTGGAACCAGTTATGATTGCTGCTATTTCCTCCATATATATGTGTGATGCATATGTTTCCTTCCGTGAATAGGTGACGATCTGGGCTGATTTCACATTTGGTGAAATTAAGCGCTTCCGCTGTCACTAGCAAGTGTGTTAGTGTGGTTATCCCAATATAAACTGGTATCGAAGTCGAGGTTAATTGTTGGAGGTGATATTCCTCACTTTGGCAATGGAGGACAATAACACTACAAGTGGCATGATCAAGCTTGATGCTACAAATTATTCTCTATGGAAGCCCATGATGGAGGATCAACTTTATTGCAAGGATTTGTATGAGCCAATTGTGAGAGATAAAGTACCCACCGGAGTCATGGAAAAAGAATGAAGAGTACTAAATCGAAAGATAGTAGGTATGATCCGTTTGCACATCAACCATAATATTTTCACCATGTTGCTAATGATAAATTTGCGTTTGAGTTGTGGCAAAAATTGGAGTCTATGTATGAGCGGAAGACAGCAGTTAATTAGGCCTTGGTGATAAAGCAGCTTGCAAAGCTAGAGTACCGAGATGGCAACAGTGTTAATGAACACTTGAATGTCTTCCAAGGCCACATAAATCAGCTGACAGCAATGAAGATAAACCTTGATGATGAGGTGCAGGCACTGCTGTTGTTGAGCTTATTGCCGGATAGCTAGAACACGCTTGTTGTATCACTTAGCAACTTAGCTCCAGATGGGAAGCTAACTCCTGATATGGTGAAGAACAACATGCTGAATGAGGAAGCCAGAAGAAAAGAAAAGGGCAGCCATCAGGCATCTTCTTCTGATGCATATGTGGCTCAAAAGAAAGATGAAAATCAAGGTCGTAGCCACAAGAAACCTCAACGAGGCAGAAGTAAATCTAGGGAGAGATCATAGTCAAGTTCAAGCACTAAGATTATTTGCTTTCATTACGGTAAGGAAGGCCACAAAAGAAATCAGTGCAGAATTTATAAAAGAGAGCTTGCACAAGCAAAGCAAGGCAAGAATACCGAGCAAAAGGGCGAAGCCTCAGTTGTAACTACAGCTGGTGAGGATTATCTCATTGTCGATGATGACAGTTGTCTCAGTGCTGTTACTGGTGATGATTTGAGTTGGGTAGTGGACTCAGGAGCCTGTTTCCACCTAACATCACACAGAGATTATTTCACATCCTACACTAGTGGTGACTTTGGCTATGTGAGGATGGGGAACAGAGATATGTCAACCATTGTTGGCAAGGGCACTGTATGTATTGAGACAAGCACATGTTGTAAGTTGACACTTGAGAATGTGAGGCATGTCCCTGATATTAGACTGAACTTGTTGTCATTGGGAAAGCTCGATGATATTGGTTTTGGCTGTTACTTTGGTGAAGGAAAATGAAAGCTCACCAAAGGTTCCTTGATTCTGGCTCATGGTGCCAAGCAAGGGTGTCTTTATGTGACAAAGACAAAGTTGTGCAAGATAGATGTGAACATTGTTGAGAGGGATTCCAACATTGAGTTGTGGCACAAGAGACTTGGACATATGAGTGAGAAGGGGCTACACTCCCTTGCTCGCAAGGACTTCCTCCCTGAGTTGAAAGGTATGACCTTGAGACCCTGTGTTGATTGTTTAGCTAGTAAACAACACAGGATTGTTTTTCGTGCATCCACTATTCCACATCGTGCTAAGAATATTCTTGATCTTGTGCATACTGATGTTTGTTCTATGATAGAGAGTTCCCTTAGTGGTGCATTATATTTTGTCACATTTATTGATGACCACTCTTGGAAGGTTTTTGCATATGTCTTGAAGAACAAATTTTAGGTACTTGATGCTTTCAAAGAGTTCCAGTCAATTTGAAAGCTCACAAAAGGTCTTGGATGTTACTTTGGTGAAGGAAAATGAAAGCTCACAAAAGGTTCCTTGATTCTGGCTCGTGGTGCTGTCGGCGCAAAAAACATGGTAGCCGCGCTAGGTGGACACATAGCAAGCTGAAACAATTTGGAGATATGCCTGGCTTCAATGTAGGACCAGTTGATCCTGCGAATTCCCAAGGGCGTGCCAGTCAATTTAACCTGCAATTGACAAGAAGAGACAGATTATCAACAATTTAGGGCAAAATATGCTGGTTTTGCCCAGATAGTTCCAAGTGTGCCGCTTCGAGAGCAGCCAGACGGGAAGATCGACTAAATAGCCGATACGAGAAGAAATCAATTGTTAAGGACTATAGTGTTCATGGGTCGCGACTGATTTATGATAACAAGTACAATGCATCCAGATATAAGTAACATCATCAGCTAGGTAGATATAACTAGTGTAAAGCATTGGGCCGATAAGTTTAACGAGAAGAGATATAACATGCGAATAAATTGATTGTCTAGTACAAATGAATTTACAAACGCTCTGAATCTGATTTGTTACCATCAATAGTGAGGTTTGACCGAATCGATGTAGCTATGATAATGATAACAAATTAAAGCTAAAGAATCCATAAAACCATCTATATATTGATAGGTTCATGAAAAACATGCTATATGTGTGAAAGCGCTGGCGAATCGGCTAAAATAGTCGATTCAGGTAGAAAAGGGATTACAGCATGTGAACAATTGACTGTTTAATATGGACAGACCTATAAATTCATCAAATCTAGCATGTTATCTTTAACAGTGGGGTTCGACCGGATCGATGGCACCCATGATAAAGATAATAGAGCAAACCTTTAAAATAAACAGATCTATTCACATTTAACGAAATCATGAAGACATACTATAAGCGTTAAAGTACGGGCAAACTACTATTTAGCCAATGCAGGCAAAGCAAAATAGCCAAGGTCACGCTTGGTCAAAAGCAAATCTACCAACTAGCATACTCCGATCTAAAGTGCTAATAGTGGGGATCGACCGAATTGTTACAGCCATAATAGTGAGCTATAGACCAGATTCAACCAGCTAGTAAACATCTTTAAGATCAGACATGCCTTAGCCACATACTATGCACGACCAAGATCAAAGTAGAACGATTGATAAAACATAACCCATCATTTACATTAAGAACTATCGCAATGTGACAAAATAAATGATGGACTAAAAGGATGTGAGGCCGATCTTGATCGATCTCGATCGGGCAGGTTGATATTGCTGAAAATAATGACAACATGAACATCAGTAAGATCGGTAACTTAATGAATCTACCCAAAGGTTGCCACCCTTAGGTAGAGCCGATAATTTGACGTTAGTCTAATTCGAGCAGTGGAGGTCGAACTTAACCGATGCAGCCGTACTTGAGCTAGATAAGGATCGATAACTAACTTATACTAGAGCTCGTAAGAGGTCGGCCAGACCGATGCAGCCTTATAAACAAAGGTATAAGCCATGATGGTACTTATAGACAAGCCAGAGGTTGATCGGATCGATGCAACCCTGCTTGTTGAAGAACTCGTCGAGATCTACAATACTCCTACCCCTAAGGGTTGGCGTGAAGCTGAAAAAAGTAATTGGTATTGATTGATTTGGGATCCTTTTTACAATAGCTGGGGTCTAATATTTATACCCGAAACCTAAGCATGAATCCTACTCAAATACGACTCATTACAATCTTTGGAATAAAAGAAAACTTTCCTAATTTAAGATAACTTGGACCCTAATCATTCCTTTTTGTAGAGTCCGAGATATTTTTTCCAACACCAACCATAGCTCACTGACGTTATCTGCTGATGTCATCCGAAGAGAGCCTATCCCAGTACCACATCTACATCAACTGATATCGATCCTTATGCAATCAATTCCTTGATGACACAATCTTGGAAGCTTCAAGTTCTCGCGTTCTTCTTCCCAAATTTTAGTGTAAACACATGCCCCCAATTTTGGGATAAAAATGATTTTATTCCAAATTTCTATTTACCTGTTCACCATGTCACAACCGTTTATTCCAAAATATACGCGTGACTCTCGCTATTCTCGGTGTGAATTTTATATAATACCCCAACAGTATCATTTCCGATTCACTCAGCTTATTCGCTTTCCCCTTCTTCTTCAAGTGAGCCTCAACAACCAAAGCCTCCACCACTAGAGCTCCAACCCTAGCAGTTCTTCCTCTGCTCGAGTTGTTCGTTAAGTCATTCCTCTACAACCTTTTTTTAGATTCGGATCTATTCCAACTAAAATGGTGACCAGCGACTACATCCCTGAGGTACGTCTCCAAACTTCTACCCTTCAACTATTAGCCGCTGCTCTGTATTTTTCTCTTCCTTAAGTTTATCTCATCTGGCTTTCTAGGGGATGGAAAATGAAATTCTGATCCCTTCGTCTCTTGTTCCAAATGCTTATTACCTTGGACCCATAGGAGATGCTAACCCTTCGAATTTTATCAACTAAGAAACTAATCAAATTCCCTTTAGGCAGTCCTTGGTAGATCTATATTCTTAGAACACCAAAAATCCCTTTAGGAATTAGCCCAAAATGCCTAAGGGATGGAGAGACGGGTTCGTAGAGTGTCAGACAAAAAGGGCAGAGACTAGGAAGTTTATGATTTAAGCCAATGCCTGACCCTTTTACTGTCTAGAATGGAAAGAAATGATTCACTCCTAATTGCTGCTTCTTACTTCTGATCCAACACCTTGAATGCTTTCATCTTTGGTCATGGGCCAATGACTATTACATTGGCTGATGTTTATATGTTGACTGGCCTTAGAATAATAGGACCAATGCAGCCATATGAACTCTTAGGTGCTGGGTCAAAGAAACTGGTCAAAATATCAGACTATACAGGATGGGCAAGCTATATCCAGAACCACATCGGGAATGAATCGACTGTTAGCGAAAGAGAACATGTGGCTTTTTTGAACATATGGTTAGAAAGATTCATCTTCTGTGGGTCATCTTGTGGTCCGACTTATAATTATAAACTCATGACAGAGCATCTAGCAGTAGGCGTTGAGATTCCTCTTGGAAAGTATCTGTTGGGATTAGCTTACCATTTGATGCATCAGGTGGCCGCTCAGCTGCTGAAGAATGAAGTAGTGCACACCATCAGCAACCCTTGGTGGTTAATACAAATGTGGTTAAATTTTGATATGCATAAGATTGTAAAGCCAAATCTCTGGAATTTGAGCTTTCCCTCCTCCAACTTTGATGAGGAATACAGAGGCAAAGAAAGAAGAACCCGTCAGTGCATGAACTATGGTGAAGCTACATCGGCCATAACAATTGCTATCGATGTTGGCCATCTGTTCAAAAAGTTTTATAGAGGGTTTGATGCAGATATTCTGGCTTAGCTACCCTATGATGAGGATGAGAACAATGAGTTAGTCTTCCCATTTAAATTTTGATTTGAATCAGGATGCACAAATGAAACAACAGCTACAATCTTCAATTCCTTCATCAAACCTTGCGTTCTTCCAGCTGAATTTCATCATGGCCATAGAAAAATGTCTACATGTTCCTTTCTTTCAGGCAACCTTCCAACCTATGAGTTTTACAACCCTTCTTCCGTAGCTCGTTAGTTTGGTCTTGGTCAACTGCCCCTTAGCTATTTTTCAAAGATATACTAAAACCGAGAGAAGACATTAGTGAGGTAATGGAAGTTTCTAGAGTTTTCTAGTTAGAATCAAATCTTCCTTCCCTCTATCTACATGAATGGACCAAAGCCTCCTTCACTTTTTATTTATATGATTCCTAGTGGCAAGAGTGGCACTCACACCTCTTCTGCAGGCTAGTTCATCCTAACTGTATAGCTCTGGATGAAGATTTTGCTTCCGATAGTGAGGTAATCAGTCGACTCCTTTTCTTCCATAAAGATATTCTACTAAAGTCCCTCTATCAACTTATCTAATAGGACTCCCTTGCAGGATACTGAATTCAATCCCCTAATTGTGGACAGAAAAGGGCATGCCATATAGTATTATCCGCCATGTCTAATCTCAAGACTGGGATCAACTGCACCTACACTGAAGAAGCTGATGAAAACCCAAGCTGCCTCTACAACTGTAACATATCAATCTTCAAAACGTAAGGCAGCCCAAGGGACAACCTAGAAAACCATTACTGGGAAAAAGGCTTCATAGAACGAGACCATCAACTTCTTAGGTAAGACAATTCATCCTCTTCCCAAAATGATATTCAATTTCTAATTTGGATTCTTTCCTCGCAGTTATCAACCATTCTAAAAGGTCCTAATGGCTAGAGGGGGGTGATTAGCCTAATAAAAATTTCTACAACAACACTTAACAAAAGGGTTAGACAATTATGAGGCGAAGCAAGTGTTGCTCTAGCCTACTTAAAATGCAAGCCACCTACCACAATTCTAGTTTAGGTAGAACATATTCACACAATAGCTATGACACTACCCTATGTTAGTGTGCTCTCAAAGGCTAACTAAAGAGCTACACCAACCAAGCAAACAAGCTTTCACAACTAGCTACACTAAAGAGCTTGACAACTAGTTTGCGGTAATGTAAAGAGAATGATTAAGAAAGTTATACCACCGTGTAGATGGAGGAACCAATCAATCACAAGAGAGTATTACAATAAAGACCAATCACCTCGGTATCAAAGGATGAACACAATAATTTTTTATCGAGGTTCACTTGCTTGCCGGCAAGCTACTCCTCGTTGTGGCGATTCACTCACTTGGAGGTTCATGCGCTAATTGGCTTCACACGCCAAACCCTTAATAGGGTGCCACACAACCAACATAAGATGAGGATCACACAAGCCACGAGCAATCCACTAGAGTACCTTTTGGCGCTCCACCGGGAAAAGGTCAAGAACCCCTCACAATCACCACGATTAGAGCCAGAGACAACCACCACCCTCCGCTCGACGATCCTCGCTGCTCCAAGTCATCTAGGTAGAGGCAACCACCAAGAGTAACAAGCGAATCCTGTAGTGAAACACGAACACCAAGTGCCTCTAGATGTAAACACTCAAGCAATGCACTTGGATTCTCTCCCAATCTCACAAAGATAAGGTCAAGAACCCCTCACAATCACCACGATCAGAGCTAGAGACAACCACCACCCTCCGCTCGACGATCCTCGCTGCTCCAAGCCGTCTAGGTGGCGGCAACCACCAAGAGTAACAAGCGAATCCCGCAGCGAAACACAAACACCAAGTGCCTCTAGATGTAAACACTCAAGCAATGCACTTGGATTCTCTCCCAATCTCACAAAGATGATGAATCAATGATGGAGATGAGTGGGAGGGCTTTGGCTAAGCTCACAAGGTTGCTATGTCAATGCAAATGGCCAAGAGGATGAGCTTGAGCCGGCCATGGGGCTTAAATAGAAGCTCCCACGAAATAGAGCCATTGTACCCCTTCACTAGGCACAGCACGGGGTGACCGGACGCTCCGGTCCGATCGACCAGACGCTGGCCTTCAACGTCCAGTCACGTGATTCATGCCATGTGTCCCCTGCTTCAAATACTGTTCATCAGATTTCAACGGTCAAGAGATGATTGGACGTGTCAATTAGAAAGTGACCGGACGCTGGACCTCAGTGTCCGATCATTTCTAGTAAGGTTCCAAACATGAATTTTCATGACCCGACCGAACACACCCAGCGTCCGGTCACTCAACGTCTCCTCTGTGCGCCTCATGTCAGCGTACATTAGCACTGACCGGATGCACCTGACCAGCGTTCGGTCGCAGAGTGACCCAGCGTCTAGTCATTTGACCGACGCCAGCGTCTTTGCTATTACACCTGACCGGACGCGCCGGTCCAACCGAGGCCAGCATCCGGTCACTCCCAGTGATCTCCATCTTTTCTGTCTAGGGCATCGGTGGCACCGTCGGACTGTCCGCACTCTACGGGCGGACACTCCACCGGTGGAGTTTCTTACCCTTGCACCTAAACTTCACCACCCTTGATCAAATGTGCCAACCACCAAGTGTATCACCTTGTGCACATGTGTTAGCGTATTTTCACAAACATTTTTAAGGGTGTTAGCACTCCACTAGATCCTAAATGCATATACAATGAGTTAGAGCATCTAGTGGCACTTTGATAACCACATTTCGATACGAGTTTCACCCCTCTTAATAGTATGACTATCGATCCTAAATGTGATCACACTCACTAAGTGTCTTGATCACCAAAACAAAATAGCTCCTACAAATTATACCTTTGCCTTGAGGTTTTTGTTTTTCTCTTTCTTCTTTCCAAGTCAAAGCACTTGATCATCACCATGCCATCATCATCATCATGCTATGATCTTCATTTGCTCCACCACTTGGAGTGTGCTACCTATCTCATGATCACTTGATAAACTAGGTTAGCACTTAGGGTTTCATCAATTCACCAAAACCAAACTAGAGCTTTCAATCTCCCCCTTTTTGGTAATTGATGACAACCCTTATACAAAGATATGAATTAAAATTCAATTGAATCCATGGTTCTTGTCCAAGCATATTTACCATGTGTAAAAGGATATGGACAAGTTTCATGAACTCTATATGGTAGCAATTGCTCCCCCTACATATGTGCTTAGAGTTTGGATTAAAGCTTGCACATATGCTTAGATAGGAAATGTAGGAGTCAATGTCTACCAAATGATGCTAAGGTATAAAAGATGGACCTTTGAAGCGTGATACCAATTGGAGTGCACCATTATACCATCCTTAGCACCATGGTTAGCTAGATACCACTTGAAAAATACTTTGAAAGGGTAGCTAGATACCACTTGTAAAAAACTTTGTAAAAGATATTATTTGAAAATCTATTTGGAATAGATATCACTTGATAATACTTGGAAATGATACCACTTGTGAATAAACCTATGCATGCTAGATTTTCATTTCATCATTCAAGTTTACACCTATCATTCATCACACAAGCATGGATATTTAAATTAAAACTTGTGTTATGCAAGCAAATATATGAAATGCACATTCAAATGTACCTTACAAGTTTATGAGCTTGCTCCCCCTACTTGTGTGCTCAAACTTTTAATTGATCCCTTTCCTTTGTCATATTACTCCTCCTATGTCAAGTTCTCCTCATGTATTAATATCACTACTATTTCTCTCCCCCTTTTTCACTATCTTTGTACACTAATTTCTCCCCCTTTGTCATCAATGACCACAAAGGTTCAAAAGGTAGTGTCGGTGTTTCGAATAAGCACCGACAAGTAAATTTATAGTTATGCGCGTTAGGCCCAGATGGTGCACTAATGGACACAAGATTTATACTGGTTCGGGCTGAATGTCCCTACGTCTAGTCTGTTGCTGCTCATGTTATTAGCACCAAAAATGGTTCGTAGTAGGGGGCACAAATAGTCGAGAGAGGGACTGGTCCCAAGTCTCTGATGGAAGGGTCGAAAAGATGTTAAGAGCCTGATAGCAGCTTGACTGTGTGTGATGTGTGTTCATCATCAAGAGTCGGTCCCTTCATTGAAGGAAGCACATCCCCTTTTATAGATGAAGGAGATGGCTTTACAAGTGAGAGGGCTCAGATGTGTACGCTACCTAGCCTTGTTGTTCATGTCTACTAAGCCTTGTTGTCCATTCCGGTGGATGTGAAAGGATGATAAGCGCCTACAATACTGTCGATGCCACTATAGAATGTCAGGATGGCTATAGAGTATTGCCTCACGCGGGGTATGGACTCTGGTACAGTGGTTTTGACTTATGAGCCATGCCTTGCCTTTCTCCGCACGTCTTCTGGTTCCCTCCGAACAGGGAGCCCCCAGTTGGATGGCTCTAGTCGGCCCTTAGTGTGTCGGTCAGAGAAGAGCGATGTGCAGGCTTCCCATGAGCCCCGGCCGTGGGGTCGGAGTCATGGGGTCAGAGCAGGAAGCAGTGCTATGGGCAAAGCCTTTTGATCGGAGGGGGCATCCGAAGGCTAAAGCGAATACTCCGATCTGGTGTACCCGAGGGGCCATGAAGCGGGTGCCGCTCCCTTGGGACCATATCGTGGTGATAGCATATCTATCATTTGTGGAGGACGCGAGTCTTTTTCTAGACCGTAGTGGTTGTCGTATGTCTATGTTGGGTTCCGTGCCCGAGGGCTGAAGGCGGCGCCTAAAACTCTGTAGGGCGAAGAGCACGTGCCCACAACACTATTTAGGCTCTACTATGCCTAGAAGGGTCTAAAGCACCCATCCTGTTGTTCCCTAGTAGTACTTTTCCTATCGGGGCACAGGGTATGGACTGTGGTTCAGTGGTTTTGACTTATGAGCCACGCCTTGCCTTTCTCCGCATGTCTTCTGGTTCCCTCCGAACGGGGAGCCCGCAGTCAGATGGCTCTAGTTAGCCCTCAATGCGCCGGTCAGAGAAGAGCAGTGAGTAGGCTTCTCGCGAGCCCCGATCGTGGGGTCAGAGTCATAGGGTCAGAGCAGGAAGCAGTGCTGTAGGCGTCCCTTGGGCAAGACCGAGCCCATCCCTCAGGGGTCGGGCGAGGCAGGGTCGATGTTTAAGCTCTTAGGCAAGGCGGAGCTGGCCCTTATCCCTTGGGCGAGACCGAGCCTAGCCCTCGGGGGTCGGGCGAGGCGGAGTCTATCCCTAAGCCCTCGGATGAGGCAGAGCTAGCCCAAAGGCATTGGGCAAGGCGGAACCAAACTCCCGTCATTTGGGCAAGAAACGTAGCGGCGCCCTTGTCCGTCCAGAAGTTTTTAACGTTCAATGGTTACTGGTTCCACCTCCTTGGGTACCTCGGTATTAGGTCCCTGACAGTAGCCCCTAATCCCCCGGGGGATGTATTCGATTTCATCGGAGTCAATTCGCCAGAGGGTGTGCGTGAGCGCACCCGATGGGTGTAGCCCCTGAGCCCTCGGGTGATTCGAGTGGAGTCGCCCGGGGGTAGTATCGGACCCTCCGTGGGTAAGGCTGTAAGACTTGGTTTTTTGTCAACTAGATATTTTTAAGGGAAACATGGTATTCCGTTTGCGAGAATTTTATTTAGGGCCGGCGAGCTCCTGGCGGAGCTACAGACGGAGCGAGACCTCAAGCTGAAGGCTAAGGAGAGGTCCGTGACGTTGTAGGAGAAGGCGAACCAGGATGCCATGGTGGTCGATCGGGCCATCTGAGAGCATGATGAAGCGCGTCGGGAGGCTGAGGCACGCCGGGCAAATCTTGGAGTCGAGGTGGCCCAACAGCTAGATGCCGAGGAAGTTTCTGCTGGTCTATGCGTCGATCTTGCCGAGGCGCGGGGGCTTCTTCAAGTCGAAGGTGATGAGTATGATCACTTGTCTTCCACTGTCCTGGTGGTTTGTGATGACCTATGGGTGACGCAAGAGGAGGGGTTGGTTCCCTCACAGTCCGTGCTGCTGGTATCACGACGCGCGTGGGCTAGCTTGAGGAGAGCGCCTTTTGCCTCAGGATCACCTAGGCCTTCACTGTCGCCCATTCCCATTATGCTTAGGAGATCAACCTAGGGGTGATGAGCCAAGGCTTCGCTAGATGAGATGCAAAAGGCGATGGCTCCCCTTACGCGGAACCTGGCGGACAAGCTGAAAGAAGAGGTTCTCCCTTCACGGAAGTAGTTAGTGGAATTGGTTCGATAAACACTTATTTGTAACATGTGAACAAGTGTCAGTGCTTTTGTGTCCTAGAAATGGTTGCGTAAGTCTCGTTTCATTTGTTTTGATCTTATCTTCTCTTTTTGCGATGAAAAAGGTTTAGACAATCGACCCTTCCGTTTGTTAAGACCATAGGTCCCGAGGTTTTTTAGGGGAAACTTAATTGTGCTAGTGAGCAAAATTACCATAGCTGTCTGGGCGTGGGCCTTTTGCGGTCTTACCAGTCTGTTTCGTCGAACCTTGCCCCTAGTCTTGATGCAAAGAGGAGGTCAAATACAATATTTTCTCCAAAAGAAAAGAAAGGAGGTTCCCATACCTTTATCAGCCCCCGAGTGAGATCCGACCCCTTGTGGTTGCTGGGGTCGGATGTTACTGGAGACTGGAGTGAGGGAGGTGAACTTACATTTGAATTTACTCATACCCCTTACCTTAGGACTTTGATGATTGCTGTGTGACCGTGTGTTATGAGCTTGCTAACGGGGATGTTTGGACAGAATTCGATCCCGTTTGCTTCGCGATAGGGTCAACGATCCCGTTTGCTTCCAATAGATTCCCCCTCAATGGGGTTTCTTTGGGCTCGGCTAGAGGCTGGATTTGAACAAGAAGGTTGAGATGACCCTATTCACCTTATTGCGGGTCAGGCAAAGGCCGTTGAGGCTCATCTATGTTTTCTCCCCTAGCTCTTGTTCGATGTGAGGTGGCCTAGACCCTTCGCTGGCCAGCCATCAAACCTCGGTCTCTCGATCTTGGATCGAGTGGCTCGAGCCCCTGAGCCCTTGAGGGTCTGCTAGGGGTCAGCCATGTTTTCGCGCGCTACCCCGTCCTTGGTTTTCACTGCAGGAGGGGCTGAGTTGACGACACTTGCCTCGATGGCTCAAGTGTCGCACTCAATGAGCTCGCTAATGGGTATGTTCGTGTGGAATCTGGATCCATCATTCACTAACGGGGTCGGCAGAGCCCTCATGTGGCCTTCCACTACTTCTAAACCCGCCTCCCGGCAGATGCCCGAGCCGTTTGTTGGGCTCAGGCGGCCCGTTGGCCTCTCCTCGTTGGAGATTCTATGGGTTTGGCTTGAGGTTAGAATCGAACGAGAAAGGTCAAGATGTCCCTGTCCGCTTCTGAACGGGGTCGGGCAAGGCCGCTGGGGCTCATTTCGGTTTTTCTCCCCTAGCTCTGTTTGACACGAGGCAGCCTCGAGCCCTTTGTGGGCCAGCCTTCGAACCCCGGTCAGGTGTTGCTCATATTGAATGAGGCGGCTACCACTTTGTGATGTGTCACGAAGCATTGAGATGCAAGGGTTTGCATATGCAATGTTTGAGCGCATGAATTTAACATATAGTTTAATCGAGACGAAAGCGGGGGTCGGTAACATTACCTTGGTGGTATGAGCCATGGGAAGCTCCTACCAGACATGTCCATGCTAGGTTCGGGTCTGACATTTGAGATGAGGCCAGCGTAACCTGCATAAGTATCGTGATTTTTTGTTTCTGTCTCTCGGTGGCTTTTAAGCGATCTGTCAACTTCCCCCCGAAGGGGGTTCTGCAGGTAGACCCCTGCAAACCTCTTTTAGGAAGGCGGGAGGTAAGGTTAGTAGTGTGAGGAATTGTGAACGCGATTATGCTGGTGAACCAAAAAAACACCATAGCCATTGGGGCATAGGGTCTGGTGGTTCGTCCAATTGTACTCATCGTTGTATTCCCACATGCCGTGCTTTTGGTTTTCCAAACATAAGGAGGGGTCGGGCTAAGAGGGTGTTTAAACAAACATGCACCCTCGGCAGCTCCCGAGCAATGTCCGTGCCCCTACCGTTGCTAGGGTCGGAGGCCCAGTAAAGAATTTAATACTCAAAGTAAGTAAACAGGGGTACTTATCTTTCAATTGGTCGTTCGTTTGTTGTTTTGCCTAGGCCGCACGATCGACCTAGGAGGCCCGTTGGACTCCCCTGGAGGGAGGTTCCGTCGTTGGGTTGTTCCATGGGCCTTTCACCTTTCCTCCGCTACTATGCCCCTTCTTTAAATAGGGAGGGGGAGTGGAGTTCTCGCCCCATTCCTAGCCAGCCTCTGAGCCACCACCACTTCTCCTTCCTTTCCACCAAATGCGGTGGTTTCTGAGTAAGAGAGGGTGATGCGAGGGAGAGAACAACTCATAGGTCTGCTTGTGAATCCAGAGTGCGATGTCGAGCTGGAGGTCGTCCCACGTAGATGAGACAGTTCGAGCCGCCCTTGCTATGGGCGCACCACCGCCACCGATGGAGGAGGGGCACTGGAGGGCACCGAGCATTGTCGACCTTGCCATCGTTCATTGTGGCCTTCCTTCGGTGGGAAGCGCCTCCTGTCCCAATGTCGTTGTCGGGGTTGGAGCTGATGATGATGGCGTAGTCCCTGAACAGGGCAGAGGGGCACCACATTCGCTGGCGCGGTGCTCGACGTTGCAGATGATGGTGCCTTCGAAGATCCCACAGCGTGATGGGATGTTGCCGATGGAGAGCATGGTGCGGCGGCCGCAGTAGACGAACTGGCCCGTGTACATGCCTAGACATTGCTGAGGGAGAGCTTGGCGCGGTGGCCATGGTAGTACATGTAGTAAAACTGTAAATACTTCTTGATGCTGTATGGGAGTTTCTAGCAGCCCCTTGCCTTTCTCTGCACGTCTTCTGGTTCCTTCCGAATGGGGAGCCCCTGGTCGGATGGCTCCAGTCAGCCCTTAGTGCGCCGGTCGGAGAAGAGCGGTGAGCAGGCTTCCCGCGAGCCCCGATCGTATGTTCGGAGTCGCAGGGTCAGAGCAGGAAGCAGCATTTTGGGACAAGCCTTCCAATTGGAGAGACTGCTTGGAGATGGCTGGTGCCTAAAGCGAGTGCTTTGGTCGGAGAGGTGGGCCAAAGAAGCTGATGAGCGGGCGCCTGCTCTTACGGGTAGACCTTCCGATCGACGACTGGACTACCCTTCCAGCCTACTGTGTTTTAGTTTTTTGGGCCATCCCATGGAATATATGTTGTTTTCCTAGGCCAAGCCTGGGCATGGAAGCCAGTCCTTGAGGGACCCTAGGTTTATGAACCTGACAGGAGCCCTCAAGCCCTCAGGTGATTTGAGCTGGCGGGTGCGCGCGAGCGCACCCGCGGGTGTAGCCCCTGAGCCCCTGGGTGGTTTGGGCGGAACTAGCTAGGGGGTTCTTTGTGTGATGGCAAATAGCTTTTCAGCTTCCTCTTCTTGGAGAAGAGGTTTCGGTGCCCTCCGACCCTTCCTGTGGCCCAAGTTGTAAGAAACTAGGAGTGCGGGTGAATTAGTTCTGATCACGCTAGTGAGCAAAGAGGTTGTAGCCACTGGGGCGTGGGTCTCCCGCAGTCCTACCAGTTGTACTCAGCGTCGTCCTTCTCCTCGGCATCATCTGTGCTGGGGGCAGGTTCCTTCCCCTGCTGCCTTTGTTGAGGCCCCCGGACAAGTATTTGCGCATGAGGCCGCAATCCTTATATAGATGCTTGGCCGGGAAAGCGTGGTTTGGGCATGGCCCCTCGAGCATTTTTTCAAAGTGGTTTGGAGTGCCTTTCATGGGCTTCTGGCCACCTTTGCGGTCGGCAGCGGCCACGAGTGAGTTGTCGCGCCATTGCTTCTTATTCTTTCTTTTGGCGGGACGGTTGGAGGCGCCTTCACCGGCATACTCATCCCGCCTCGCCTTGCCGTCGGGGCGGTCGAAGATGGCTCCGACCACCTCTTCTCCTGAGGCGTGGCTGGTGGCGATGTCCCGGAGTTCCTTGGTGGTCCGCGGGCCCCTACACCCTAGCTTGTGGACCAGGGATTCATAGGTTGTCTCGGATAGGAAGGCTCCTATAATGTCGACGTTGGCGATGTTATGGAGCTCGTTGCACTACCAGGAGAAGCACCAGATGTACCCGCGGAGGGTTTCATCGACCTTCTGGTAGTAGTTCTTGAGGTCCCATGGGTTTCCATGGCATTTGTACATGCCCTGGAAGTTCCCCACAAAGATCTCCATGAGATCCGCCCAACTTTGAATGGCGTTGGATGGTAGGTGCTCCAACCACGCTTGTGCCGAATCGGCCAAGAATAGCGCGAGATTGCGAATAATGAAATCATCATCACTCGCACCACTGGCTTAACAGGCAAGCCGATAGTCTTCGAGCCAAAGCTCGAGGTTTGTTTCTCTAGAATATTTAGGGATATTGATGGGCGGTCGGTACCTTGGTGGGAAAGCAGCGTTGAGGATGTGTCGGCCGAAGGCCTAAGGGCTTGGCAGGCTAGGGCTCAGGCTCCGGTCCTCGCCACTGTCGTAGCATCCACCATGTTGGGGATGATAGCCACGGTGGGCTCCTTCCCTTTCGTCATCGAGGGTGCACCTGTGGGCGTTGATGGTGCTACGCACGTCGTGGTTGTGGTCGAGACGTTGATGTACCAGGACAGCGGAGTGCTGCCTGCTGCCTGGTGGTGTCTAGTGAACGGACACGTCCTTGGCGGGGCATACCAAGGGCGTGCGCTGGCTGGCGTTGGACTCACATTGCTGAGACAACAATCTTTTCGCCTGCTGCGCCATCGCGCGCTCGAGCAACGTGCAAATCTCTTGGTGGGCCCAGCAATCCTCGGACATCGTGGCCTCCGGGAGGTCGTGAAAGCAAGGCCGTCACGGTGGCAATGTTCTAGCTTTCCCGAGCGAAGTGAGGGAGAGTCCCATCGTCGGTGAGGATCCTCTGGTGCACATCACGGGCCACAGTGCGTGCATGCCCACCATCTCCGCGACACTTGATTTCCTCATCGATCTTCCGGTACTCCCGACCAAGCTGTTGTCCGGCGTCATCGATCTCTAGCTTTCACGCTCTTAGCTGCTCCATCCTTACGTGAGATGGAGCCGCCACCTCCCCCTCGGTCCTAGCATTGGGGTTGCCTGCTGGGGTTGCCTCCTCTCCAGAGACGCTTTGGACGAGCCCCTCGGGGGTTTGCATCATGAAGCATTCCCAGGAAGGGTGATGGCTCCCCCTGCTAGAGTTAGAGCTGGAGGATGACTCTAGTTCCTCCGTGAGGAGCCCGTGGAGTGTCTTAGGATCGTGTTCAATTGCCCCCATGAACTCGCTGTTCGTAGGCGGCTGGACCATGCATAGTGCCAGATGGTGGCCAACGGTTGCCATAGTGTTGCGGAGGCCAAACGGCAATGCCATCGAGGCACGTCGTGTGGAGCATTCCAGAGAGAGGGTGATGTGGCGCAGGGCCTCCCTAGATGATTGGGGCCCAAGGGAAATGCTGGGCTGGCCCTTAAGCCTCCGGTAGCTGAAGTTGACGGGAGGGAGAGACTGGACGGTCATGTGGGTTAGTGCCAGCTCTCCACCCAGTGTGACGATGAACTCCAAGTCACCGAAACGCATGTGTCCACCCAGGACCCAGCTGATTGCATGGTTAGCCATCTGAGGCCTGATTTGGAATGCACAAAGGCCCCTACCTAGCACGCCAACTATCGGTGTTTTGAATAAGCACCAGCAAGTAAATTTATAGTTATGCGCGTTAGGCCCGGATGGTGCGCTAATGGATACAAGATTTATACTGGTTCGGGCTGAATGTCCCTACGTCCAGTCTATTGCTACTCATGTTATTAGCACCAAAAATGGTTCATAGTAGGGGGTACAAATGGTCGAGAGAGGGACTAGTCCCAAGTCTCTGATGGAAGGGTCAAAAGGATGTCAAGAGCCTGATAGCAGCTTGACTGTGTGTGATGTGTGTTCTTCATCAAGAGTCGGTCCCTTCATTGAAGGAAGCACATCCCCTTTTATAGATGAAGGGGTGGCTTTACAAGTGAAAGGGCTCGGATGCATATGTTACCTAGCCTTGTTGTTCATGTCTACCAAGCCTTGTTGTCTATTCCGGTGGGTGCGAAAGGATGATAAGCGCCTACAATACTGTCGATGCCACTATAGAATGTTAGGATGGCTACAGAGTACAGCCCCGTGTAGGGTATGGACTCTGGTACAGTGGTTTTGACTTATGAGCCATGCCTTGCCTTTCTCCGCACGTCTTCTAGTTCCCTCCGAATGGGGAGCCCCCGGTCGGATAGCTCCAGTCGGCCCTCAGTGCGCCGGTCGAAGAAGAGCGGTGAGCAAGATTCCCGTGAGCCCCGGTTGTAACAACCCAAAAATCCATACACTTAAAATACCAACTACATAATTTTTCTTAAGAACCCTCATGTGATGATGAGTGACATTGTAGGAGCCAACCCTAAGTGTTGCATTAGAAGTAACACAACCAGACAATTTCATGAGCATGGCATGTCATTTCTTATCATGTTTATTTAAATACTGACAAATAAAGTGTTGCATACATTGTTAACTCAAATTGTGATTTGGATTTCCATTTGCTTTATGTTATGTTTAACAAATCCTCTAAAGAAACACACCATAAAAGTAATTATTACTCAAACCAAGGAATAAGGGTTTAAAGAGAAAATTAATTCTATTTTTGTATAACAAAACTACACCTATTTTTGTTTTACAAAATAGCTAAATAAATTCCTAATATTTATATAAGTATGTTGTGGGCCTCATATAAAAAACTCCAATGAATATGGTGCACCAATTTGGAATCCAAATTTCAAAATCAAAATTGAATTCAAACAAAGAAGAAGGAAAATAAAACAGAAAAAGAAAAAGGGGAAGAAGAAGGCCTCGCAGGCCGGCTCGGCCTGCTCAGCCCACTAGCAGCCCTGCTTCATGCGCAGCCAGCCCAACTCGCGCAACCGAGCAACCAGCCCAGCAAGCCCACATGCCGCTCATGCCCACGCACCTCCCCGCCTTCACTTGCTGTCACTACCGCCGGGCCCCGACCGCTCACGCCTTTGACCAAGCCCCGACAGCCCTGGCAGGAGCGGGCTAGGGGGTCACACCCGGGGCATGGCCCTGTCTCCTTGGCGCCATGCCCATGCAACCACTCACGGCCGTTGGATGCAAGCTCGCGCCTCCGATTGCCCTTGATTCCCCATCCGTCGATCATCGGGCTCTGCCGTTCCTCGATCAGCTATAAAGCCTCAGCCCTAGTGCCCTGAGCTCTCAATGCCCCACCGCCACTTTGTGGCCATCCCGTGCACACCCGATCCAGAGAAAGGCAAGGAAGAAGGAAGGGAGAGGGGGGAGGAAGAAAGAGGTGCCATTGGAACACCTCCGAAGCCGCCGGAGCAGGAGCCGACGCCACGACGCTGCACGACACTGCGCTCCTTCTGGAGCTACATGGCTGCAACTCGCCATTACATCACCATCCCATCTTCCACGACACCTACGGTGAGCGCCCGACTCTCCCCTGCTTGCTGCCGGACTTTGCTACTCCGGCCATGGCGCTCCATACCGTGAGCGCGTAGGCCAAGGCCATCTTCGGCCTCTAGGCACACAAGCACAGCACACTCATGCGCACACCTACGACCACCTCCGAGCCCTTGGACGCCATAGACACCTCCTAGCCCCATGGACGCCGAAGCAGAGCATGCACACACCGCGCTCACGACGCCGCCGCCATGGCGCGGCCACCGCTGGCACACCCAGCCACCTTGCCAGACTAGAACGTAGCCGTAGAGGATCACAGTGATGTCTGGAGGATAGCCGCGTAGACCGAGCCATCGATAGCCGACCGTAGTGCCCCGGCCATGAGCATCGAACCACCGGCCAGAGTTTCTTCGTGCATCACCACCATGGCCAGGACCGCTGGAAACGCCTGGAGCTTCCTTGACTCATCCACCCCGTTCACTAGAGCCACAGGAAGCTAACGCGTCCCGCCAAGCAAGCTTCCAGCCACTACATCACCCTGTCCGTGACTCGCCAATGAGCATCACCACGTCGATCCACCGTTCGCCGTGGCTAGAAGGCCTGGGAAGCCGTAACCGTCAGCCGACCCCCACTGACACAGTCGCCATGGCATGAGGGAACTTTTCCCCTCCTTAATTGGACACCAGCGCCACCGCGGGGGCTCACCCAACGAGCTCGCCGCCGGCAAGAGCACGACCGCGGGAGAAACGGGGGAAACTCCCCTCGCCGTCCTCCCGCGCATGAACCTGGTGCTCATAGACCATGCCTGAGGAAAGAGAGGTGGACTTGGTCCACCATGCACCCTGCCTTAGGTCCATAGACCAGCGCCTCTCGGTCCACCGTGAGCTGCGCTCATGCCCACAGCCTAGAAACGAAGCCCAATAGAGGCCCAAGGCTATGACGTGGCAGCGCCACAGCATGCCACGTGTCCGGGTCGGCCTGACCTAGACTGGCCCAACCCGAGCCCGCTAGAGCCCGTTTGAGACCCGGACCATGTTGACCATTGACTGGTCAACATTGACTATTGACCTGGCCCCACATGTCAGTGGCACAGACTCTAGACCCACATGTCAGATGATGACATCATGCTGACATCACACGGGACCCACACGTCAGAAGCCAACATAGCCGGGGTGATGTCATGCTGACATCATGATGACATTAGCTGCTGACGTCAGCAGCCCTGGCCCCACACGTCAGTGACCCTGACCGTTGATCGTTGACCGTTGACTCACCATTGACTAACGTTGACTTTGACTGGACCCATATGTCAGTGACCCACCTGTCGAAACTGATGGCGTTGCTGACGTCATGCTGACGCCAGCTGGACCCCACCTGTCAGCTCAGAACCGAGATGCTGACATCATGCTGATGTCAGCATGCCACGTGGACCAGTCACTGCGTGACATGTGTCAGCCCAGGATTAATTTAGCCTTTTCCATTTTCAGAGATGATTTAATCTTCAGAAATTCATAACTAATTCATATGACCTCAGAAAATATGAAACCATGACCAAAATTCATCTAAAATCGAGCTCTACGCAATGAACCCATGTTTGAGTGTATTTGGCTCTTTTGAATTTTCATTGCTTCTTTGTGCAATTCTATAGACGTCGCTAACGTGACTATAATGTGAATGTTGTAGACTTGGAGGAGAACCTGACGGACGAGGATCGTGAGTACCATGAGGAGAACAAAGACGACTACACTGAAGGTGCCACATCCCACCCAATCTCGTAGCACCTATTACGCATGGCTAATATAGAATTGCTATTGCTTTACTTTACTGCTGCAGTCATATTATGATAGGACTTGCATGGTAGTATGCTTACTTGAAGACCTTTACCATGACGCAACCATACCCCTACATACCCTGCTATTAGGCTAGACACACGCTTACTGCTATATATTTCATTACTTATACTTTTACTATGCTTATACTACATGCATGGTGGAAACTGGTGTTATCTGGACTATGGGGAGAGTGCTGCGTGTGTGACTTGGGTGTGTGGAGGGCAAGGGTTGTGTCGACCAAGTTGGAGTATACGACGAGCCTGGGGCAAGTCTTGCCATGGGGTGCTACCTAGGCACCCCTGGAATGGATACCTGTGGTGGGTAAATGGTATATGAGGTGGCCTTGGGTGTGAACCTATGATGGGAGGAGCCTGGGGTGGAGGTGTTATGGTGGCACAGTAAATGGAAACCCTAATGAAGACATTCTGGCTTGGTCAACCCTAAGGACTTACTAGTACTTAGATTCACCGGGAAGCCTTACATACCACTCGCCCTATATGGTGTGGGACGGCCGGACTACTTGGTAGGATATTGCCACTACTGCTAGGTTGATAGCAGACAGTGTAAGGAGGTACGGGGCGCTGAGGATTCCCCCACACCCTTCTGAGACTTCATGGAGACCTTGTGGACCCAGCTCATGACTCATAGTTTCAGCCACCCTAGACTAGACTTGGGGTGTACCAGGGCTAAATGGTAGAGTGGCATTATCCTAGGCTAGCAAGCGGCTGGAATCAGCCCAGTTGACAACGGTCAACAAGGAAGGCAGATCTTGTGGTTATGTAAAACCTCTACAGAGTGTATGGTTGATCAATCGATACATGTGCCGACTTGTCGGCTATGGACCTTTCCTAGGTTTTGCTTAAACTAGATAGTGAGATGAGTCCTTCTCTTCTTCCCCTGTGAGAGAGTGTTAGTTGTAGCTAGGGGCTACGGGCCTTGAGACAGTGCCGAGAGGGAGTTGGCCTATCGACTGAGTGATGGTATGGTTATGGTATGGTGATGGTGTGGTGATAGAGGTATATCGATCCTAGGATCGAAACCTGGCTCTAGAATGGAAATGGGGTGGAATGTGTGTGGGAATGGTGTTAAAACTTGACAAACTACTAGTATATACTTGATATGCTAATGCATAGGAAACCCCAGCCTTATAGGTTCCTTTTGACTATATTCAACTTACATCCAATTTCCACAAAGCAATGCTCATAGGGTTGGGAGTGGCCAGTACAAATCGTACTGATAAATTTTGGCACACAGGTTCTACTGAGGAGTATAGCTCCAAGGAGTTTGATGGTTGAGGGGTTCATTCCTACGCTCAAGTTTGGCGATATTATCTTCAAGCTGTTCTGAATGAATGCTACTTTTGATTCCGCCAATGTGGCAATGTAATAATTTATGTAATTCTGCACTATTTGTACTCTGATATTATCATTGTATGGATATGATATTCGACTGGAAATTGGGTAATATGATCTACAACGGTCTTATTACACTTCGACACTATAGATTTCCCATCGCAGAAATCGGGGTCGTTTTAGTTGGTATTAGAGCCATACTTGACCATAGGATGAAACCCTTAGAAATGGATGATAGAATTGGACATGAACAGCCCTTCTATCGGTTATATACCGACCTTGCATTTACTTTTATGCAAGGCTTATCTAATATTGACCTGCTAACACCTGTTCCTTAAAACATGCAGATGGCAATAAACGTCGACTGGCCGCCTCTAGGACCGCTACCTCTGGACCACGCCAAGCTTACCTTCGACCTACGAGAGCTCGGGGGTTTTGCACAGACCCTCTGCTGAGTTCTCATCATGTTAGGTGTCCCCGACGAGCTTGTCAAGGTCACCTGCACCGGGAAGCCAGCTCAGGAAGGAGGAATCAAAGGACCGATTGTCACCTCAATCGAGTTCCCAGCTAGCACTACCTTACCTCCTATCCTAGCTTTCATCCAGTTGACTATAGAGGACACAGTTGAGGAGGGACTGCGAGCTATCTCACACAAGGCACTTCGTAGAGTGATGAGGGACCACTACGAGCACCTGAAGACGATAGAGTTTCATCTACTTCCCTAGGCCCTTGACCTTAGCCTTACCCCTAGTGAGCAGAGCTTCGCGACCGGTAGAGTTATCTTTGCCGAGGAGGACAGATGTCTTCGTGTCTCAGCTATCCACCTACTAGAGCAGGACAGGTACGTGACCCAGCTGGAGCAGAGGAGACGTTAGGACTAGGCCCTTCTATGGGAGCACTAGGAGCGAGACTCGCAGGGAGCACAGGAGCGAGCTAGTCTACTTGAGACAATTGACAAGCTACAGGACGAGCACAACCATCAGGAAGAAGTCCACAGAACCGAGGTCGCAGACTTACAGGACAAAGCCACTGACCTAGGCAATAGGAACTGCTACCTCGACAGCAAGGTCTTGGAGTTGCAGGGAGAGTTGGACGACAAGAAGGCCGAGTTCAACCGCAGAGGAGACAGAGAGAGATCCAAGGGGATTGATATGCTGAAGATCCAATCTTAGAACAAGACCATGACTCAAGAGCTAGAGCAGTTCAGGAGGAAGGCTGTTCACAACCAGAGTCACCTGATCGAGGCACTCAAGCAGACTGAGTACCTATAGGACAAGTGTGAGAGGACATGGTAGGCTTGGCAGAAGTTTGATAGGAAGCGCCTCAGGGAGATGAAGGGTATGTGGGATCAGCTGCCCAAGGAGATTCGCAGCAAGACGAAGCCTAGGATAGAGGAGTTTGAGTTAGCCCCGACTCACCTCAACCTAGACACCTACCCTACCCTACCTAGAGCCAAGCCTACTGAGGAGCTCGCCAAGGCCTTGAAGTACGTGTCCCGACTTCACAAGTCTAACGAGGAGATCGAGATCGAGAACAGTCGTATCCCAGCTGCAGTGTACGAGTTAGAGTAGAATGACCCTACATGGTCAAGAGTCATGTCAGTAGCCTCCATAAGTTGTACCCCATGATGTACCCCTTATGAGATGTATTATGAGACATTATGCGTAGTACGATTCTCGCACGTCTTTAAGTGTAGCTACTAGAGATGATGTTATGTAATAAAACCCATGTGATGAATGTTTTGGATCTTACTGCATTTTATGAACCTTATTGCTTCTTTGTGATGAGTGTTGGATAGAATAAATATTTTTCTTTAAATCATCAAAATCATGTAACCATATTAAATTATAAGCACTTTTGGCACAAACACTAAAAATTTCTATGATCCGTGTTGCAGATGCCGAATCGCCGATCTAATCGCCTAATGAACCATGGACGTGCGCCCACCCTAGAACCAATTGAACCTAATGGGGGGCATGGTGGCAACAACCGTGGCCGTGGCCATGGCCATGGATGAGGAGGGATACCCTTCAACCTAGAGAATATCCCACTGCCTGAGGAGAACATTCCTCCACCACCAACACCGAACCTGGCAGAAGTGATGGCACAACAGACCTAGCTTCTTGCAGCACTTGTTGAAGGAGCAAACCATCGCCAGGGAGGTCAGCAGAATGACTTCCAAAGGAAGCTAGAGGGATTTTTGAAGCTAAGGCCACCTACCTATGATGGCACCGACCCTGACCCGCTTGTAGCCGATGACTGGCTCAAGGAGATGGAGAAGAAGCTTGACCTCAGTACTTTCACCGATGATGAGTGTGTTGGAGCTGCCACACACCAGCTCATAGGTGCAGCACGCGCCTGGTGGGATAGCTTCAGTGATTCCCATGAGGACCCTGCCAACATCTTGTGGGATGAGTTCGCTGAAGCATTCACTGAGTATCACATTCCCAAGGGTGTCATGGAGGCCAAAGCCAAGGAGTTCTGCAACATTAAGATGGGAAAGGATAGGGTGACTAAGTACACTACTTATTTCACCAACCTCCTATGCTATGCACCTTCCTATGTTGTGAACTCTAAGAAGGAGAAGCTGTACTATTACCGCAAGGGACTTAACCCGCACATCAAGCTGAAGTTTGGCGGTATTGAGAGTAACACGTTCCGTGCTCTGGTGGATCGCTGTATCCAGATTGAGAAGGACCATGCTAAAGCTGGAGAAGAGTACAAGGAGAGGAAGCATAAGCCTAAGGAGTCCTTCCGTGGCCATGATCGTAAGAGGTTCCACAGAGATGCACCATCCAGGGAATGCTCTCGCCACAACAAGGATGATAACCCTGGATCAAGTAGGGGTAGTGGAGGCTACACTGCCAAATACTCCCACCTTGCTCAGGATCGTTACACCCGGGACCATTATGTTTAGGACCGTAACACTCAAGACCAACCATCCCCGCTCAGTGAATGAACGCCTAGCACAGAACCGCCCTACACCAAGCACTGGAAACTAGAAGGCACCCACGCCAACCCCTACAGGCGGTATGCCTTTCACCTGCTTTGCTTGTGGCCAACCAGGTCACAAAGCCGCTGAGTGCCCTTAGAACTTAGCTGCTCAGAAGTCTCAGTTCAAGGGATCTGCTACTCGTGGACGTCTCAACCATCTGGACGCTGAGGAAGCACAGGCTGCCCCTGACATGGTGTATGGTATGTTTTTAGTTAACGATAATACTGCATCAGTTCTATTTGACTCTAGAGCAACTTGTTCTTACATATCATCCAAGTTTGTATGAGAGCATGACCTGCCTGTAACCCCATGTGGAAAGCCTATCATCACTAGCTCACCTTTAGGAGACCTAAAGTGCACCCACATCTGTAAGGGAGTGAGTCTTACCATCGAGGGTCTTATCTTTAAAGCTGACCTAACCCTATTACCTTCCACAAACCTAGATGTCATCCTAGGTATGGATTGGTTAACCATTCACCGAGGTATCATATCATGTTCATCTAGATATGTCCAAGTGACCCACCCATCAAGCCAAATCATTAGATGTGAACCCCAGTCCGGAAAGTCCGCCTCTATCTTGTGTGCCCTTAAAGCCAGTTTAGAATCACAAAAAGAGGAGAAGACAATTCATGATGTGCCTGTGGTCAGAGACTATCCTGATGTATTCCCTGAAGAATTACTGGGTATGCCACCAAACCGTGATGTAGAGTTCATCATTGATCTTTTGCCAGGAACAGGACCCATTGCCAAGAGACCCTATCGCATGTCAGTTGATGAACTGGCCGAGCTCAAGAAGCAGCTTGATGAGCTCATCTCGAAGGGATATATCAGACCTAGTGCTTCACCCTAGGAATCCCCTGTTCTATTTGTTAAGAAGGATGGCTCGATGAGAATGTGCATTGATTACCAGAACTTGAACGCAGTCACCATCAAGAACAAGTACCCTCTGTTAAGGATTGATGATTTGCTTGATCAGCTATGAGGTGCCAAGTATTTCTCTAAGATTGATCTCAGATCTGGCTATCATCAGATGAAGATTCAAGAAAGTGACATCCCAAAGACAGCTTTTGTGACTAGGTATGGGCAGTTTGAGTTCACCATGGTGTCCTTTGGACTCACGAATGCTCCCGCATACTTCATGAACATGATGAATAAGGTTTTCATGGATAAACTGGATAAGTTCATGGTAGTATTCATTGATGACATCCTTATCTATTCATCCACCGCCGAAGAACATGAACATCATCTGAGAACTGTGCTTGAGAAACTAGCCCAACATCAGCTCTACGCAAAGTTTAGCAAATGCGAATTTTGGCTATAGGAAGTTGCCTTCTTAGGCCATGTATTATCAGCTGAAGGTGTTGCAGTTGACCCAGCTAAGATTGAAGCTGTGCAAGAGTGGGATCAACCCTGTAATGTGACAGAAGTCAGAAGCTTCTTGGGATTGGCTAGATATTATCGCCGATTCGTTGAGAACTTCTCCAAGATAGCCCGTCTAATGACCAACCTTCTGAAGAAGACTAAGGAGTTTGAATGGACACCCGAGTGTGAACAAAGCTTCCAGAAATTGAAATAGAATCTTACCACAACTCCTGTGCTAGCATTGCCTGATATCAGTAAAGATTTCGTAGTCTATTGTGATGCATCCCGTCAAGGACTTGGTTGTGTACTGATGCAGGATGGGAGAGTGATAGCATATGCGTCTTGATAGTTCAAAGAACACGAGAACCGTTACCCAACCCATGATCTTGAGTTAGCAGCAGTTGTGCATGCCTTGAAGATCTAGAGACACTACTTGATAGGCAACAAGTGTGATATCTATATGGATCACAAGAGCTTGAAGTACTTTTTCACTCAGGAAGATCTAAATATGAGGCAACGCCGAAGGCTAGAGTTGATCAAAGATTATGACCTGGAAATTCACTATCATCCGGGAAAAGCTAATGTAGTCATAGATGCTCTCAGTCGCAAGAGTTACTATCACACTTTGATCACTGAATCCGTACCACCTGAGCTCAAGGAAGAGATTAATGTTTTCCAACTAGAGATAATACCGCATGGCTTGTTGAATGAGCTCCGCATACAGCATGATCTCACAGATCGCATCCGTCATGCTCAGAAAAGTTATGAAGAGATCAAATATCTCCGTGGTCTGATGAAACTAGGCTACAAGACCAACCACCAAGAAGATGAACAAGGAACCATCTGGTTCAAGAACAGAATCTGTGTTCCATCTGACCTAGTACTACGAGAGGAAATTCTGTCAGAAGCTCATGATTCCAGTACTGTATCCACCCTAGAGGTTCAAAGATGTATCAAGACTTGAAGAAACACTTTTGGTGGAAAGGCATGAAGATAGACATTACAGGACATGTGGCACATTGTGACACCTGTAATAGAGTCAAGGCTGAACATCAATGGCCTGCAGGTTTGCTAAAGCCTCTTGATGTTCCCGAGTGGAAGTGGGAGAGCATATCCATGGATATCATAGTTGGATTGCCTCATTCACAAAGAGGTAATGATTCCATCTGGGTGATTGTTGATCGCTTGACCAAGATTGCTCACTTTGTACCAGTTAAGACCAAGACCAATGCCAAAAAATTAGCAGATCTATATGTTGAGCATATTCTCAGACTGCATGGAGCTCCTTCTAGTATTGTATCTGATCGTGGTCCTTAGTTTGTGTCCCAATTCTAGGAAGCTCTGCATAAGTCCATTGGAACCAAACTTGATTTCAGTACCGCTTATCATCCACAGACAGATGGATAGATAGAACGAGTAAATCAAATCTTAGAAGACATGCTTCGTGCTAGTGTACTGAATTATGGCTCTAATTGGGAGAAATGCCTACCCTATGCAGAGTTGTCTTACAACAACAGCTACCAAGCTAGTATCAAGATGTCACCATTTGAAGCTCTGTATGGCAGACCTTGTAAGACACCTTTGATGTGGTCCCAACCGGGAGAAAGATCATTCTTTGACTCCGCCAAGATTCAAGATGTCGAAGGAGTTGCTCAAGTGAAGGAGAACTTGAGAATTGCCCAAAGTCGATACAAGAGCTATGCTGACAAAAGAAGAAGAGAACTTGAGTTCAATGTGGGAGACTTCGTCTATCTCAAAGTATCCCTGCTATGTGGAACTGTCAGATTCCATGTGAAAGGAAAACTTGCCCCTAGATTTGTTGGTCCATACAAGATTTGCAAGAGGATTGGGAAGCTCGCCTACAAACTTGAGCTACCTAAGGAATTGATGGGTGTACATCCAGTATTCCATGTCTCACAGCTACGCAAGTGTTTGAGAGTGCCCAATGAAGTAGTTCCAACTGATACACTTGACATTCAAGATACACTTGAGTATAAAGAACATCCTATCAAAATTCTAGGCAGAGATACCAAAGAGACCCGAAGCAAGACTATTCCTATGTGCAAGATCCAATGGAGCAATCACACAGAGAGAGAAGCAACATGGGAGAAAGAGTCTGACCTCCGGCTACACTATCCTTACCTTTTCAAAGAGTACGTTACGCTTTAATCTCGGGGACTAGATTCTGTTAAGGGGGTAGGACTGTAACAACCCAAAAATTCATACACTAAAAATACCAACTACAAAATTTTTCTTAAGAACTCCCATGTGATGATGAGTGACATTGTAGGAGCCAACCCTAAGTGTTGCATTAGAAGTAACCCAACCAGACAATTTCATGAGCATGGCATGTCATTTGTTATCATGTTTATTTAAATACTGACAAATAAAGTGGTGCATACATTGTTAACTCAAATTGAGATTTGGATTTCATGAGCATGGCATGTAATTATTACTCAAACCAAGGAATAAGGGTTTAAAGAGAAAATTAATTCTATTTTTGTATAACAAAACTACACCTATTTTTGTTATACAAAATAGCTAAATAAATTCCTAATATTTATATAATTATGTTGTGGGCCTCATATCAAAAACTCCAATGAATATGGTGCACCAATTTGGAATCAAAATTTCAAAATCAAAATTGAATTCAAATAAAGAAGAAGGAAAATAAAACAGAAAAAGAAAAAGGGGAAGAAGAAGGCCTCGTAGGCTGGCTCAGCCTGTTCAGCCCACTGGCAGCCCTGCTTCACACGCAGCCGGCCCAACTCACGCAACCGAGCGACCGGCCCAGTAAGCTCGCACGCCGCTCACGCCCACACGCCTCCCCGCCTTCCCTTGCTGTCACTGTCGCCGGGCCCCACACGTTAGCCGCACGCCGTCCATAGTGTCGTCTTCCTCCCCCGACCGCTCACGCCTTCGACCAAGCCCCGACAGCCCTGGTAGGAGCGGGCCAGGGGGTCACGCCTGAGGCATGGCCCTGTCTCCTTGGCGCCGCGCCCATGCAACCACTCATGGCCATTGGATGCAAGCTCGTGCCTCCGATTGCCCTTGATTCCCCATCCGCCGATCACCGGGCTCCACCGTTCCCCGATCGGCTATAAAGCCTCAGCCCTGGTGCCCTGAGCTCTCAATGCCCCGCCGCCACTTTGTGGCCATCCTGTGCACACCCGAGCTAGAGAAAGGCAAGGAAGAAGGAAGGGAGAGGGAGGAGGAAGAAAGAGGTGCCATCGAAACACCTCCGAAGCCACCGGAGCAGGAGCCGACGCCACAACGCTGCACGGCACTACGCTGCTTCTAGAGCTACATGGCCGTAACTCGCCACTGCGTCACCATCCCATCTTCCACGACACCTACGGTGAGCGCCTGACTCTCCCCTGCTTGCCGCTGGACTTTGCTACTCCAGCCATGGCGCTCCATACCGTGAGCACGTAGGCTAAGGCCATCTCCGGCCTCTAGGCACACAAGCATAGCACACTCACGCACACACCCGCGACCACCTCCGAGCCCTTGGACGCTGTAGACCCCTCCCAGCTCCACAGACGCCGAAGCAGAGCATGCGCACACCACGCTTATGATGCCGCCACCATGGTGCAGCCACCGCTGGCGTACCTGGCTGCCTCGCCGAACTAGAACGCAGCCGTAGAGGATCACAGTGACATCTAGAGGATAGCCACGTAGACCAAGCCATCGATAGCCGACCGCAGCGCCCCGGCCACGAGCACCGAACCACCGGTCGGAGTTCCGCCGTGCATCACCACCGTGGCCAGGACTACTGGAAATGCCTAGAGCTTCGTTGACTCATCCGCCCCATTCACTGGAGCCACAGGAAGCTAATGTGCCCCGCCAAGCAAGCTTCTAGCCACTACATCGCCCTATCCATGACTCACCGATGAGAATCGCCATGCTGATCCACCATTCACCGTGGCCAGAAGCCCTAGGAAGCCGTAACCGTCAGCCGACCCCCACCAACGCAGTCGCCATGGCGTGAGGGAACTTCTCCCCTCCTCAATTGGACACCAGCGCCACCATGGGGGCTCACCCAATGAGCTTGCCGCCGGCAAGAGCATGGCCATGGGAGAAATAGGGGAAACTCCCCTCGTTGTCCTCCCGCGCATGAACCCGGTGCTCATAGACCATGCTCGAGGAAAGAGAGGTGGACTTGGTCCACCATGCACCCTACCTTAGGTCCATAGACTAGCGCCTCTCGGTCCATCGTGAGCCACGCTCACGCCCACAACCTAGAAACGAAGCCCAATAGAGGCCCAAGTCCATGATGTGGTAGCGCCACAGCATGCCACGTGTCTGGGTCAGCCCGGCCTAGACCGGCCCAACCCGAGCCTGCTAGAGACCCAGACCATGTTGACCGTTGACATGTCAACGTTGATTATTGACCTAGCCCCACATGTTAGTGGCACAGACACTCTGGACCCACATGTCAGATGATGATGTCATGCTAACATCACATGGGACCCACACGTCAGAAGCCAACACAGCCGGGGTGACGTCATGCTGACGTCACGATGACATCAGCTGCTGACGTCAGCAGCCCTAGCCCCACATGTCAGTGACCCTGACCATTGACCGTTGACCATTGACTCACCATTGACTGACATTGACTGACTGGACCCACATGTCAGTGACCCAAGAGCCCCTGGACCCACCTGTCGGAACTGATGGCGTTGCTGACGTCATGCTGATGTCAGTTGGACCCTACCTGTCAGCTCGGAACCGAGATGTTGACATCATGATGATGTCATGCTGATGTCAGCATGCCACGTGGACCAGTCACTGCGTGACACGTGTCAGCCCAAGATTAATTCAGCATTTTTTCCATTTTTAGAGATGATTTAATATTCAGAAATTCATAACTAATTCATATGACCTCAGAAAAATATGAAACTAGGACCAAATTTCATCTAAAATCGAGCTCTACGCAATGAATCCATGTTTGTGTGTATTTGGCTCTTTTGAATTTTCATTGCTTCTTTGTGCAATTCTATAGACGTCGCTAACACGACTATAATGCGAACGTTGCAGACTCGGAGGAGAACCTGATGGACGAGGATCGTGAGTACCGTGAGGAGAACGGAGACGACTACACTGAAGGTGCCATATCCCACCCAATCTCATAGCACCTATTACGCATGGCTAATATAGAATTGCTATTGCTTTACTTTACTGCTACAGTCATATTATGATAGGACTTGCATGGTAGTATGCTTACTTGAAGACCTTTACCTTGACGCAACCATACCCCTGCATACCCTGCTATTAGGCTAGACACATGCTTACTGCTATATATTTCATTACTTATACTTTTACTATGCTTATACTACATGCGTGGTGGAAATTGGTGTTATCTAGACTATGGGGAGAGTGCTGCGTTTGTGACTTGGGTGTGTGGAGAGCGAGGGTTGTGTCGACCAAGTTGGAGTATACGATGAGCCTGGGGCAAGTCTTGCCATGGGGTGCGACCTGGGCACCCCTGGAATGGATACCTGTGGTGGGTAAATGGTATATAAGGTGGCCCTGGGTGTGAACCTATGATGGGAGGAGCTTGGGGTGGAGGTGCTATGGTGGCATAGTAAATGGAAACCCTGATGAAGACATTCTGGCTTGGTCAACCCTAAGGACTTACTAGTACTCAGATTCACCGAGAAGCCTTACGTACCACTCGCCCTATATGGTGCGGGACGGCCAAACTACTTGGTAGGATATTGCCACTACTGCTAGGTTGATAGCGGATAGTGTAAGGAGGTACAGGGCGCTGAGGATTCCCCCACACCCTTCTGAGACTTCATGGAGACCTTGTGGACCTGGCTCATGACTCACAGTTTTAGCCACCCTAGACTAGACTTGGGGTGTACCAGGGCTGAATGGTAGAGTGGCATTATCCTAGGCTAGCAAGTGTCCGGAATCAGCCTAGTTGACGACGGTCAGCAAGGAAGGCAGATCTTGTGGTTATGTAAAACCTCTGCAGAGTGTATGGTTGATCGATCGATACATGTGCCGACTTGTTGTCTATGGACCTTTCCTGGGTTTCGCTTAAACTAGATAGTGAGATGAGTCCTTCTTTTCTTCCCCCGTGAGAGAGTGTCGGTCGTAGCCAGGGGCTACGGGCCTTGAGACAGTGCCAAGAGGGAGTTGGCCTATCGACTGAGCGATGGTATGGTTATGGTATGGTGATGGTGTGGTGATGGAGGTATATCGATCCCAGGATCGAAACCTGGCTCTAGAATGGAAATGGGGTGGAATGTGTGTGGGAATGGTGTTAAAACTTGACAAACTACTATTATATACTTGATATGCTAATGTATAGGAAACCCCAGCCTTATAGTTTCCTTTTGACTATATCCAACTTGTATCCAATTTCCACAAAGCAATGCTCATAGGGTTGGGAGTGGCCAGTACAAATCGTACTGATAAATTTTGGCACACAGGTTCTGCTGAGGAGTATAGCTCCGAGGAGTTTGATGGTTGAGGGGTTCGTTCCTATGCTCAAGTTTGGCGATCTTATCTTCAAGCTGTTCTGAATGAATGCTACTTTTGATTCCGCCAATGCGGCGACGTAATAATTTATGTAATTCTGCACTATTTGTACTCTGATATTATCATTGTATGGATGTGATATTCGACTGGAAATTGGGTAATATGATCTACAATGGTCCTATTACACTTCGACGCTATGGATTTCCCATCGCGGAAATCGGGGTCGTTTCACCGGTCGTGGGGTCGGAGTCACGGAGTCAAAGCAGGAAGCAGTGCTATGGACAAAGCCTTTTGATCGGAGGGGGCGTCCGGAGGCTGAAGCGAATACTCTGATCTGGTGGACCCGAGGGGCCATGAAGCGGGTGCCACTCCCTTGGGACCATATCGTGGTGATAGCATATCCGTCATTTGTGGAGGACGCGAGTCTTTTTCTGGACCGTAGTGGTTGTCGTATGTCTACATCGGGTTCCGTGCCCGAGGGCTAAAGGTGGCGCCTACAACTCTGTAGGGCAAAGAGCATGCGCCCACAACACTATTCAGGCTCTGCTATGCCTAGAAGGGTCTAAAGCACCCATCCTGTCATTCTGTGGCAGTACTTTTCCTATCGGGGCATAGGGTATGGACTCTGGTTCAGTGGTTTTGACTTATGAGCCATGCCTTGCCTTTCTCCGCACGTCTTTTGGTTCCCTCCGAACGGGGAGCCCCTGGTTGGATGGCTCCAGTCAGCCCTCAGTGCGCTAGTCAGAGAAGAGCGGTGAGCAGGCTTCCCACGAGCCCCGGTCGCGGGGTCGGAGTCATGGGGTTGGAGCAAGAAGCAGTGCTATGGGCGTCCCTCGGGCGACACCGAGCCCGTCCCTCGGGGGTCGGGCGAGGCGGGGTCGGTGTTTAAGCTCTTGGGCAAGGCGGAGCTGGCCCTTATCCCTTGGGTGAGACCGAGCCTGGCCCTCAGGGGTCGGGCGAGGCAGAGTCTTTCCCTAAGCCCTCAGGCGAGGCGGAGCTGGCCCAAAGGCATCGGGTGAGGCGGAACCAAACTCCCGTCATTCAGGTAAGAAACGTAGTGGCACCCTTGTTTGTCTAGAAGTTTTTAATATTTGATGGTTACTGGTTCCACCTCCTTGGGTACCTAGGTATTAGGTCCCTGATAGGTAGGTAGTACCATTTGTAGGGTCGAGATTATCAATGTCAATCAATGGGGTGAGACTCATTTTCCCAAATTTGGTCCAATCTAGATCATTTGTCAAAGATATTGAACTCGGTTTGATCTAAGGACAAGCTTCTTCATGCCTCCAAATAAGGGTTATCTTGTACCATGTTGAGTTAAACACTTAGAGCTCATTTTCTAGATTAAACACTAGGTTTACAAGCCCACAAACATGTCATATGCCATCACTAGATCAAGTCAAGCATAGAAGCAATAGTGATACCATATAAACATCAAATTCATTTGATTTTCATGAATGGGCCTAATAAAATGGAGAAATGACTAGATGCACTAAACATGTCCTTAGCAAGGATGTATGTCATGCTAATCAACTTTTACCTTGGATTGCTCGAAGGAGAGGCATGTCATATAAGTGGGGGTGCATCAACACATATTTGAGAAATCCAATATGTTCAACTAATTCCTTAGCTTGCAAAACCTTTTCTCATCCAATGGCTTGGTGAATATATCAGCAAGTTGATCTCCGGTGCCTACACTCTCAATGCAAATGTCCCCTTTTTGTTGGTGATCTCTTATGAAATGGTGGTGGACATCAATGTGCTTTGTTCTTGCATGTTGAACTAGATTGTTGGTCAACTTGATTGCACTCTCATTGTCACATAGCAATGGCACTTTCTTGAACTTGATTCCAAAGTCACTCAAAGTGGCCTTCATCCAAAGTACTTGTGCACAACAACTACCGGTGGATATGTATTCGCCTTCGACGGTTGATAATGCAACACTATTTTGCTTCTTTGATGACCATAAAACAAGTGATCTTCCCAACAATTGACATGTGCCCGATGTACTCTTCCTTTCAACCTTGCATCCCGCATAATCCGAGTCGGAGTAACCAACTAGCTCAAACTTTGCTCCTTTGGGATACCACAAACCAATATTTGGTGTATGCTTCAAGTACCTCAATATTCTCTTTGTAGCCTTCAAATGACTTTCTCTTGGTGAGGCTTGAAATCTTGCACACATGCATACACTAAACATGACATTCGGCCTTGATGCGGTCACATAGAGTAGGCTTCCAATCATAGACCAATATAATTTTTGATCCACCATATTTCCACTTGCATCACTATCCAAGTTGCCATTTGTTCCCATTGGTGTGCTAATGGCTTTACTATCACTTATGCCAAACTTCTTGATCATGTCCTTGATATACTTGCCTTGACTCACAAATGTATCATTCTTCAATTGCTTGATTTGAAGACCAAGGAAGTAACTTAACTCTCCAGTCATGAACATCTCAAACTCATTAGCCACCATCTTTCCAAACTCATCACAAAAGTCTTGATTGGTTGATCCAAATATGATATGATCAATATAGATTTGCAACACAAATAGATCTTTTCCAATCTGCTTGATGAAAAGAGTGGTGTCCACCTTGCCCATTGTGAACCCTTTAGAGAGGAGGAAGTCCCTCAATCTCTCATACCATGCTCTAGGTGCTTGCTTTAATCCATACAAAGCCTTCTTCAACTTGTACACATGATCGGACTTCTTGTCATCTTCAAACCCAGGAGGTTGCATAACATATACTTCTTCATTGATGTAGCCATTGAGAAATGCACTCTTAACATCCATTTGATAGAGCTTGATGTTGTGGGCACAAGCATAGGCTAGCAAGATTCTAATTGCTTCCAATCTAGCAACCGGGGCATATGTTTCTCCAAAGTCAAGACCCTCAACTTGTGTATAGCCTTGTGCTACCAATCTTGCTTTGTTCCTTACAACTATCCCATCTTGATCTAGCTTGTTTCTAAAGACCCATTTGGTTCCAATCACATTGTGTCCCTTTAATCTTTCTACCAATTCCCATACTTGATTTCTTGTGAAGTTATTCAATTCTTCATGCGTAGCATTCACCCAATCAACATCCTTCAATGCATCATCTATCTTCTTAGGTTTAATGAATGACACAAATGAGAAATGCTCACAAAATGAAGCCAATCTTGATCTAGTTTGCACACCTCTTGAAATATCACCAATGATAGTGTCCAATGGATGATCCCTTGCAATATTGGTTGGTTGGAGCATTGGAACTTGATTGCTTGTATTTACTTGATCATTAGGTTGAGATGATGTACTAGCCACTTGATCTTGTTCATTGTCATGAGAGCCACTTGTACTAGCTTGATTTGTATCATCTTGCACATTTGAGTTAGAGAGCACTTGCACTTGATCATCTTCATCATCATTCACTTGCCTAGGCCTCAATTCACCAATATCCATGTTCTTCATGGCATTTGAAAGTTGAATGCCTCTAACATCTTCCAAATTCTCATTCTCTACTTGTGAACCCTTGGTTTCATCAAATTCAACATATTTTGTGTGGAATTAATGATAATCATATTTTTTGTTGATCTATTCTATTTCTTGTCTCGGCTAAAGAGCTGATTTGAAAATAGCTGATTCCAGACCTCTGACCTTAATCCAATTAAGTTTGAAAACACGGCCTCCATTAAGAAAAACTCCTCAATCTTTGATCCTTAGTTATCAACACTGCATTCTTTCCGGCATTAGTGGGGCGGTGCTTCGCCTTCTATTAATTGTGGTTGCCTTTTGCACATCCCGTGATATCTACTACTTTGCTTCATGGCTATAAATACTAGCCAAGGACTCCAGCCTCGAACACATCTACCCTTGCAACTGCTTCTATTCTCTGCACTTCTCCACCTCCACAAATCCTATAGCGGTTTTCTTCCTCCTTTCCGTAGACCCAACCAAACCCTATGGCTAGCGAGGACAACTGGGGCAAGCGCGTGGCGAAGGAGGTTCTGGAGGAGAACCTTCCAATGAGCTAGTGCCTCCGCCATATGAGGTGAGATCGATATCTTTTGCTCATGGCAATGAACTTTTCTAACTTGTTTATAGGTTCATCTTGAAGGACAGCCTACTGTGACGCAATATTTGCATGCCTTCAACAACTTGTGTCATTATGCTCCCAACATGGTTGACACTGATGCTAAGAGAATCGCCAGTTTCAAGAGAGGACTCAATCCAAAGATGATGAAGCATGTGGGTATCAACACCCACGCCAGATTCAATGACTTCATCAGTGATTGCCTGAAGCAGGAAAAAAACAACAATGCCAGCACCGTAGCCAAGACTCGCAAGAGAGCCCTAGAAGGTGGTCCGTCCCAAGCAAGAGCACCTACAGGAGGTCATCCTCCCTATCGTCCATCGGCACCTGGCGCTAGGTTTAGGCCACCTCAGTAGAGAGGTTAGAATTTTAGGGGACCCTAGAAGCCTTACAAGATGGCAGTGCAGTCCAACAAGGCAGCCACAACTGCGGTACAGGGCAGTTCCAAGGGAGCTGTGGGATCTACTGGTACAGTGAGGGGACCCTGCTACAATTGTGACCAACCTAGCCACTTCTCAAGGTTCTGTCCTTATTCGCCTAAGAAGAAGTAGCAGACTTATAATGCTAGGGTGCATAGTATGACTATGGATGAGATTCCTGAAGGAGAACCCGTAACCGCTGGTAAGTTTCCTATCAACGAAAACCCTACAGTTGTTCTATTTGATTCTGGATCATCGCATTCTTTTATGAGTCAAGCATTTGCATAGAAACATGAACAACTATGCATAGAATTGGGTTATGGTTACCGTATAAGTTCAGCAGGGGCTGATGTTTTGACCAATCAGATGGTTCGAGGGGCAACCCTTGAATTAGGTAGCAGGAAGTTTCGAGTGAACTTGATAGTTATGCCTGGACTAGTTCTGGATGTCATTATAGGGATGAATTGGATGAAGGATTGGGGAGCAGTTATAGAACCTGGAAGTCGGGTACTTACCCTTAAGGATCCCCTAGGTGAGGGTACTTTCCAAGTACCATTGCCTTAGAGAAGAGACCTTATAAGTGTGACATGTGCTATTGAAGTCATTCCTATTTATCAGATTCTGGTAGTGTGTGAGTTTCCGGATGTATTCCCCGATGAACTACCTGGTCTCCCACCAAATAGGGATATTAAGTTTGGAATTGAGTTACTCCCCGGAACAGCTCCAATTTCAAGGAGACCCTATCGGATGCCTCCCGATGAATTAGTTGAGCTGAAGAAGCAACTAGAAGAGTTATAAAAAAGGGGGGTTTATCCGGCCAAGCAAGTCTAAATGGGGATGTCCCTCCTTGTTTGTGAAGAAGAAGAAAGAGGGTACGTTGAGAATGTGCGTAGATTACAGGCCACTTAACGCTGTAACCATCAAGAATAAGTATCCCTTGCCTCATATTAATGTTCTATTTGACCAGTTAGCCAAGGCTAAGGTGTTCTCAAAGATAGATTTGAGATCCGGTTATCATCAGATCAAGATTAGGCCACAAGATATACCGAAAACTACATTTTCCACCAGATATGGGTTGTATGAGTATCTTGTCATGTCCTTTGGCTTAACAAATGCTCCTGCATACTTTATGTTTTTGATGAATATAGTTTTCATGCCAGAATTGGATAAGTTCGTGGTTGTGTTCATCAATGACATTCTGGTGTACTCTGAGAACAAGAAGGATCATGAAGAGCATCTAAGAATTGTCTTGACCAGACTTAGAGATTATAAGCTATATGCTAAGTTTAGCAAATACGAATTCTGGTTGAAGAAAGTCCCTTTCCTTGGTCACATTCTGTTAGAAAATGGAGTTTCAGTCGATCCAAGTAAGGTGCAAGAGGTTATGGATTGGAAGGCATCGACCATAGTTCCTGAGATTAGAAGTTTCTTAGGATTAGCCGATTACTACCATCGTTTTATACCAGACTTCTCGAAGATTGCCAAGCCAATGATAGGTCTGCTACAGAAAGATCACAAGTTCATATGGACAGAGGAGTGTGAAGCAGCTTTCCACACCTTGTGGAAACTATTGACTACTGCTCCTGTTCTCGCACAACCAGAGATTGAGAAACCATTTGATGTGTTTTGCGACGCATCGAAAACTGGTTTGGGCTATGTTCTTATGCAAGAAGGAAGAGTCATTGCTTATGCCTCATGTCAGTTGAGAAAGCACGAGGTCAACTATCCGACACATGATCTTGAACTTGCTACAGTTGTGCATGCCCTAAAAATTTGGAGACATTATCTACTTGGTAATGTGTGCAACATTTTCACAGATCACAAGAGTCTCAAGTACATCTTTACCCAACCCGAGCTAAACATGAGGCAGCGAAGATAGTTGGAATTGATCAAAGATTACAACTTGAATGTGCAATATCATCCTGGAAAGGCCAATGTAGTGGCAGATGCTTTGAGCAGAAAGTCGCATTGCTTGAATGTGCAGCCATTACTTGAAGATGGGTTCGATCTGATGCATCCTGCTGTGTTACATAGTATTTAGATTAGTTGCTCTTTGGAGAGTAAGATAATAGAAGGCTAGAAAATAGATAAGAGAATATTCCACATCAAAGAGAAAATAAAAGAAAAGCCGTCTAAGCACTTTAGAGTGGATGAACTGGGCGTGTTGTGGTTTGACGACCGTCTTGTGGTTCCCAAGGATCAAGAGCTTAGGAATAAACTCATGGATGAAGCTCACCTTTCTAAGCTATATATCCATCCAGGAAGTAGTAAGATGTATCAAGAACTAAGACCTCATTATTGGTGGACCAAAATGAAGAAAGAAGTTACAGCATATGTTGCCAGATGTGACACGTGTTGTAGAGTGAAAGCTATTCATATGAAACATGCCAGTTTGTTGCAACCTTTGTCCGTACCTAGTTGGAAGTGGGATGATGTAAGTATGGATTTTATCTCAGGTTTGCCCATGACTCAAAAGGGACATGATTCGATTTGGGTGGTCATGGATCGTCTTACCAAGACCGCTCATTTCTTACCTGTCAAGACAACTTATCGACCACCTCAATATGTCGAGAAGTATATTGCAGAAATTATGAGGTTGCATGGTATACCAAAGACTATAGTATCTGATAGAGGGCCACAGTTCATGGCTCACTTTTGGGAACATTTACACAAAGGCTTGGGAACTAGTTTGATTTGTAGTACCGCTTATCATCCTCAGACAGATGGTCAGACTGAATGAGTGAATGCTATTTTGGAGGATATGTTAAGAGCCTGTGTGTTGTCTTCTAGGGGATCATGGGAGTCATGGTTACCATTAGCTGAGTTTGCTTACAATAATAGTTATCAAGAAAGCATCAAGATGGCGCCATTCGAAGCTTTGTATGGCAGAAAATGTAGAACACCATTAAATTGGGTCGAGCCAGGAGATAGAAGGTATTATGGCATTGACTTTGTAGAAGAGGCCGAGAAGAAAGTTCATATTATTCAACAAAATATGAAGGCGGCCCAATCGCGTCAGAAAAGTTATGCAGACAGAAGAAGGAGACCCCTTGTGTTTGAAGTTGGTGACTATGTTTATCTGAAGGTCACGCCAATGAAGAAGAAAAGGTTTGGAGTCCGAAGAAAGCTTGCTGCTAGATTCGTAGGACCATACAAGATCTTGGAAAGAAGAGGTCCCGTAGCTTATAAGTTAGAGTTACCTAAGATAATGAGTATCGTCTTCCCAGTTTTCCATGTATCACATCTCAAGAAGTGTTTGCGTGTTCTGGAGGAAAGAATAGAACCTCGAGGCATCCAACTCAAATCAGATTTGGTGTATCATGAGCAACCGGTCCATGTGTTAGACACTAAAGAACATGCTACTCAGAATAGTGTGGTGAAAACATACAAGATACAGTGGGATCATCATGATGAGGGAGATGCAACTTGGGAAATGGGAGAATATCTACAAAAAGCTTATGAAGATTTTTATAACAAATGGTTCATAACCCAAATCTCGGGACGAGATTTTTATAAGGGGGGAGGGCTATAACACCCTGGTGTTATGCCAGCATTTAGGCACTGCAAATCATGCATATTATGCATCATCAAGCATCCTAAGTATCCATGCCTAACTATGTAAATGATAACTAAAACCATGCTTCGAAACGTATGAAACATGCTTGTGAAACATGAATGTTGCATACACTTGTTTAGAGTTGTTTTTGCCCTAATTATGCTTGCTAGGTTAGTAAAACATGTTTGGCTATAATTGTAAATCATCTAGAATTATTTAGCACAGTTTTTGGAGCAAAGTTTGTATTCAAGCTTTTGACAAAATATGCATTTGAAATCTTTATTGAAAATGGTCAAAAAAATTCTCCCTATTTAGCTTTTGCTTCCCAATTCAAAATCTATGCAAAATTTTTAGTTGGTCCCTAAAGCAAAGTTGTAGAGGATTAAAATCTAAGCAACTTTTATTTTTGGGACATTTTCAAAAGATGTCATTTTCTTGCTTAAAATGATATTTGAAAACTGGTATTTGAAAATTTCTTGAAAATAGAATTTGAAAAAGGGTTTTCTCCTTTCACGGGTCGCCGCCTCCTTTCTGACCCGCCAGCCGAAGCCGGCCCATGCTCCATGCCATCCCACGCTGTGCCTTCGCCGCGGCCCAGCCCAACCTGCTCGCCCGGCCTGCCTCAGCGCTGCGCCGCGCCCGACCGCGTTAGGGCGCGCTAGCCGCGTGGCCGCCATGCACCGGTGACGTACGCCGCGTGGTAGCCCCGGCCTGCCTCGCCCTCCCTATGCTCCGCCTTCAAAGCTGTCCAAGCGTGCGCACGCCACTCCACCCCGCACGCCATCCCATCTCCTCCTTCTCTCCAGTTCAGAGCTCCACGGAAGCTCTCGCCACCGAACGCCACCGCAGCCCCGCATGGCAAAATTCGCTGCCGGTGCTCCACCACTACCCGCAATCAAGCACACATAGCTCCGCCTCGCTCCCCAGCACCGGTGCTCATGGCTGTGACACCTTTTGAGCCAAGGTATAGCGTCTTGCGTGTTTCGCCGCCGTCGGTCATGGCGCCACCGTGCTTGGCCCCGCCGTGGAACGCGTCCTCCTTCCCTCCTCCATCCTTTTGTGTAGCCTGCTCAGGTTCGGCACTCTCTTGCGGACCCTGCGTGCTCGCCCGCTTGCCCGGACCTAGCTGGCAATGGCAACGGCATGCTGGCAGTGCCCGTGCCGCCGTGGCATCTGGAACACCGGCGTGGCGTGGCTCCTTCGCCTCGGCCGAGCTAGGCCAGGATGGCTTGGGCCGAAGCCCCAAGCCAGGCCGCCGCCCTCCCCTTCACTCGGTCTGCACAGGCCAAAAGTGGCCGTGGGCTAGTTGTTTCCACGGGCCGGCCCAGTAGTAATAGGAAAAATACGTTTTCAGTTTTCTTTTATTATTTGGAAAGAGAAATACTTTGGAAAATGTTTGTGTACTCATTTTGGCTCCAAATTTGTTGAAACAAATTTTGCTAGGTTTCTTGTCACTAGATCTACATGATAAAAATATTGCATGTCATTTTTGAGATACTTTTCTGTAGAGCTTTATTTAATCCTTGATATTGCTGATATCTTGTAAAATGTGTAGTAAAACCTATATGCTTTAGGAAAAATATGATTCCAAGTTTGTTACTCTTCTTGTGTAATGTACTTCCTAGGAAAAATATATGCCATGCATGTCCTGTAGAAAAATTATGAGATGTAGTTCAAGTGCCTTTAATGGCTGATTTTTGTTATTTTTGCTAGAGAGCAAAATTTGTATAAAACATGCATGTGATAATTTTTGTGCAATGATTATTTACTGTATAAAACATAGGAAAAATATTACATCTATTGTTTGACACTTTTTCATAATACAAAGTATTTTCATGTTCATAATTATGCAATAGCTTGTCATTTTTGTGTAGGCTACTCCACTTATTCAAATATCATAAAAATTTAATGGTAGGCTACTTAGGGTAGTACTGTGCTATGGTAATTTTTTAAGATTTTTTTAAGCTATAAAAATAGATGTTGCTATTCAAACCTATTATTAATTAGGGTTTAGTCCTATGTTGCCTTAGGCATGATTAAGAAATTAGTGAAGCTTTGGTGTATCTTTGAAGCATTTAATGAGATGTGTTGACTTAGCATATTAGTAGTAGAAGAGAATGCAATGGATGACATGTGCTTGTAGTACATGTTTTTGGATGATGTTGACTACCTTGCATTCAAGCATATCCATTGTGCTCATTTCATCCGATGCACCTTTTGCATAAGCACTTACGCATATGCATCATACAGGATCGTAAACCGAGAACCCAGTCATCATACCCGAGGAGCCCGAGGAGCAGCTCGAGGTGCAGCCGCAGGAAGTGACTGAAGCAGACGAGGAGGACGTTGAGGAACTTCCGGAGTGCCCCGATCACCACCCGAGCTCCTTCGAGAGAGGCAAGCCCTGGAGCATTTTCTCCCTGGTTTGCAATTATTAATTAAATGCTTTACTTTAATTGATGCATTACGTTCAGGAGTTGTTTGCAACCGTTGCTGCATTATACCTTGTCTACCTTTGTTATACTATATCCTTGTTACCCTGGTATCCGCAGTCAAGTCAATGCTTAGCTGGCTTAGACCGGTAGAAGTCGGGTGATTTCCTGTCACCTGCGAGCTATAGGTGGTTACCTGGATCTACTTGGATAACTGTGTAGTCATGGTATAACTAAGTGTTAAATGAAGTTGAGACCGGGCGGAGACTTATAGAGTTTTGGACTATAGTGCTTTCCATCTGTGTCGATTAAGGACCGACCGTTGTTGGGCCTCGAGTCATATTGAACGCATGCCTTACATTTAGCTGGCCGAATAAAGTACCTTTCGACCGTGAAGCTGGGAGATTATTCAGGCCGAGTAGATTGCCCGCAGCGCACTGTGCCAGAGCAGGTGTGGTAGGACACGGGGGCGGGATGATAAGACCAAAGTGCAGTCGGTCGGCCCCCGGGTACATGTGGTTCCTGGCAAACTCAAGATTCCTAGATAGTTGACTCGGTGACCAATACCTCACTTTAGCGGGTGAGTGAGGTTTGTGTAAGGAATAAATCACCAGCTGGTTAGGAATCGATTCGAATCGCCATCGCTCCTGGATAGTGAGCACTTGACTTGAGTGACTTCATCGTAGTAATGTTGATGGAACCCTTGGACAGTTATAATGAATATGACATTATGGAAGTTGTAAATGATCATTGGTTATCATTATTTGCTTAATCACATGCTTGCTCTAGTATAGGTGCAAATGTAGTTGATAGGTTAATAATAATTAACTTGACAATAATGCTTTTGGAAAGGTTCTTGAAATGCTAAAAATGCCTCTTTTTGCAAATGAGTCAGCTACCCTACTATAAAGCCCTTCATAATCCTTGGTGTCAATTTATTTTCGGTTATGTCGGGTAAGTCTAGCTGAGTACCTTCTTGTACTCAGGGTTTTGTTCCCACTTGTTGCAGATGGGCAGATGTATTATGGCTACTGTATTAATTGCCTTTATCCTACAATGGGTGATGCTTAGGACCATGGGCATCGTCATTCCTTACGTCTTGTCTGATGCTTTTGTTGGAGATGATCATTAGCTGGCACTGTATTTGAACTCCGTGTGAGTGTGTGTGGTTTTGAACAATGGCTTCCGCTACTCCTATTTGAACTCATTTTGTAATAACTATGTTTAAACTCTGATGTATCTACAATGCGAACTTTTATGTAATATGTGATGGTGATCGCTAAACTTATTACGATCTTGGCTGGGATGTGAGTTGGTTTGAAATCCTTCGTGATTTCACAGACTATCGGGTTATACGGGCTTAAGTTTGCTAAATCGTCTGCTCTAGCGGATGATTTTCTTACTTAAATTCGTATAATTGGTCAGTTCTGTTACAGCCTTCATCCACTTCCTCTCAGGGCCGGCGAGCCCTCCAATGTTGCATTTAATGCTGCCTTCGCACTGGATTCATCATCGGACTCCTCTGACTCCTATAATGACGACGATGCTCGGTGTTTCCTTCGAGAGTGGAGGGCAGCCTAGGACCATTATTCTAAGGCAACTCAAGAAAATGGTTAGCTCGAGATCTGCCTCGGGGCCTCTCAAGCCGCCCTTCACACTGCCAACAAAGAGGCCAACGCTGCTAGGGCGCGGCTAGCCGAGTCCGACGCCATGGTGGCAGGTAAGATGGACTCCAAGAACACCTTTATTTGATTTCCACTATCTTTGTCTTGATATCTTCTTTGTTTCTATGATCGCTAGCCCTGACGGTGCCATTGGAGAACCTCCAGCTGGCGGCGAACGTGGCTATGGCGGCCGTCAATGCTCGGGGGCCCTTCATCAATGCCCGCCTCCATGATGTCCTAGCCCATGTCTAGGAGATCGCCCTCTATGGTGTCTGTCGCAGTGCATCGGTGGTGCTGGCCGTGGTGCAGGTTCCGATCGGGTATGAGCTTCATACCATGGAGACCGATTTCCCAATGGGCGACGGCCCCAACGAGCATGAGGAGTTAATTGAGGACTTCATTGATGCAGCGGAGGCCATTGTGGATATTACATCTGCTCAGGATGTGATAAATAATGTCTTTGACTAGTTTCTACTTAGGGCAAACCAATCAATGAATAAAAACCTCTATTTTTTTATGATCATGTCTCAGTGTACTTCTTGCAATGTTTTGTGTGTACCATAATCATTTCTTTGTTGGTTTTTTGCTCTATAGGCAATACATATCGTATCGGTTTTTCTCCCTTTTGGGGTAATTTTTGAGCTAAAGGCGGTACCCTTCCGGTACCAGCTATTAGAGCCGATGACTGAACAAATTGGTTATCAAGTATTAATCCAAACGCTAGGATAATATTCCTTTAGACATTTTCCATTGATCGCTTCTTGATACCATGCATTTCATAGTATTCCCAAGCAAAACAATCTTTAAATTCCTATAATAAATCTATCAACTCTTGCTTATACTCAGGATCCAACTTAGCACTCGCATACGTCGGCCTAGGCCCATCTCCAAAGCCAATACCTCATTGGCCGATGTAAAGTCATGTCCTAGTTTACCATATGTACCATCTATCGGATTATCCATTAAAACAAACTCTTAGGACCGATTGCTTAGATCGGCTGTTGGCTTTCATCCTTGATCTTAATGAAGCCTCCTTCCCATAGCTTACTGGAAAAAACACTCGAAGTCTTTTAGTTTCCAATACATTGGATCAGCTGTTGCTATACTCACAGAATCATCGGCATGAACCAGCTCTATATCGTCCCCATGCCACTGAATCAAGCATTGATGCATAGTCGACGGTACACAACAATTTGCATGAATCCAATCACGACCAAGGAGTAAACTGTATGAATCTTTTTCATCAATGACGAAGAATATGGTGAGAAAGTCTTACTTTCAATTATCAATTCGACGTTTATTGCCCCCTGGTCTTGGATGCATTACCCCCAAAATCCTTAAGCATCATGTCGGTCTCAATCAAATCTCCTAGTCCATTGCCAAGCTTGCGAAAAGTAGTATAAGGCATAAGATTAATAGAAGCACCTCCATCCACCCACATTTTGCTCATCGGCTTCCCATCAATGAAACTTTTTACATATAAAGCTTTTAAGTGCCGATGCTTGACTGGCTTATCGAATATAGCCTACTGTATAACTATCAACTTGGCAACTATCTCCTCGTATTCTGATTCATCAAAATCCGAATAGACTTCTTGGTCTGCTAGAGCTCTAAATTTTGACAGCAACAAAAAAGCCACTTGAATATTAGTCGATGGTTGACCTCTATCGGCTGTTTGTTTAGCACGCCACACTTAAGGTCTACCTGATGCCTAAGCCTATTCTAGCTCTCTGTTACTTAGGCGTTGCACCCTTTTTCTGGCTTCTTGTCAAACCTCTTGGACACTATTGCCCTTCCTGCCAAACATACTCTTTCTCATTACCTTCTTCATAATCAGCCCAACTTTGATCAACAACTTGCTTCCCAAGCCGATCATAAACACTTCTATTTTTTAAGCACCAATCGGTATTATTATGATGATACTCATCTCGAGCATGAATAGACCGGTGGTTGGTTTGAGATTGCCTAAACTCTCAATATTGCTCACTGCACTCTGGGCAATTATTTCTAGTAGGCAATTTCAAACCTTCATTCTAGCAATGTCTAAAGAAAGGACAGTTCCAATATGATTCAGCTTGCTTTCTTTCATACATCTCTTTCTCTCGTTGACGCTGGTATTCTTTCTCTTCTAACCAACGCTAATAATCTTTTTCCTTCTGTTGTTACCATTTATTCAACAAAATTCGAGATGTGACACGCGGCCTTATCACCCTGTCCCTTGACATCTCTCCCTACTCATATCGGCTCTTCTGTTGGTCACGACGCCCTTTAATCTCTCTATATTCATCAGCCGATATTTGCATCTTTGGATCGACGGTTCTGGTTTCTTTGGCCCTAGTTGCGTTAGGACTCTAGTCTTCCCTTTGAGCAACTTAGCATCAACCATATTTTGATCTCTTGGGAAAGGATTATCATCAACTTTTATCTTTTGAGGTGAATCAAATTTAAGCTTTTCTTGCTGAATAGCCCTCTGTATATGTTGCCGGAAAATTCTGCACTCGTTAGTAGAATGAGAAGTAGCGTTATGAAACTTCTAGAACTTCTTATTCTTCAACTGATTAGGAGGTAACATAACATGATTGGCGGGCAACTTGATCTGTCCTCTCTCAAGCAAGAAATCAAAGAGCTTATCTGATTTTGTGACGTCGAAATCATAGCTCTCTTCAACTCCTTTTCCCCAAGGATTTGCCACCATCACTGTCTTCTTACCCCAATTCCATTTGGCCACAACAATCTCTTCTTCTTCATTGTCCTCATCGTCGTCATCAACTAAATATGGATTATAGGCTTCGGCAATTGCGGCACTCTTCTAGAATCGGGTATCTCTACGCATATTCTAGAATTAGCTATTGAGTGCTGCCACTCATTGAGCCAACTGACCTAAATTGTCAAACTCTTGCCCAAACAGCTTCTCCCTCCATGTTGGCAACATTCCTTGAACAGCTAAAGTAGCTAGCTGATCATCAATTAGATTCAATGAGAAGCAAAAATTTCTGGTCTCTTGGAACCTCTGAAGAAACTTGGCACCCGATTAATTAGTCCTCTATCTTATGGTTGTCAGATCTATGATTTTCTTTTTTCCTATCCAAGTATAAAAATATGTATGAAACTTCTTCACTAGGTCAGTCCAATTGGCAATGGAATTAACTAGCAACGATGAAAACCAAGTGAAGGCTAGTCCTAACGAGGACAAGGAGAATAAACGAACTCGATGAGCCTCTTCGATCGATGATTCGCTCAACTGTGTAAGATACCGACTGACATATTCTATTGTACTTGTGCTATCTTGACCAGTGAACTTAGTAAATTCCAAGAGCCTCTCTAGATATGGATGTTTGTACAAAAAGGTCTGCCCTTTTGGTTTTAAACCGAACTAATTCTTTATCATCTCGGTCACTCTGAGCAACAACTCATCAGCGTTTGAATCTAGATTCTTCTATAATGGTTGACCCAACTGTGGATTAAAGTTTTGGGTACCTTGATACCCTGGATTTGGAATCATATGAAGGGTATTGTAATCTGTTCCATAATGATATCCTTGTGGAATCTCTATCTGTTGGGTCATTTGTTGATTTGCTACTTGAAGTCTCTGGTTATAAATGTTAGGATCTGTATCTCTATGAATCCTTTGAACTGATGGCGCTATTTTTTGAGCCGACGACGGTATTTGGCCCGATGTGCCAAAATTAACCATTTGATTCTAAACTTGCCTCGTCAGCTATTGCACATACTGCATTGATAATTTAGGATTATTTTGCATTTGTTTAGTAGCGATACCTTGAACTTGTTAAGATGAACTCTGAACTGCATGGACATCATCATTACCCGTCAGTGCTGCTTCTTGATGGCTAGTACTGGCTTGATTAGTCCCCTAAGTCGACGGATGTAGAATGTTGTAATAAGCCAGTCCAACCTGATCAATTGGACATCCATAAAACACCTCTTTCATGATATTGTAGAATGTGTTCAAGAAAGTTGTGTTATGGTTCAACATGGCATCATGAACATATTTGTTTACAGCATCTACGAAGAAATGTCTGTCATCAGCTTCGTCTATATCTGACTGCCCATGCATCAAAACTCTTGGTAGTGGATATTTCTGAATAACTTTATTGTCACGTGTCTTGGTGTAGGACAACAAACACTTGTTCTAAAATTCTTCTATAGCTTTACTGATGACATCTTTATCCTTATCGGGTAGGTCTTCATAAGGCACCATAAGAATGTCCCTATTGTTGTGAGTTGCAATGACGATTGTAGGGTCCCACCAGGCGTGCCAGAACGCGTGTCGGTGCAAAAATGTGGTAGCCACGCTGGGTGGACACGCAGCAAGCCAGAACGATCCAGAGATCTGCCTGGCTTCAACGTAGGACCAGTCAATCTTGCAAATTCTCAAGGGCGTGCTAGTCAATTTAACCTGCAATTGACAAGGAGAAAAAGTTTATCAGTAATTTAGGGTGGAACATGCTGGTTTTGCCCAGATAGTTCCAAGAGTGCCGCTTTGGGAGCAGCCAAACGGGAAGATCGACTAAATAGCCGATACGAGAAGAAATCGACTGTTAAGGACTATGGTGTTTGTGGGCCGCGACTGATTTATGATAATAAGTACAATGCACCCAGATATAAGTAACATCATCAGCTAGGTAGATATAACCAGTGTAAAGCATTGAGCCGATAAGTTTAACGAGAAGAGATATAACATGTGAACAAATCGACTATCTAGTACAAATGAATCTACAAACGCTCTAAATCTGATTTGTTAGTATCAACAGTGAGATTCGACTGGATTGATGCAGCTATGATAATGATAACAAATTAAAGTCAAAGAATCCATAAAACCATCTATATACTGACAGGTTCATGAAAAACATGCTATATGTGTGAAAGCACAGGCAAATCGACTAAAATAACCGATTTAGGTAGAAAAGGGATTACAACATGTGAACAATCGACTGTTCAATATGGACAGACCTATAAATTCATCAAATCAAACCTGTTATCATTAACAGTGGGGTTTGATCGGATCGATGGCAGCCATGATAAAGATAACAGATCAAACCTTTAAAATAAATAGATCTATTCACATTTAACAGAATAATAAAGACACACTATAAGTGTTAAAGTACGGACAATCGACTATTTAGCCGATGCAGGCATAGCAAAACAATCAAGGTTACGCTTGGTTGAAATCAAATCTACCAACTAGCATACTCTGATCTAAAGTGCTAACAGTGGGGATCGACCGGATCGTTACAATCATAATAGTGAGCTATAGACCAGATTCAACAAGCTAGTAAACCTCCTCAAGATCAGACATGCCTTAGCCGCGTACTATGCACGACCAAGATCGAAGTAGAACGGTCGATAAAACATAACCCATTGTTTACAGTAAGAACTATCGCAATGTGATAAAATAAATGATGGACTAAAAGGATGTGAGGCCGATCTCGATCAATCTTGATCGGGCAGGTTGATATTGCTGAAAATAATGACAACAGAAACATTAGCAAGATCAGTAACTTAATGAATCTACCCAAAGGATGCCACCCTTAGGTAGAGCCGATAACTTGACGTTAGTCTAATTCGAGCAGTGGAGGTCGAACTTAACCGATGCAGTCGTACTTAAACTAGATAAGGATCGATAACTAACTTATACTAGAGCTCATAAGTGGTCGGTCGGACTGATGTAGCCTTACAAACAAAGGTATAAGCCATGATGGTACTTACAGACAAACCGGAGGTCGACCGAATCGATGCGGCCCTACTTGTTGAAGAACCCATCAAGATCTACAGTACCCCTACTCCTAAGGGTTGGCGTGAAGCCGAAAAAAGTATTTGGTATTGATTGATTTAGGATCCTTTTTATAATAGCCAGGGTCTAATATTTATACCCAAAACCTAAGCATGAATCCTACTCAAATACGACTTATTACAATCTTTGGAATAAAAGAAAACATTCCTAACTTAAGATAACTTGGACCCTAATCTTTCCTTTTTATAGAGTCCGACATATTTTTTTGGACGCCAACCATAGCTCACTGACGTTATCTGCTGATGTCATCCGAAGAGAGCCAATCCTAGTACCACATCTGAATCAGCTGATATCGATCCTTATGCAATCGATTCCTTAATGACACAATCTTGGAAGCTTCGAGCGTTCTTCTTCCCAAATTTTGGTGTAAACAGGTGCCAAGCAAGGGTGTCTTTATGTGACAAAGACAAAGTTGTGCAAGATAGATGTGAACATTGCTGAGAGGGATTCCAGCATTGAGTTGTGGCACAAGAGACTTGGACATATGAGTGAGAAGGGGCTGCACTTCCTTGCTCGCAAGGACTTCCTCCCTGAGTTGAAAGGTATGACCTTGAGACCCTGTGTTGATTGTTTAGCTAGTAAACAACATAGGATTGCTTTTCGTACATCCACTGTTCCACATCATGCTAAGAATATTCTTGATCTTGTGCATATTGATGTTTGTTCTATGACAGAGAGTTCCCTTAGTGGTGCATTATATTTTGTCACATTTATTGATGACCACTCTTGGAAGGTTTTTGCATAAGTCTTGAAGAATAAATTTTAGGCACTTGATGCTTTCAAAGAGTTCCATGTCAAGGTTGAAAGAGAAACTGGCAGGAAATTGAAATGCATCAGATCAGACAATGGTGGTGAATATAGAGGACCATTTGAGAGGTACTGTAGGTTGTATGGAATCTAGCAACAGAAGCTAGTGCCAAAGATAGCTCAGCAGAATGGCCTTGCAGAGAGTATGAATAGGACACTTACTGAGAGGGTCATAGCTATGCTCTCTCATGCAAAGTTACCAAATCAGTTTTGGGCTGAAGCATTGATGACTGCAGTATATGTGCTCAACTTGTCTCCATGTGTTCCGCTTGGGGGTGATATTCATCAGAAGGTATGGTCAGGAAAGGAAGTATCATACAAGCATATGAAAGTCTTTGGGTGCAGGGCATTTGTGCATGTTCCAAGAGATGAGAGGTCAAAGCTTGATAGCAAGACCAAGCAGTGTGTATTGCTAGGCCACCCTGATGAGCGGTTTGGCTATAGGCTGTGGGATCCTATTAACAAGAAAATTATGAGAAGCCGATATGTAGTGTTCTTTGAAGATGAGACAATAGAAGATATTGTGAAGCCAAAGAAGCCAACCACTACACCTCAAGTTGTTGATATGGATCAAATTCCTTCTCCTATTGTGCATGGCAATCATGGGGGAGATGATGGCACTGAAGGTGCAAGTTCAAGCTAGGGTGATGATCAGTCATCTGAGGATGATGATGCTGATGAGGATGTTGATGTTGATGATACTCCAGAAGAACCACGGTAGGAGCAGTTGAGAAGAACTAGCAGAGTTCGCAGGCCCTCTAGTAGGTATCCACCACATGAGTATTTGTTGTTGACAGATGTAGGTGAACCCTCATGCTATGAGGAGGCTATGTCTGATGAGCACAAGAATCATTGGTTGGAAGCCATGGAGGACGAGATAAATTCCCTTCATGAGAACAACACCTTTGAGTTGGTGAAGTTGCCAAAGGGCAAGAAAGCACTAAAGAATAAGTGGGTGTATAGGTTGAAGTATGAAGAGAATAGCTCACAACCAAGGTACAAGGCAAGACTAGTTGTGAAAGGCTTTTCTCAAAAGCAAGGTATTGACTTTGATGAGATATTCTCTCCTATGGTCAAGATGTCTTCAATCCAAGTTGTGCTTGGTATGGCTACCACCATGGACTTGGAAGTTGAACAACATGATGTGAAGACAACATTCTTGCATGGTGACCTAGAGGAGGAGATTTATATGGAGCAACTAGAAGGGTTTGCGGTTGTAGGCAAAGAGCACTTGGTTTGCAAATTGAACAAAAGCTTGTATGGCTTGAAGCAAGCTCCTTGACAGTGGTACAAGAAGTCTGAGTCTTTTATGACAAATCTTGGTTACCATAAAGCACAGTCTGATCATTGTGCCTTTATGAAGAAGTATGTCGAGGGTGATTTTATTATCCTCTTGCTTTATGTTGATGATATGTTGATTGTAGGAAACAACACAAAAAGGATTGCTCTCCTGAAGAAGGCGTTGGGCAAGTCATTTGCCATGAAGGATTTGGGTCCGACAAAACAAATACTTGGCATGAGGATCTCCCGTGATAGAGCAAACACGAAGATTTGGCTATCACAGGAAGAATATATTGAGAAGGTACTTGAACGGTTTAATATGCAAAATGCAAAACCAGTTAACTCTCCACTTGCAGGACATCACAAATTGAGTGAAGATCATTGTCCTACAAGCAAAAAGGAGAAAGAAGCAATGAAGAAAGTACCTTACCAATCTGCTATGGGCAGTTTGATGTATGCCATGGTGTGCACTAGGCCTGATTTTGCCTATGCAGTTGGGGTTGTTAGCCGGTTCATGAGTAATCTAGGAGAAGCACATTGGGATGCAGTAAAGTGGATTCTTAGGTATCTCAGAGGTACTTCCAAAATGTGTTTATGTTTTGAAAATGGTGATCCTGTATTGCATGGCTATACAGATGCAGATTATGATGGAGACAAGGACTCCAAAAAGTCCACATCGGGACCCCTGATGACATTTGCAGGGGCAGCATTGTCATGGCAATCAAGGCTGTAGAAGTGTGTTTCATTATCAACAACAGAGGCCGAGTACATTGCAGCAGTCGAAGCTTGCAAGGAAGTGTTATAGATGAAAAACTTCTTGCAAGAGTTGGGACATAAGCAAGAGAAGTACAATATGTTTTGTGACAACAAAAGTGCCATTGATCTTGCCAAGGATTCAAGCTTTCATTCTCGAACCAAGCACATTGACGTGCGGTACCATTGGATTCGAGAAGTGGTGAGTTCCAAGTTATTGCAACTTGAGAAAATCCATACCGACCACAATGGTGCGGATATGATGACCAAAGTGCTACAGAAGGAGAAGCTGCAAGTATGCAATGAGGTAGCGGGCATGATGGTGCCCACCTCATGAGTTGGAGGGGGAGATATGTTGGGAAATCCTTCTCATGAGTGGGTGTTGAGGAGAGTAAATGCTCCTAGTGAGTAGGCCCACACGTCATAGGTGCAGCACAAGAAAGTGGACCAAACTTGTGTGCATCTAGTATTTTGCCTCTTGGCTTCCAAGAGAAGGAAAGGAAAGCTTCATGAGTCTTAGTTTAGCAGAGAGAGAAGCTGCTCCAGTTCAACCCCTTGCTTCTTGTGTGTGAGAGATGGAAGAAAACCAGAGAAAGAAAAGAGAGGGAGAAGAGTGAGACTAGAGAGGAGATCTTGCAATAGATCAAGAAGGGTTCATCTTCAAGGTTATGAAGCTTCAAATCCACATCTTTGGTGCCGCTAATCTGAGTTCCACCATCATTTGGTGAGGTCTTTCCACTCCCTAAGTAGCAGCCCCAAATCTTATTGTTGTTATTTAAGATCTGCGTATCTTGATGTATGATTGCCTCTAGTGCTATCTAGAGATGAAATTATTGTGATCCCACAAGCATATAGTAGAAGAAGATTTGGCTGACTTGGTCCCGTGGTTTTTACTCCGATTTGGGGGTTTTTCACGTTAAATCTGGTGTCTTATTATTGCTGCGAGTTTGGCTGCAACTAGTTGCGATTGCATTTGCAAGTGATTTGCCGCAACTAGTTGTGCTTGTTGTTGGTGCTGTTGTGATCAGTTGCAACTGCGGTTGATGTGGACACAGCTAATTGGAATCAGTTGTGACTGCTTCTGATGTGATAACAATTGATTGGGACTGGTTGTGACTGCTGCTATTTTCTCCATATATATGTGTAATGCATATGTTTCCTTACGTGAATAGGTGACGATCTAGACTGATTTCGCATTGTGGTGAAATTAAGCGTTTTCGCTGTCACTAACAAGTGTGTTAGTGTGGTTATCCCAACATCTTTTACCTGAAAGATGATCCGGAGCAGGTAACCCCAGAACCCATGCCATGAGCAATGTAGTTCGTGACATGCTTCGCTGCACCCATAGATGGACAGGGTTGTGTCAAGCTGAAATAGGTCACAAAATAATTATTCTTCAGATAAAGTTTTTGTTTAGAAGTCCTTGGCATTCATCACTGGCTTGAGGAATTCAGTGGATAGATAAATTATTTGGCTGTGATCCTGAAAGAGAAAAGGCTTACCCCGTCGTAAATCTTCGCCAGACTGAACGAAGGTCCACCTACACGATAGACAGTTCAATAACCATAGCAACCAGTTCTTCCAGAAAAAACTGGTGCTACAAATCAGTGATGTATGAATTCTTGTCTACCGTTCGTGGTAATGCTATTTACCCATTCCTTGACTCTTGTCCTCTATCTAAAAGCGTACAGTCCGATTAATCAGACCACTGCTCCATGTGCCACACTGGGTGCCTGGTTGGTATGAGAGGATAGATCATTTTTGTGAGAGACAAATGCCTGACATAATGAAAGAAAACACGTATGAATATTTATATTGTCGGAATGGACTAGAGGCCTGAAAAGTTTCAGGTTCAGCACCATGAATCTGAATTAAAGAAAACATTGTTCACATGTTTCTGAATAGAAAAAAACGTCATACAGAAGGCATGATTCATATAAAATAAAAATAAAAATGCATACAAAAGGCTACATCACATTCATCTGTGCTAGCATCCTGAGCACCTGTTTAAATGGAAAGATGGTTCTCTTCTGAAAAAAAAATATTTCAACAAGTTTCTCGAATAAGTTGAACTCTGAAAATTTATGCTTACAAGTTTTTAAAGACGTTCCCCAAATAAAGTTTGTGCAAAAAGGACTCACGATAAAAGCCGGGTTTACCTCTGTCAAAAAAAAAGGCTCACGATAATATTATTAAAAGTTGTGCATACTTTGATAAACTATGCAGTTGCATAAACGAAAATTACAAAAACAAAAAGAAAGTGCCGGATGCTGTCAGGAATTGGCCGTTTGGTTTGCTCCTGGCGGTCGCACGGTCTAGCAAGCATCACGAATTCACGATGCGGTCAGGCGGTCATGTTAGCCGCCGTGGCCCACGTTTATATTTATAATATAATATTTATATATATGGATGATGAATCATGACAAGTCGCTCTCGGCTCTCGTAGTCTCGTGTTGACCCTTCTCATGTGAGTACGTGACAAATGCACTTTGGCCTCTACTGCTTGCGACACTGCGACCCTGGAAGGGCCGGCTACCATCCTACCACGACCACGAGACTGATGTGACAAGCATGCATTGCAGCGCGGCTCGGCCATGGCGGCCAAGACTTGGCAGCTGATGGTGGTGGTAGTCATGATCGTTAGAATGGGCGTCGAGCCCTGTGGCGCCGTGGAATTCGCGTACGACGGCTTCGGCGGCGCCGCCGGCCTGCATCTCGACGGCATGGCGACCGTCACGCGGGCCGGGCTGCTGCAGCTCACCAACGACACAAGCATGCCCAAGGGCCACGCCTTCCACCCTGAGCCCGTCTCGTTTCGGCGGCCGGCGAGCGCGATGTCCTCCTTCTCGACCACGTTCGTGTTCGCCATCGTCTCGGAGTTTCTGGACCTGAGCACGAGCGGGTTCGCGTTCCTGGTCGCGCCGTCCACGGACCTGTCCACGGCGATGCCGAACCAGTACCTGGGCATGTTCAACGGCACCGACAACGGCGACGCCCGCAACCACGTCTTCGCCGTCGAGCTCGATACCGTGCGCAACCCGGAGTTCGCGGACATTGACAACAACCACGTCGGCGTCAACGTCAATAGCCTCAACTCCTCCGCGGCCGCGCCGGCGGGGTACTACGACGCCGCCACGGGCGCGTTCCGGAACCTGAGCCTCATAAGCCGGGAGCCCATGCAGGTGTGGGTGGACTACGACGCCGCGACCACGGAGATCACGGTGACCATGGCGCCGGCGCCGGCGCCCAGGCCCCAGAGGCCGCTCCAGTCCACGAAGGTCGACCTCTCGAAGGTCATCACGGACTCGGCATACGTCGGCTTCTCGTCGGCGTCCAGCATCGTGCTGGTCAAGCACTACGTCCTCGGCTGGAGCTTCAGCCTCGGCGGTGACGCACCGGCGCTTGACTACGACAAGCTGCCGAAGCTGCCCCGCATTGGCCCCAAGCCCCGGTCCAAGGCGCTGACCATCGCGCTGCCGATAGCCACCACAGTATCCGTCCTCGCGGCGGTCGCCGTCACGTTCTTGCTCCTCCGATGGCGGCTCAGGTACGCCGAGCTGCGCGAAGATTGGGAGGTGGAGTTCGGGCCACACCGGTTTCGCGTTCAAGGACCTGTACGCGGCCACCGGCGGCTTCAAGGACAGCTGCCTGCTCGGCGCAGGAGGCTTCGGAAGGGTGTACAGGGGCGTTTCTTCCGGGGTCCGGCGCCGAGGTTGCCGTGAAGAAGGTTGTCTCACGGATCAAGGCAAGGGATGAAGGAGTTCGTCGCCGAGGTCGTCAGCATCGGCCACCTCCAGCACCGCAACCTTGTGCGGTTGCTCGGCTACTGCCGGCGCAAAGGGGAGCTCTTGCTGGTCTACGATTGCATGCCAAATGGGAGCCTCGATAAGCACATACACGGCCGCGCCGGCAAGCCCGTCTTGGATTGGGCTCAGAGGCTCCACATCATCAGAGGTGTCGCCGCCGGACTCCTGTACATGCACGAGGACTGGAAGCAGGTGGTCATCCACCGGGACATCAAAGCGAGCAACGTGCTCCTCGACGGCGAGATGAATGGGCGGCTGGGTGACTTTGGCCTTGCAAGGTTGTACGACCATGGATCCGACCCGCACACCACGCGCGTGGTCGGCACCATGGGGTACCTTGCCCCGGAGGTGGTGCGCACCGGCAAGGCGACAACTCTCTCCGACGTGTTCGCGTTTGGTGTCTTCCTCCTGGAGGTCGCGTGCGGCCGGAGGCCCATCGAGGACGGCGACACCAACAACGGCGACTGTTTCATGCTCGTGGAATGGGTTCGGGGGCACTGGCGCAATGGATCCATCACCGGCGCAGTGGACGCCAGGCTCGGCTCCGGGTACGACGCTACGGAGGCGGACCTGGTGCTGCGCCTGGGGTTGGCGTGCCTGCACCCGTCGCCCGCGGCACGGCCGACCATGCGTCAGGTCGCTCAGTACCTCGACGGCAGCGCGCATCTGCCAGAGCTGCCAGCGATATACACGTCGTCGTTCAACGTGTTCGCTGGCATGGAGAGGCACCAGCCGCTCTTCGGCTCGTGGTCAGTCCGGCAGTCCACGGCTGCGATAAGCGTTGCCACCATGTCTGACATCGGCCTCTCCGGTGGCAGATGACGTGACCACAATTCGCATTGGATTCGATTTAAGATTTAACCACACAATTTTGCCATATATCCATATATTATGTTTTATCCAAAAAGATAACCGAGTGGATCTGTGAACGTTGTCCATGTCGAAAGCTGTCACGGTGACAAAACAATGCAATGTTCAAATTAAGACGGGCAATGGAATCACATTTTCTTTAGCATCGTCCTGTACATTGGAGCTCCGCGAGCGAGAACATGGCGCTCCCAGTCGGATACCACGCCGAACGGGTTATCGATCCGGTGTCCACCATCCCCGTCCATGACAAGCTGACCCTTGCTGTAGGAGAGGAACTGCTCTTTCATCACGAGCAGAACGGACTCCACGTCTGACTGCAGATAAACCTGCAGCAGCAATCGCAGTATTCGTACTTTTCTATCAGTTTCTCTTCACCAAGAAACAATGCATCATTGTTTAGCTCAAATTTTTTGGGTCAATCCTAGACTCATACTGCCATTACACGCGCCTTAGATTCTACAGTGATGAACACAATACCTGTCCATTGGTATGAAGAAGGCCAACGACAGCTTCAACGAGCATTCTTCACACCATTCTCCACCTATTTTGCTCTTTGTTGAAGTCAGGATTTGGGCACTGAAATCAGATGATCAGAAAACAAGATAAATGCACATATCATGGATACGCAGGCGAGCAATCCAGCTAACAGCAGAACCAAATAGCACATAAAAGGTTGGAGTGCTAGGGTGGTGTGTCTGCTGTGTACATTGGGTTAGTGTGGGAAAATGAAGTCATAGAGCCCATGTTTCCATTAAGCATATAAACCAACTTCCCAGGTAATATTCAAGTTTCAAGAGTGTGGCATTGTTTAATCACGTTCTATATGGAGATCATCATACAAATGTCCTGGAACATATGGACAATGATGATTGGATTTTAAGTGACCAACAATACAAAGATGTAGATCAAGATTTTTGCACGAGTTTGCCCTAGTTGCAACGGGATATCAAGTTATTTCCCACAAATAGCTAAATTGCTAGAGTCCACCATGTCTCTTTTTTTTCCTTTTTTTCACTATGTGACTTCTTTGTGCTCTCTTTAATTTATTATAATACATAAATCAGTAGGGTCACAACCCCTCCTGTTTCCTAAGAAAAAAAAGCAAATCAACCAAGGAGTAAAGGAAACCTGTATTGTGACAAGAGTCAACCGTCCAGGATAACTTGAAATTATGTGGCCCGTTCGTTGGTTGATTTCTGGGCTGATAAACCCGGCTGGTGCTGGTTTGTTGGGAGAGAAAAACACTGTTGGCTGGCTGATAAGCCCTGGCTGAAACCAACAAACGAACAGGCTGATGGAACGAAATGTGGACATTGCATTTGTTGACACAAAATATCTGTCAGAAAATAAACCAAGCATCATTGATGATGAAATAGGAAACAACAACAACAACATAGCCTTTCACTCCCAAGTTGGGGTAGGCTAGAGTTGAAACCCACTAAGAGCACCAAGTCACGGTTCAGGCACTTCAATAGCTGCTTTCCAAGTACTCTATTCAAATATAGATTTCTAGGTATATCCCAAGCTTTCAAATATTTTTTTATTGTCTCTCTCATGTCAATTTCGGTCTTCCTCTACCTCTCTTCATATTATTAGCTTGGCTTAGGACTCCATAATGCACTGGTGCCTCTAGAAGTCTTCTTTGGACATGGCCAAACCACCTCAACCGATGTTAGACAAGTTTTTCTTCAATTGGTGCTACATCTAGGCGATCACGTATATCATCGTTCAGAACTCGGTCCATTCTTGTGTGACCGCAAATTCATCGCAACATACGCATTTCTGCAACACTCAGTTGTTGAACATGTCGAATCTTTGTAGGCCAACATTCTGCTCCATACAGCATAGCCGATCTAATCGCCGTTCTATAGAACTTGCCTTTTAGCTTTTGTGGTCCCCTCTTGTCACAGATAATACCAGAAGCTTGTCGCCACTTGATCCACCCTGCTTTGATTTTATGGCTAACGTCCGTATCAATATCTCCATCCCTCTGTAGCATCGATCCCAGATACCGAAAGGTATCCTTTTCAGGCACTACTTGACCTTCCAAACTCACATCTCCCTCCTCCTGTACAACTCCGCCAAAGTCGCATCTCATATATTATATTCGGTTTAAGTTCTGCTCAATCTAAAACATTTAGACTCAAGGGTCTGCCGTCATAACTCTAGTTTCCTATTTACTCCCGCCTGGCTTTCGTCCACTGACACTATATCATCAACGAACAACATACACCAAAGGATATCCCCTTGTATGTTTCTGGTAACCTCATCCATTACTAAAGCAAAGAGATACAGGCTTAAGACTGACCCTTGATGAAGTCCAATTTTAATCGAGAAGTAATCTGTGTTACCATCGTTTGTTCGAACACTAGTCACAACATTGTTGTACATATCCTTGATGAGGGTCACGTACTTTGATGGGACTTTATGTTTGTCCAAAGACCAACACATAACATTTATTGGTATCTTGTCATAAGCCTTCTCCAAGTCAATGAAAACCAAGTGGAGGTCCGTCTTCTGCTCTCTAAACCGCTCCGTAACCTGTCTTATTAAGAAGATTGCTTCTATGGTTGACCTTTCGGGCATGAAACCAAATTGGTTTGTTGATATCTGCGTCGTTCCTCGCAGGCGCTGCTCGATGACTCTCTCACATAACTTCATAGTGTGGCTCATCAACTTAATTTCCCGATAATTAGTACAACTTTGGATATCTTCCTTGTTCTTGTAGATTGGTACCAATATGCTTCTCCATTCCTCAAGCATCATGTTTGATCGAAAGATATTGTTGAACATCTTGGTTAGCCATACTATAGCTATATCCCCGAGACATCTCCACACCTTGATTGGGATACCATCAGGGCCCATCACTTTGCCCTCTTTCATCCTTTTCAAGGCTTCTCTGACCTCCGATTCTTGAATCATCCGCACAAAACGCCTGTTGGTGTCATCAAACGAGTCGTCCAGCTGAACGGTGGTGTTCTCGTTCTCACCATTGAACAATTTATCAAAATACTTTTGCCATCTATGTTTGATCTCATTCTCCTTCACCAAGAGTTGCTCCCTCTCATCCTTTATGCACTTGACTTGATTGAAGTCCCTTGTCTTCCTATCGCGAGCCCTAGCCATCCTATAAATGTCCTTCTCTCCTTACTTCGTACTCAAACGTTGGTAAAGGTCCTCATAGGCCGCCCCTTTGCCTCACTCACCGCTCATTTTACAGTCTTCTTTGCCACCTTGTACTTCTTTATGTTGTTTGCACACCTGTCATGATACAAGCGCTTATAGCACTTTCTTTTCCTTAATAGCCTTTTGCACATCTTCATTACACCACCAAGTGTCTTTCGAGTCGCATCCGCTCCCTTTGGTCACTCCAAGCACCTCTGAAGCAATCTTCCGAACGCATGTTGCCATCTTCTCCCACATGTTGTTTGCATCGCCTTCATCATTCCAAGGGCCCTCTTCAATGACCTTTTCACTCCTTGATGTATTTTATTGTTGACACAAAATATTTTGTCCTTAAGACAATGCTTAAACTTGTGTATTTTATTGGTGACTTAATTTTCTAGAATGAGATTTCTCAATAAGGTTTGAAGTTTCATGACAATTTTTGTGGCATCTGCGCATTGCACAGAAAGATCCACAGGGTTATCCACGGTCAAAGAAAGCAATCCTGCTCTTTCTCCTGATTAGGATGTGATGCTTTCAGGAGAGAAAATTAGATTCCTCCAGATGTACAGTTCACCTCAGAATGTGCCAAACTAATAAACTGCACTAGTAAGGAATGTTTCAATTCAAGGTGAACATAAGTACATGAGGCTATTCTGTTATTTTGTTTCATCATTTCTTTTATTTTTGTATTAAAAAACTGTTGCAGGAACTGAGATCACTAGCTTATACAAGGAAAAGGTGAAAAAAACACAAACACAAGCAAGACTTACAAGTTCCTTTTCTCATCTGAAGCCATACCTTGGAGGCACCTTATAACAAGCTACAGAAAAGGTGATTTACTGAAAAGGATGAAGACAAGAATGGGATTCCATAGAGATTGAAAGGTAGTTATTACCTTTTCATTCATCTCAAGCCCAAGAAAATTTGAACTTTCACAGCTTTTAGCCATTTGAAAAAGAAACAAACCATTTCCTGCACGAAGAAAGAGTATTTGCATGACAAGAGTGGAGAAAACACTAAAGCAGAGATAGCCTATAATTAAGTAATGTTTGAGAATTTGGTTTGCACTCTGACCAAACATTCATATACCAATCCTATCACAAAACACAAGCTATACTTTCTGGTCATTTGCCATGGATTACCTAAGATCAAGACTACAAGTATAAATTTATGAGATCTATACTGGAAACAACAATATAGATGTGTGATATGTAAATATGAGTTAATCGAAAACTAAACATGTCACCGCTTTCTCGTGTTTGAGTGTGGGTGGGGTGGGGTGTATGTGTGATCCATTTCAACTCAAAATTGCTTTCCTTTTTGTGATGTTCAATCTTTCACTGATGTCAGTGTGCTAGTACATTATTACTAATAAAAAATAGCTGGTACACCACAATTCCCCATGGAAATATATACCAGTCCCCTTCTTTTGAACTCCCTCTGCTCCATTCCAAACGTAGGTTGTTTTAGTTTTGTCCTAAGTCAATCTTCTCCAACTCGAAGAGTTTATAGGAAAATATATTAACATCTATATCTATACAAGATAAATGCACTATCAATACATAGTTCATGGTGCATTTAATGAACCTAATTTGATGTTGTAAATATTGGTGCATTTTCCTATAAACTTGGTTAAAGTTAGAGAAGTTTGACTTAGGACAAAACTGAAACGACCTACATTTTGGAACGGAGGGAATACTCATATATGAAGTAAATCACAATTTTCAAATATTTAAGGAGGCATACCACTTCCAATATCAACCACTAAAGGTAGTGTAGGTTCACAGAAGACAGTGCTCCATGGAATCCGGTAGGGGTAGCACTGCAAAAGTAAAACAATATGAAGAACCAAATATATCTATATAACTGGGACTAAAACGACACCTCACAATCTACTGAAGATTACTGAAATTTAGAAGTTAAAAATGTGATCACCGAAATTATACAGGTACAGAGGATGCCAGAGACCTTTGAATCATATTTTAATACAATTATTAGTGTTTCTGGCACTAAGATATGCAGGAATAGCACATAGGATCCTTCAATGTTCAGGACTTTCAGGCTGTATACAAATCAGTATGCCAATAGAAGTCCTTGAGCAATCATTAGAAATTTTTTAGCACAAGATTCAATCATCTATTTTCTTAATTGATCCACAACTCATGCCTATTAGATAGATATTGGCCATCTATAACACTGATGCCATGTTGAAGGAATTTAATGCCATTAAACTTATGTAGAACTCTTTAACTCCTTGGGCTATTTAAGATTGTTTGTGGCCTATGATACAGCATAGCCTGGAATTTCAAATTTAATAACTTGGCTAAAGTGGTGATGTCATATGTCAGAATATGCTCGACTTAAATCAAATGTGTAAACAGGATCTGCTTTATGCAATTTATATCAGTATATTTATGCCACCTAAACATCCAATGTAGGGTCACATGAAAACAAGATAATTGTATAGGCACACAAACATGTGCTGGCCTGTGGAAAGCATCAAGGCATCAGTCTACACTTTCATCTTCATTGTGTGTGTTTTTCCAAAAATGCGAAGGAGAGCTGCACATCATTGCATTAAGAAGAATAAGGGTGTATTACAGGCACACCGAGCCCAAACAACACTTTCACAATTGCAGATTTTTTTTATTATTCTCCGGATGTTTCCTAAGAGACTTTCACACTTGCAGATTTACAGTTGCACCATGGACAAGAATAAAAACACAACCTAGTAACCTACTCCCATGACACCCTCAACCATAAGACAGATGGCCATCAAAAGTAACACCCTCAGCTTCATTATGTTTTGAAGTGGGCTTCATATGTCACACATTGAATAAATACCATGGATGAACTAAAACAATATTTTGCAGATGAAAATTTACTATTATACAAGAAGCGCTAGTTATGACCCAATAGAATTATTGTTCTTGTTCAACCATGACTTACTTTATCCAATGCTGCTATACCAGGCAATATCCTTCCTTTGAGGAATTCCCAAACAACAGCGGCACCTTGAAATTCTGTATATTGAGATGAGGAATCTGTTTTTCTTTTTATTGCCTTGCATGCTGCAGTCCCCACTAAAACAACATCACAGCTATCGGAGCTTGCCTTTTCCAGTATTTCACCCAACTGTGTTCCACCAACTGAAAATGTTTCTGTTAAATCGTAGTTTGTAGGGCCAATCCATAGTATCTTCTGTATAAAAAATATAAAAATGTCATAAGTTGTCCAGGATCTAAAAGATTATGATTGTTTGTCAAACAAACACGTAGGAGAACTGCATGTTAACTGTATTAATGGGGAAGAAAAACGATTGGAATGCATGCCAATTCCACAGCTTGGGTTTTCATAAAAAGAAAGGAAGAAAGAAAGGAGAAATTCAATCGATGGCAGTTCACATGCAGAAATTATCACATCGATCAAAATGAAGCTTTCAAATTGATCTGGATGTATTTTTTTATCTTTAATATTTCCCTTACACCACATAGTTCATTACTAATAAAAAAACTTTACAGTTACATGAGAAGCATAAAAGTATGATATAATTAATGCTTTTAAGTAAAAACTAATTAAGATGATTGCACAGAACCCAGAAACCAACTGAAGCAATGTTTTCCAGTAATACCATTTCTTACCTCATATGATGGAATTATAGAAGAATTTTTCTCCAATGTTGATGGTCCTATATCAACTGGTGTCCAGCCTAAACAAAGTAAGCATGGAGAAATCACAGGTATTAGAATATTTACAACTGCTTCAAGTAATTGATTATCTGCCCCTTCCAACTTTAACTCTTAACACAATCACTACTTGAAGTGTTTTAATAAATAGCTATAGGGCAATGGAAATGCTAGAATTTACAGATAGAGAAAACTCTACAGACACGTGCAGCTCTATAAATTGCAAAAAAATGCAGGTCCCTTTGGCAACTGGTAGTTCAATTAAAAATAAAAAAGGAAAAAAGAGAAAGAGAAAAAGAAAACTGAATTAGGCTCAGTTTCTAGAAGTTGGTATAATAAACAAACATTTCATGGTTTAATAACAAAATGTTGCTGCAAACTATCTAATTCAGCATGTTTTTGCATGGTGTAATTTGCCAGCATGCAATAGAGCTCCATTTTTACTAGTGTACTTTGACAGGTAATTTGCTAAATGGTGAGAAACATGTTTTGCAAACAGGATGTCATAATCTAAACAAGGAAAGCACAATTTCAGAAATATTACCAAAAAAATTTGGTTGAGAAAGATGTGAATGACATGAAAATTTGCTAGTAATACTCACCAGCCAATTGTCCAGTAGAGCTGATTACTCCCAATGTTTCACTGCCATCATTTTTCAAGCACCAGAGATCTGTTGGATAATAAATAGGAATATTCCTATCCCTAGCAACTTGAATAATCTGTAGTGCTTCCTTAACTGCATTTCTTTCAATGAATTGAGAGGGCACTGTCATTCCAAGGCCAATCATTATTTGAAATGATAATTTTCCAACAAAGAACAACCCATCACATAGAGAGGTTAACATCTGAAGAGCGGGTGCTTTTCTCAAGAAGTTACTGCCTCCAATCTGCAATAACCAGAAGAAGTCAGAAATAAAGAATCTTGGCAATAGGAAGCGATTACACGATTTTGGCTCTAAAAGGTACTTCGTAGTGACATACGGATCCTCTAGTTGCACATGCTTCATATGGAGCACAAGTTGCGAGGACAAGTTTTTTTTTTCAATTGCAATTAATCATCTACTATAATCAGTAATCACTTGTTTTCAGGTAAATAAATCTCCAGCATAACTGAAAGGGACAGCACAGAATGTTTAGCTATTATCCACCCATGAGCTTAAGATTGCAGAAGGATAAAATGTATAATACTATTTCATAGCATCAATCTTTCTGAAAAAAAAACTCAAGAAAAAGACTGTTATTATATTATTAGCATATGATCCATGCCATAATGCCTAAAGTTGTATTCGCTCACTTAAAAGGAAAAACAACACCAGTATACACTACTTGCTAATTGGGTACTTCTCAGAGCCTCAGGGAAATTCTGCTCTAATAGGTACATAGTGGGCGTCACACATTAGTAGTGTACTTGTCTAACTCCAGAGACTTATGATATGTGAAGTATAAGGAAACGAAAATTCGGTTGTTTTTAATAAGTCATTCATATTTCCCTGGTGGTTCCAGGGCACCGAGGATATTTTAGCATTTCATGGAGGAAGAGAACAGCTCTAATTAGCATACTTTACATACATTAATAGAACGCTGAAAGTAAAGCTGAAACCTATTTCATTGAAAAATAATAGACAGATGCTTTTTTTTTACGGCAAATAGACAGATGCTTTTTGATATCTAAATCTTGCATAACGCCTGTCCGCTACATATACATTGAAAAAATAGGCTAATGATTACAATGGAAATATATGGGCGCCTCGCGGTGTCCATGATCTTTATCAATTGCATAAGCTCCTCCTCAAAATGGAAACCAGCAAGAGACGCATAGCAGAAGCACGTGATACCAACAGTTGATGTAAGAATCTTATGAGACAGTGAGAAAGAATCATTGACAAATATCGTGGCACCTGAAGCTAGCTTCTGAGAAAAATCTTTGCAATTAGCAACTTCTCCTCTGAAGTTCACAAGATTTTCAAACAAAATAATACTGTTCTGAGCCCACTCTTCTTGCTTAAATGATGTTAAACCAGGCTCACCATCTACCGGGATGACTTCTACTTGAAGAAGTGATGACAAGTACTCTGACAAAAATCAGAACTTATGATGTGTCAAAAGGAACAACCAGAATTTAAGGCAGATTATTTTCAAGCTACAAACTAAAGAAGTAAAATGCTGTTTTGATTTTGCACTTATCAGAAAATTGGTGAACTTTTTTACAACAACAACAAAGCCTTTAAGTCCCAAACAAGTTGGGGTAGGCTAGAGTTGAAACCCAGCAGAAGCAATCAAGGTTCAGGCACGTGAATAGCTGTTTTCCAAGCACTCCTATCTAAGGCTAAGTCTTTAGATATATTCCATCCTTTTAAGTCTCCTTTTATTACCTCTACCCAAGTCAACTTCGGTCTTCCTCTGCCTCTCTTCACGTTACTATCCTGGCTTAGGATTCCACTACGCACCGGTGCCTCTGGAGGTCTCCATTGCACATGTCCAAACCATCTCAACCGGTGTTGGACAAGTTTTTCTTCAATTGGTGCTACCCCTAATCTATCACGTATATCATCGTTCCGAACTCGATCCCTTCTTGTATGACCGCAAATCCAACGCAACGTACGCATTTCCGTGACACTTATCTGTTGAACATGTCGTCTTTTCGTAGGCCAACATCCTGCACCATACAACATAGCAAGTCTAATCGCCGTCCTATAAAACTTGCCTTTTAACTTATGTGGTACCCTTTTGTCACATAAGACACCAGATGCTTGGCGCCACTTCATCCACCCTGCTTTGATTCTATGGCTAACATCTTCATCAATATCCCCGTCTCTCTATAGTATTGATTCTAAATATTGAAAGGTATCCTTCCTAGGCACTACTTGACCTTCCAAACTAATATCTTCCTCCTTCCGAGTAGTAGTGCCGAAGTCACATCTCATATACTCAGTTTTAGTTCTACTGAGTCTAAAACCTTTGGACTCCAAAGTCTCCCGCCATAACTCCAGTTTCTGATTCACTCCTGTCCGGCTTTCATCAACTAGCACTACATCGTCCGCGAAAAGCATACACCAATTGGTGAACTTCTTTGTCTTATAAAAATGATGGGGCAATGGGTACAGTGACTAATTTATCACCATCAACAATGGCAAAGGAGAAAGGACTGTAATTGTGCAGATCCCCATAACAGGAGTACAGGACATCTGGTGTGTAGGAACTCAACATCTCCTTTACAAAATTTAGTCGTTTTTCTTCTTTTGGATAACAATAAATGAAACCCAACAAAGCGATTTTTTAACCAAAAAAATGTAATCCAAAGAGGTGGGGGATTTCAACATTCTGCTATACTGACATAATAAACTGGGGAAAAAACTTCAATCCCCAAAGGGAAATAACAGAAGATATGTCAAGAAAATCATGTTACATAATAAATAACTGACTAACCTGCAAAAGAACCAACTGATTCAATCACTCGATTATCAGACTGAAGAACTGTATCCCAACTGGTGGCTATAACCACTTTGGCTCTTGCTTTGCACAAGTATTTGATAGTTAGCAAAGCCCTTTCAAGTGAGGAAGTGCATGGTCCTAAGTGCCCCAAGATAAGTGAAGAATCAAGATGCACCACAACTACCTCTCCAGAAAGTTTTTCAGTCGGAAAGTCCCTAAGAGATTGTACATGTAGATATGATGTTGACAGATCAAAACAAGAATATTTGTCCTTCTGCAATGATGTAAGCATTCCATGTCAGCAGGAACTGAGGCATAACATTGAAACAACCAGAAACCATAGAAAGAAAAAACACTTTTTGAAAAGTATCGCATCGTTTTGTTAATAGACCTAGATCCCAAGTATTTATCACTAACCAGAAACCACAGAAAGGAAATCACTTTTTGAAAAATATTGCATCGTTTTGTTAATAGACCTAGATCCCAAGTATTTATCACTTCTTACATGATAGAAAGTATCATCCTCCATCTCTCCCATGTTTGTTTCAGTGCACAATTGTCTGATTTGTTTTACATGAAAATGGAAGAACACAGCATGATCATGATGATAGGGATCAGCATCCAGTTCATCAAAGACCTGCAGCTCATTATTCTCGCTAGTCCCAAAAAATTTGTCCTTAGCATCTAATATTATCTTAATTACAGAGCATAAGCCTCTACGATCAATAAGATGCAATATCACCATAGGACTAAAAGCAAAATTCAAATATGACTATAGCTAGTAATCATATTCTGTACTATTTAGTAGATATCCAATTATCCAGTACTCACAAGGATACCTCTTTCTCATTATCAACTGAATTAGTAGAGAGCTGCAGCTGAGAGCACCATACTCTGCATTTCAACCTGGATAGTTTTTGTCCCCCTATACAAGAAGAAGTTAACAAAAATTGACGTGATGTTAGAATCTCAATGCATAAACAGAACCAAAAAAAAAAAAAATCTAAAAAACCAGAGCACATCCCGCTCACCCAAAAAGTAGCTACTATTCATGGTGACCGGGAATCCAGCAGGAGGCAGCCATGGCACTAACCAAGGAAACCTTGATGAGCTTAATTGAAAGTTACAAGCCTGCATACAGCCTTCTTTCTGAAATGCCTAGTGATGCTAGCAAGCAGTGGCGGTTCCAGTATAGGAGAGGGGCGTATACATGTACACTGATAATTTTGCCAAAAGAAAACGAAGTTAGCAAGCATAATACATTTATGACATAGTTGGGTCAGATCCGGACACATATAGTTATATTGGAGTTTCGGTGCACGGTTTCGCACAGCATGAATGGAAGAGAAGGGGCGAGAATACCTGGTGTGAGTTCTCGCCGGCGAAGGGCCCAGTGAAGACCTAGCGAAGGGCTCCGTCGCTCGACCAGCGTCGCCGCAATTGAAGAGGTGAGCTGAATCGAGCGCGAGGCGCGCGTGCCGAGCGGAAGCGAAGTGCAATGACCCCCGTCCGCTGGAACTGGAGGGATGGCGCCGAGCCGCCGTATATCGCTTTGGGGCTGCCTGAGACCCAGTGACCCTATCCCTGTGTCTCTCGTGTCCGGTGTCTCGTCCAAACATCTTCAGAACTTTTTAGTGTCTTTGGTTGCTTAGTTTCTTACGATACAGTCACCGTTTCTCTGAATTGGCAAGTTTACCCCTTTGATGGCGTTTGGAAGTGAGTAGGAATGTAGGATTGAGAAATGGATATGTGCTGAGTTATACAGAGGTGGGTTAAGGATCAGGAAATTAGCGTTAAAAACCCAATCCATCTTTGGCTTGTGTTGGGTTACGGTTTGGGTTCAAGTGGGCTCCGGCGGAGTGGCTCGGTGCAGACCCGTTGAGTACTCAGACCGCGCCGCCAGAGCTCCATGGCCGGCTTGCGCCGTCACCCTCCTCACATCACCACGCACCAAGCACGGGGAGGTGACGGGAATGCCAACGGGGGCTTAGCCAAGCCTGGCCCCAGAAAAACAACCTCTACCTACGATTTTTCCTAGCCAGGCCAAGGGCGTACGGATGGCTTCCTGGAGCCACACCACACCCCACTTACAGCCAACTAAATAAGCACATCTTGGCTCCAAAGAACCACGCCAGTGGTTAGCCACCCAACCAAACACACCCTAAATGTACTCAAGAGCTAGATCATGCACTACTACAGAAAACTTCTTTAGGGGCGATTAAATTTGGTTTTCAGGGGCGGTTAGCCCAACTACAACTATGCCACCGATTGTAAAGATGGGGCGTCTCTAGCAACGGGCTTTTAATCGCCCCTGAAAATGCATTTCTAGGGGCGATTCCGTTAGGAACTCCGCCTGTCGGGGACCAATACTAGGGTACCCGAAGAGGAGGAGCTAATAACCATCAACACTGATTCATCTGAGCAGTCAAGAGCACGACTACAGCTCCAACCGACCCCCAGGTGCGCAAACTCCGCCTCACCTGACCTCTAAGAGCGGGCTCCGCCTCGCCCGACACCGAGGTCGCGGGCTCCGCCTCGCCCAACACAGAGGCCGCGGGCTCCGCCTCGCCCGGCCTCTAAGGGTTGGCTCCGCCTCGCCCGGCCTCTGAGGGCGGGCTCCGCCTCGCTCGGCCTCCGGGGGCGGGCTCTGCCTCACCCGACACCGAGGCTGCGGGCTCCGCCACGCCCGACCGTTGGGTCTACGCTCCGCCTCGCCCGACCCTTGGATCCACGCTCCGCCTCGCCCGACCCCAAGGCCGCGGGCTCCGTCTCGCCCAACGGAGACCCATACCGCCGCCAACCACTCTAGGTCCAAACGAATGGGCCTAGGTCAAAGCTCTGACACTAGGGAGGTGACCGGCACGCCCCGATATAACCCGTGGCCGTGACGGGCCATACCTGGGGACTCACGTTAGGAACAGCGTCGAGCGTACCCTCAACGCCCGCAGGCATAACGCGCCCTTAGAACAACCCAACGAGGACGTGTCGGTCCACCAAACGCAGCAAAGCGGCAGGCCGCTCACCGCGGTTCTAGTGCATGAGCGTCTCAGCCTCCACCACGATGCACATGACACCCTCGACGCCCGTAAGCATACCTACGACGATGCGAGGGAGGGGGCTAGCCGCGGCTACCACCCACATCATGGCAGACGCTACGACAGTGGCGACGACCGAAGCTTGAGCCCCAACTTCCCGGGACCTTAGACCTTTGGCCGATGCATCCTCAAGGGCAAGGCGAAGCGGGACGAGGACGCCGGTGAAGGTGCCTCCAACCGTCCCAACAAGAAGAAGAGGCTGCTCGAGGGCTCGCTCGTGGCCACTGCCGACCTTAAGGGAGGCCAAAAGCCCGCTGAGGGTACCCAAACCACTTTGAGAGGCTGCTCGAAGGGCCATGCCTGAACCATGCTTTCCTCGTCGAGCACCTATACAAGGATTGCGGCCTCTTAAAGCGGTTCTTGTTCGGGGGCTTCAACAAGGGAGAGCATATGAAGGAAACCAGCTAGATGAAGCACGCGATGTCGTCCTCCTCCGCTCGGCCAAGTACCAGCAAGCGTTGCGTCGGTACCATGGCCGTCGAGTATAGGGTCGGGCCTTCAACATCAGAGACCTGCTGCTCTGCTTCGTCCAGAGCAACAAGAACCGCCACAAGTTCTCTCCGCAGTGGGAGGGACCAGGCGCCTACAAGATCAAGGCCATCGACGGTGAAGTTTTCATCAATGCCTAGAACATCGAGCAGCTATGTCACTTTTTCCCTTAATATACGCACACTTTCTCTTATCAATTTCGTTATCAAACTCTCCGATCTTTAGGTGATGCCCGACCCCAACAACGGTGGGGGTCGGGCCTCACTCAAGGACTAATAAGAGCATATCTATCCGGTAGACAGTCTCTACGTCTAACCCTTTCTCATGGTTAAGACCTAGGAGAGAGGTTTCCGGAAACAAACGCTGAGTAAAACTAGTTGGACTGCGAGAAACCTACTCCTTGGTGGCTACAGCGCCTTTGCTCACCAGTGTAATTAGAGTTTTTTTCCGCACCCCAAGCTTTTTAGCCTTAGCCACAGAAAGAGTCGGTACGCATTTAAGAGTCTATCCGCTCGACGAACATTCTTCGTGCCCGACCCCTTCTCACGTTGAGACCTAGAAGCTAGGGATACGGAAACAAACTCTGAGTAAAACTGGTCAGACTGCGAGAAACATATGCCTCGGTGGCTACGGCATCTTTGCTCACTAGCGTGATCGGAATTTGTTCACCCGCATCCCGAGCTTTACGGCCTTAACAACGGAAAAGGTCGGAGCGCATTAACCTTTTTATACAAGAGGGAGAAGGGCTAAAAACTATTTGGCCATAACAAATTTTAAGAGCTTGTCCATTTATTACAAGTTCGCCACCTGGCTTATCTTCCTAACTAAATTCTTGCGCGGGATGTTCTCATCCTCTATCTCTGTAACACCTCGGGTGTTTAAATGTTAAAATCTGACATGTCATCATATGCATTGCAAAGCATTTGGCATTTGGTGAAAACTTTGATGTGCATTTACTAAAACAAGTTTACATTTGTGTAATGAGTGTTGAATTGTATTGTTTGACTCAAGTTCAAAGTTTGACTGGGTTTTGAATTTTTCGAGAAAACCCCGCGTTTCAACATGTAAACCCTACCCTGAAAATCTATTTCAAAATCTAAGCATATTTTGGGGTTGGGCCCAAAAGCAAAAGTGTAGAGCTTGGCAAGTTATACAAAGTTTGTTTTTGGAGTTTTTCAAGTTGTTTAGAAAATTTTTGAGTAAATCAAAAAGGCGTAATTCGGTAAATTTCCCTATTCAAATTCAAAAGTTCATTTCAAAATCTAGACCGAATTAGGAGATGGTTATAAAAGCAAAGTTGTAGAACTTTTGATTTTGAACAACTTTTGTTTTTGGAGATTTTTGAGTTGTTTAGAAAATTTGAGAGTAATTTATGAAATTTGGCGAATGGCAAACTTGTAATTTCGATGAACAGTGTTCACCGCTCAAAGCTACACCGGCGGCGACCTTCGGTTTGCTTCCAGGCGCGGTCGTGGCCGTCTTTGGCGTCGCGCTGGCGCGGTGAAGGCCACAGCGCAGCTTCCTTGCGCTTCTGAGCTGCTCTATTTAGCCCAAGCCGTCGCCGTTGGCCCTGTTCTCTTGCTCTGTTTTCCCGACACCACCGCCATAGCTCCGGCGAGCCTGCACCGTCTCCCTAGCGCCGCAGTCGTCTTGGTAAAGGCCGTTCCAGTTCTGTCTTTCTCTTGCGCATTCACCCAGCCAACTGTGGTCGGCTGATTTCGCTGGGAACTCGCTGACCACGCTCTTCTTCCTCGCGGCCGGCAGAGTCCCCGTCGAGCGAGCGCCATCGTGGCCAGTACTCTACGGTGAGCTTCTGATCTCGGGAAGCATTGTTTCAGCTTCTCCGTGATGCCGTGGTGCTTAATATCTTGTTGATTGCTCGTTTTGTCCACCACAGCCACTAGAACACCGCCGTCGCTATTGCTCGCACCGCTGTGATCGCTGTGAACGCCGCCCCGCTTCACCGTTGCTTCTCCAGCCTTAATTCTTGCTTGAACGTGTTCGTGGTGAGCTACTGGATCTTCCCATGCCCTTTGTTTCCCCGTTTTCGGCTTTGTTTCGCCGGTGTAACGTCGCCGAGCCACCGCATCCGCCATGGCCGACGCCAAGCTCGTAACTCGTAGTAATTCGTCTAGCTAGTGCCTTCAGTCGATGCGCCGTGATGATGTGGTCATTTTGGTACCTTGACCGTCGCCTTTGGACTCACCGTCGGTGAGTTTGCGCCGGTCAGCGCCGTCGTCGTCGTAGTCAACACGCGGGAGGTAGATGATGACAGGTGGGGTCCGATGTCAGTGACTCAGCGTTCAAATGGATTTTTTCTATTTTCAGATTTGAATAAATAGTGTCTGTTTTTGTTATTTTTGTGTAGATTTATTTAGAGCTCCAAAAATTATGAAAATTTTTGTGTGACTTCTCTGAGATGTATAGTATTTAAGAAAAATATGAAATAGTGTTTTTCAGTAAGTTTTAAATGTGATAAAAATTGCTCAATTTATTCATAAATGGATTTCCAGGATTTTTCTAGGCTTATTTATTTATCCAAAAATTATGAAATTTGTTTTGCCACTTAGTTAACATGTAATGAACATGTACTAAAATTTTGGGCTCAATTAGAATAAGTTGATTTATTTCATAATTTTGAATTAAATAATTAATTCATAAAAGCAAATAGTAACCTTTAGTGATTTAGGTTTTGTTTGGAATTTTGGATTGAGTGATGACCTTGGGTCCTTTGTTGTTAATGATCCTTGGCAGTTGATGTATGTGTTTACAAAAAAGAATTAGTTTGTTTGACTTGCAACTGTACCGCGAAGGAAAGTTGTATTCAAATTATTAATTTTTCATCCCTTATCGAGCATCATGTTTCGAATTCCGCATCATGTTAAACATGGCAGTGTTATTACGTGTAGTGAACGAAGGTGAACACGTGGTAGTTAATCAAGCTGTTGAAGAGGTTAATCCGTCTGTTGAGGTCGGGTCGAATACTTGTGTAACGTCGTAGGAATCGGACTTTTCCGTCAACGAAGGCAAGCCCCGGATGCATACAACCCTACCTTGTGTTTTATAAATTAATTTCGCTTTTGCTTTCCGTTACTGCATTAAGTGATTAGGAGTTAAGTAAAAGCCTAATTGTTGCATTACCACCCTTGTTATTCCATATTTACCATATTACCAGTTTTTAACTCGTATATGCCTAGTCTTGCTTAGCTATGCGTAGAACGATGAAAGTCGGGTGACTACCTGCCACCCGCAAGTTACAAATGGAACACTAGTTAACTATGTTAACATATGATATGGGAGTGTGGAGTAATAAATCTAGACCGGGCGAACTCGGTGAGTGTGAGCCACAAGACATGGAGGTCTTGTGAGCGGGTTCTTTCCGCCTGTGTCGATTAAGGCACGTCCGTTGTTGAATTGCATGAGGTGAGAATTTGTAATACTAACCACATACTCCGGTAAGCCTGAACTTGGCAATTCTATTACGAGAATGGCTACTCGCGCACTGGGAGTGGAGAGATGGCGGGAATAGCGTGTACCCACGTGGCCATGGGCTGGAATGGTGGAGTACTGTGTTCTCGGGTGGCGCAGAACCGTTCTTGTTTTAGAGGATCCGAGGGTAGGTTGGTATATGTAGGTCGGGGACCCGCATATGTCGTGTGGTCTGGAATTCCCAGCTGGGTGTTAATCGGTTCGAATCATCGTTGCTCCTCGGTTATGGAGACTCAACTCACTGTTCATCATCGTAGAATTAATAACCAGAACTTAAATAAGGCTTGTGAAGATGTGGGATATGAAGTTTCATGATCTCAGTGCGGATCATGTCAGCTTTGTATATAATTCTCGAGAAGTTTTCTATATAAAGAATGTTGTTAAAAGAGCTTTTACGCAAAAGAACTTTGATTATTGTTAAAGCTATACCTTGAATCCTTGAGCCTGCATTACTGAGTTTATCAGTTAAGATTTCGGATAAGTCTTGTTGAGTACCTTTGTACTCAGGGTTCGTTGACCCCTTGTTGCAGGTGAGCCTCATGAGCAGATCTGTTTTGGATCGTGCTGCATGACTATCGTTCGTTCTGACGATGAGAATTAAATGTGTGATCCTTGGGCAGGATGTTTATTTTGTGTGTTAAGTATATGTTAGTTATGCCACTCTACTACTACTATGGTTTGTAATATTTATGGAACTTAGTTTGTAAGGTTTGAAACAACTGTTTGTAAACTATGTTATTGTAAGACTTCCGCTGTTTTTACTCTGGTTTTGATATTTGAATAAATGTTGTAATACTGCAATGACTCTGTAACGTGATCCTGCTCAGAAATCGTGGATGATTCGGGGTTCCCCGAGGACACCCGACAGTCTTTTTAAGTTATTGGAAACATATGCATAAATGTCAAAGGTCGTCGGACAGTGACAGGTGCATGTGGGCCCTATAACTTAGGAGGTTCTGCCACAATCTCCATAGGTAAGTCCTATCCCAGTAGGGCAATACAAGTGACTGGATGGCTTAGCCAGTGCCGAGGGATGGGTAGGGGGTAGTAGGATGCCCCACATGGGTTATGCCGACCCCGTCACTGATGACGGGCCTAACCCCTTTCTTGCACTAAAACCTAGAGGCAAAGGTGTGCGGAAACAAACTCTGAGTAAAACTGGTCGGACCGCTAGAAACCTATGCCCCAGCGGCTATGGCATTTCTGTACACCAGCATGATCAGAGTTTTTGTCCCCGCACTCTGAGCTTTGGCCTCCTCCTTCCCTGGAAGGATTTGGAGGGACCCACCGGTGGAATCTCCATCGAGGAGAGGCTGGTAGGTCACCCGAGCCGGTTGAACGGCTCGAGCCACTGTCATGAGACAGGTATGTAGAAGTGGGATGCCTCATGCAGGTTACGTTGGCTCTGTCACGAATGTCCGATCCGAACCCCACATGGACATATCTGTTAAGGGCTCCCCGAACCCATCACTCGAGCCATTGAGGTAACTTTACCAACACACACTTTACTTTTCTAATACATGAGCATTCATTCATCCATTCTCATGCATGCATTTATACATTCATTCATACATTCATCCATACATTCATCTCATACATCCAAGCATTGCATATGCAGTTATTGCATCACAACGCTTCGCGTCATGTCACGAAGCGGTAGTCGTCTCATTCGACATGAGTGGCGACCGATCAAGGTTCGAAGGCCAGCCCACAAAGGGCTCGAGGCTACCTCGCGTCAAATAGAGTCAGGGGAGAAAAACTTAGATGCACCCCAGTAGCCTTGCCCGACCCCACTCAGAAGCGGGCAGGGACATCTATACATTTCTCGTTCGATTCTAACCTCGAGCCAAGCCCATAGAATCTCCATTGAGGAGAGGCTAGTGGGCCACCCGAGCCAATCAAATGGCTCAGGCATCTATCGGGAGGCAGGTTAAGGAGCAGTGGAATGCCATATGAGGGCTATGCTAACCCCGTTAGTGAATGACGGACCTAGATTCCACTCAAACATATCCATTATCGAGCTCACTGAGCGCGTCACTCGAGCCATCGAGACAAGTGACGTTAGCTCAACCCCTCCAGTTGTGGAAATCATGGATGGGGCAATAATCACAGAGATGAGCTGACCCTCGACCAGACCCCTGCTACGCGTGGGGGCTCGAGGAAAGTTGGAGTTGTAAGGAGACCGAACGTGCGGTCGTGGAACGATGGCTTAGGTCCTAGGGAGGGGGTACGCATGAAAGCAAGAGACACTTTCTCCTACTAGTTTTGCTATCCTCCCCTCGATCTTTAGTGACACCCGACCCTAGCAACAGCAAGGGGTCGGGTCTTACTCGGAGGCTGATAAGGGTATACATACACCCTTTCTAAAATAGTCACCGCGCCCGACACCCTTCCTCACGTTAAACCTAGTAGCAAGGTCTGCGGAAACGAACGACTGAGCAAGGCTGGTCGAACTGTGAGAAACCTATGCCCTAGTGGCTACATCACTCTTGCTTACCAGCGTGATCAGAGTTTCCCTCCTACACCTTGAGCTCTACGGTCTTAACAAATGAAAGCGTCGAAACGCACCAAAACAAAAAAATAGATTTGATCAAACGAAATGACGAGTTTGTTTAAATGATACACAAGGGTCAGCACCTATCCTCTGATTACAAGAATGATCAACCCATTGAACTAACTAACCCCTCTAGGGGAGAACTATGTTTTTGATATTGTCCACCAAGTCCTGCGAGAGGGGAGCCACTGCCGCTTCCATCTCCTCCAGCTCATGGACTTCATAGCTTAGCGCAAAGCCGTGGCTCATCGTCTCTAGGTCGATGTTGTCCCCATAATGAGAACAATCAATCATGAAGGATTGGTTGACCCCAGTGCGAAGCTCATTCCTCTCAAGCTGGTGCACCCGAGCGGTGATCTCAATGGCACGGGCCACAAGCGAGCTGGTCCCCTCTGACCGCACCACCTCAAGGTCGTCGTAGACCACTCCGAGGGCGGCACTTAGGATATCGAGCTTGTTGCCTCGGTGAGGTCCATGGCCATCCCGGTAGAGATGCTCTCGGCCTCCAGCTTCTAGGTCATCATGTTTCCAAGCTTGACCTAGAGGGAGCCGACCTTCTACTGCACATCGTTGCCCTCTTGGTAGGCCTAGTCACACTCTCGGAGGGCCTAGTTGTGCTCCTCACAAGCCATGCCATGCTCTGAGCGGAGCCTCTCCATGGTTTGGAGCAACTCATCTCGCTCCTTGCACAGCCGGGTGACCATCGCGGCATCCAGACTCGCCCTTTTCTCTAGGGCCATGATCTTCTCCTCAGCCCCTAGCTTTAGCTCCCTTTCCTTCTCAACCTCGGCTAGAAGGTTGAGGATCCGCTGGTGGGTCTCGATGTCCTTTTGGAGCAGCTCGTCCTACTCCTTTCTGACCTTGGTGGCCTCCTCATCGTCCCTCTGAGATGTCACAGATAGGGCCTCGAACGCCGTCTCAACCTCATCAGCATGCCGACGGGCCTCGACCACCCGTGATCGAAGACCATCCACCTCCATGGTGAGGGGAGTTAGCTTGGCCACCCTTTGCTGGCAGCAACAAGCTGAGCGGTCACCTCCCCGCTCAACCACGCCTCCTCAATGAGGTGGTCCTAGGTTTCCTTCTGCTCACGAAGGAACCGAGACTTCCCTCGGCTGCGAGCGATAAGGGACTGAAAGGAGACGATGGTCAGAATACAAAAATATATAGAGAAAGAGAAGGGCAAGAAGTAGGGTCAAGCGAATACCTAATCGAAAGAAATGACAACGTCGCACAAGGCACCTCAAGCGTGGTCTAGGGCTTTGAGCATGGATGTGACCCCCATGTAGAGGCTCTCCCGCTCCATGCTCTCTACTGCATCATCAAGAGTGAAGAGCGTCGATGTTGGATCCTTTAGACTTGTCCACCAGAGTAGGGGCTCGCCCCACGTAGGCAAGTCACTGCCCAACGATGTCAGGGCTAGGGACGGCTCCCCGCTGGCTCCAATCACCGCCGACCCTTCTCGCCATGATGTCCCCACCAGGGCACTCCCTCTAGCGATGGAAGGGGTCAGTGGCACGAACGCTGACTCCTCTCCCAGAACCATGACATCTAGGGACCCCTCGACCATATCCCCCTCTGTCCGGCCCATGCCAGACGCCATCACTTGGGCCGCCGATGGTGCGGGTCACGCCGGTTCCTTAGGTGTCGCCACGATAGCATCCAGCTATGACCCGCCTATCACAACTGTCGCCACCTTCGCCTGCATTAGTGTAGTCTTGACCAGCTACGTCGTGCCCACCATGGTCAGTGTCATGAGTGTGGTTGGCAACCCTGTCTGCCCTATCACCGGCAGTGGTATCACCACCATCGCCGGCTATTCTATGACCTCTGAAGGTGTCCCTTGAGCCCGCACGTCCACCCGTCCCACCGAGGGCACAGGTGCCACTGTGGGCGGCGCCTAACTGGTGGGTGATGCAGTCACACTGGCGCTGCTCCTGCCCAAAACGGGCGCAACATCGGCCGACGGCTGTCGTCTCCCTTGAAAGGCGACGCTCTTCATTGGTGCCAGTGTCAAAGGATTACGCTGCCTCCTGACACTGCAAGAGATGAAAAGCATAAGTCACGATGAAATCTGACCAAAAATAGGAAAAATAGAGGAGCTGATAACTCACCTCTGCGCCATCGGGTGGTAGATACGTTTGGGGGGTGAACCCCCCAACCTCTACTCTGCCTCATTAGGGAGAGGCCATTTCAAGCCTGCCCCCTGCTCCTAGGCAAAGGGGCTCACTCCCCTTAGATCTTGGCACCTTAGGCATGGCGGCAAAGCCGCGGCCCTATTGGCTCCTAGGGTAGACCGATGATACAGCCCATCTCTACCGGCTTCTTGGACGTTCCCTCCCCTCCATAGAACGGGAAGGGTCCCGACTCCTATAAGGATGAACCGGTACCTGTCAGCACATCCTTGTTCTCTAGGTCGTCCCACTTGATGTCATCGACTACCTCATCATCATCTCCATCATCATCCTCATTATCGCTATTGGTGTCCTCCCCTCGCTCCCACGCCTACAGCTTCTGCTGCTTCTTCTTCCTCTTGTCCTCCTTCGCCTTCCTCAACCGTTCGCCCTCGGCATGATTCGCCACCCTCATGGATGAATCCCTCAGCAATGGCGCTGGGTGATCCATGAAGATGAGGTCCCTCGGCTAGTCCCATCCCTCTCAAAGTTAGTATCTAGAGGTCAGGAAATCAATTGAAGAGGACATATGAGGAGGGAAACTTATGAAGACAACAAGGCCTAGTTTTGGCCGCATAGGAGGATGTCCCAGCACCAGGTAGATGAAATAGAGGGGGGCGCCCATGTTGTCCCACGAAGGCTCCATCTCCTCCTTAATGCGTTGTGTGACCTCAGAGTGGGGGAGTGCTCCCTCGGTAAGCGCCATTCCATCAAATGATGCCCCGAGCACCATCGCGTACAGCGGGAGTGTGCACGTCATCAATGGCGCCACCCTCCTTGCGTGGTAGGCTCTGATGACACCTGACCCCTTCAGGCCACTCTCCTTCAGGATGTGGATGGCGGCGATGTGGTCCCGGATCTTCTTCTTGTCCTTCTCTGGAACGTCCCACTTCCTCCATGACTCTGGGGCCTCTTCGATCAGGCGTCTGGTAAACTCTAGTAGAGGGGCGATGACGTCGTTATTGAGGTAGAACCACTGTGAATGCCACCCCTTGTTGGATGTCGATAGCCGCATCGGTGGGTACTCGCTGACCTGGTTGTTCTAGAGTTGGATGCTAGCGCACCCCATCGGCATGTGCAGTTCCTATCTACCACTCTTCTCCCTCTTCTTCTAGAGGGTGATGGCGAACAAGTACCTCCATAGATCGAAGTGGGGGCTGATCCCTAGGAATCGCTCGCACAGGGCGATGAATGCCGCCATATGCTGGATCCCATTAGGGTTGAGATGTGACAGTGGTGGAGGAGGAGGAGCCAATAGTGGGGCCTCATGGCTCTCCCCATTGCCATTCCCATTGCCTCGGCCACTTTAACCTTGGCCTTCGTCCAGACCTTGGCCCGTTCCGGCACTGGTGCTCCCGCGTCCAGACCTCAAGTTCACCTGAAAATAGATAGGAGCCAACCATTTAGGACAACCCTCCAGATTAGAATAAGAGATCAGAGAAATGATAGGACATTTATTAAAGCATTCTTTTAATTTATCCTATCAATTTACTAATTCAATTTATACGTGTAGGGGAATTTAGTTTTAGCAAGATTCTCTGATCATGATGCATGCATCGGCCTATACGTTCACTCAAGCCGGAATATAGCGGCACTCATAAGAATTTTTGGCACATCGCACACTCACTTTTCGTATGCCAAACGATACTTACACAGCGTAAGTTAGTGTACCTACAAAAATTGATTAGATAAAACTAATGCCGATATCCTAGATAGACCATATTGCTAGGGCTTATACTTATTTACATAATTTTATCGCATCCTACTTTTCACAAACTTTTATTGGTCAATTTTTTAGGTTTTGTAAAAGGGTGATGAAACTCATAGACTCATTATTGACTCTGGTACCAACAGTGGCAAAACCGCCCGAAATAACGCACTTATGGAGGCACTTGTCTTCCACTGATGCTAAGCACCCCGAGAGCAAGCTACATCGGGCGGATTCCGTCGAGCACACCACAAGGGAGAGCCCGAATCATCCACATTTTTCCCGCAGGATCCAATAATGAGAACGAGTTTACATTGCTTAGTCCATTTCATACATCTAGAGTTCTTGAAAATTGTATTATTACATTACCAAATTCAGAGTGTGGAATATTAAATAGCGGAATGAAAATAAACATCAAGTAAACATCTATCGATAATAAGAAAGGATCCGTCTGTGCCCACCAGAAGAATCCTTCACACAATGGCTATATCTCAAGCAGTACCTACAATAGGGGAAAATAAACCCTGAGTACACAATGTACTCGCAAGACTTATTTGACTAGTGGGAATAATTTTCTGACTCCAAGGCATATGATAAGCTTTTTGGTTTGCTGGTTTTCTTTTTTTGTAGAAAGCAATACTAATAGTGAATCCTTATTTCTGTTATTATTGGCAGTCATGATTCATTCATTACCTAGCCATTCTATGTAAGCACATGTTCTACTTTCAAGCAAGAGCTGAGCAAACAGTTCCATTTCATCATCTTTCATCTTTTAGTTCTTATAATGATGCTAGAGTTAAGACAAATCACACCGACATGGTGGCGATTCATGAATCAATGTGCCTAGCTGGATACCCCAAAACACACTCCCCACTTGTACTCTAGGCACAAGTAGGACCAACCCACCACTCTCATGTCTTGGGGTCCAGGTCCCCGTCCAAACTTGGACTCTAAGCCCCCGCTCCTGAGTCCTAGACTCAGTGCGGTGCTTAGACCTCCACCTTCCCTGCCTCCAATTAGTCTATCTAGAAAGAGCTAGAACCCACGACAAGAGAGCAACAAGTCTTCCCTGCGCCCATCCCCAAGTATGTCTCGGGATAATAAATCCATGACTTGCCTAGCGTCCATTGCAACGGCTGGTCCTTAACCAACATAGACAGGGAAAAAGTGTAACCAAGCTATGCCCCGTTGGCCGCAGGACACAACCTCGTACACCCACCAATACCCAAACTATATCCCTACCTAGTCTCCATTTTCCTTTCCACCATTTTATCATGAGTGATAATAATCACCTATTGTGAGTAACGATAGGTTACTCATGCTACCGAATCCTGAGCATAGCAGCTACTCGACCTATACTAGTAGGACTCATAGGTAGATATATTTATGCATGTAGTTTCCATAGAATGCCTGTAATGTAAATGCACATCATATATATTCAGTGATAATTCAAAATAAGGGTTATGCATCGGGGCTTGCCTTGGGCAGGCGGTGTGTCAACAAAGTCAGCAACGAACGGCTCCGGGGCTCCCTCCTGTATGAGAATCTCCTCCTCATACTCTTCAATGATCTCCTCGAACTCCTGTTCGCCCGCAGGCACGAACTCTACCAACTCATTATCTACATGTATAAAATAATGATGCAACACTTAGTAATACGGCAACAACAACTCTTAAAATAAAATACATCTATCAAGCTACAAAGATAGTTCTACCGACTAAGGTGCTAAGTTACATATTGTTACCACCAACAAGTATGAAACATGGCATGTACTATCTTAGCAACTAAAGGCATCCTTACTCTTAATAATGATTTACTATATGTATACTAAAACAAGGAGTACTAGCTACTCTATTTATCAACCTACTCAAGGGCTACAAAGCTCATAATAATCTAATGAACCTACTGTAAAAATTTCATGGCTAAAGCTATCACCAATTTGCCACAAAAATTCCTACAAATATTAAGCTAAATAATACTAAGCTCTCCTAAATGAATTAATAAATCTATTATTATCATAGATAACTATAAACTAACTACGCCAATAGCTAGATAGCATTTTTGTGAACCTAACAAATTTTGTTTCACTATTTTTGGACATCTATAGAATTTACTATAATTTTTTAAAGTTTAGCTCAAAACTAAATTGAATAAACCTTTACTAATTCACTAGAAAATGAAAAACCGAAATCCATCGCGTGGCTCGCGAGCGAGAGGCGTGGCCCACTCCCACGCATCGTGTGCGCGCACGCACAGCACACCGACACGACCCACATGGCTCGGGCCACGTGCATCAGTGGCCCACGGAGGGGAGACCCCCACGCGCAGATGCTTATGCAAAAGAGCCCTCGGCTTTCAACTAAATGGACCCACAGTTCTTTCTACTATTTCACTCTCTCTGACACTCTCACTAACCCCCCCCTCGACTTACTTCAAATTCTCGTTTCAAAGTCCCTGGCCTGAACTTAATAGAGGCCGCAGCATCTCCGACCAAACATCGATGAGCACGAACCTCCTCGGTAGCAAACATCACCACCATGACACTCTTCATCACAAGCGCAGTCGATAGAGGTATAAAACACCATGATTGGTGCCGCACAGAGGCATGGCCATGCACCATGACAGGGTTTGGCCGCGGTGACACAGACGCCTGCAAAAACATCTAGCCCAGCGCTACATCACTACCTAGACTCCATGCCTAGAGTACTGATAACATTCTAGAGGTCCTAGATATACCCGTTCTACTCCCAAATGATTCGGCCACGAACACAGCATCTACACTACATTTGTCAGAAGCAGCCACACGCTCCGGTGAGCCTTAGCCCTAACTGATTCAACCATCTACCCTAGGAGCAGGAGGGCCTCACCAGAGACGTGTAGGACGGACTGGATGAAGTTGTGAGGCTCAGCAAGGCGGTTGGCCATGTGCGTGGGGTTGCTCTGGTTCACAGCAAGCGTGGCGATGGTGTTCTCAGTGACTCGCTGCACCCTTGGTGAAACTATTTCATAGGAGAGGCAACCAAGTTAAGGAGACACAAAAGCACCGCTCAATTGAGACAAAGGGGCAAGGAACGATGCCCTGGTGGAGCACCCACCCCAACGGCCATGGTGGACCACCGAAGGGGAAATGCTCCGTAGTACCTCACTGAAGGATGAAAGCTTGTCGGGTCGACTCCAATTGGGAGCTAACCACCAGAGCTAGTTGGGTGCACAGTTAATTGGATGCAGGTGGATAGTGCGAGGGTAATTAGGTGGACGATGCCGTTCGGTCTTAACGGGGGTCGATGGTAGGGGAAACCTCAAATTGAAGCCCCGACACCGTACGGCTGTAGCAGTGGCAGGCTTGGCGTGAAGCTAGGCTCCAATTCAAGCTCCAGGCGTGTGCAATTACATGGATGGGGCCAGTCTCTGTGGGTTGGCCCTAGCGTGGCTCGGCCGGCTGGCGTGACACCATTCAAGGCGACTGTGATGGGTAGGGATGAAAATGGATCAGATACGGACAGATATCATCGATATTGCATTTGTTTTCATATTTCTGTCTGGATTCGGATTTGAATACGGATAGTGTCAACTATGTCGGATAGGATACGATTGGATATCAACATCATAAATATGCGATTTGAGTATTCGGATATGGATACGGTATCGGATGTTGGATATCTGGACTCGGATACAGACAGACCTCAACCCCTCTAAACGGATTCAGTTTCGAATACGGACAGAAAATATTCGTACCGTTTTCATCCCTAGTGATGTGGAGTGCGGTGTGGCGCAACCACTAAATGGGAGAGGACAACAGTGCGACGGATGATGGCTCCACATGTGGGTACAAGGCTGGCATGATGACGTGCGACCGTAGTGCCTTAACTCACAAGATGATAGCGGCCAAGCCACATGATGGCACAGCGGGCATGCACAGTAGCGGTAGCGACGACACGATGCAAGTGATGTGAGCACATGCGAGGTGACAACATGATGCCACTGCACCTGAGCAGACGGCGATGGCGACTGGCGGAGTAGGACTGGCAATAGGGTGATGCGGGCGATAGCATGCATCACGGTAGTGAGGCAGGCCCACTGCCATCTAGGGTTGCCAACCACCATAGTCAGCCGAGCACGACTGGCATGTGCGCGTGTGGCCGGTGTATCGATGATGGCACCGGATCACGGTGACTAAAACGACCTAAATTCCGTGAAGGGAAATCTACAGAGTCGAAGTGTATTATGACCATTGTAGATCATATTACCCAAATTCTAGTCGAATACCACATCCATACAACAATAATATCAGAGTACAAATAGTGCAGAATTACATAAATTATTACATCGCCGCATTAGCGGAATAAAAAAATAGCATTCATTTAGAACGGCTTAAAGATAAGATTGCCAAACTCGAGCGTAGGAATGAACCCCTCAACCGTCAAACTCCTCAGAGCTATACTCCTCAGCAGAACCTGTGTGCCAAAATTTATCAGTACAATTTGTACTGGCCACTCCCACCCTATGAGCTATGCTTTATGGAAATTGGATGCAAGTTGGATATAATCAAAAGGAACCTATAAGGCTGGGGTTTCCTATGCATTAGCATATCAAGTATATAATAGTATAGTCAAGTTTTAACACCATTCCCACACACATTCCACCCCATTTCCGTCCAGAGCTAGGTTTTGATCCTAGGATCAATATACCACCATCTCCATATCATCACCATACCATCGCTTAGTCGATAGGCCAACTCCCTCTCGGCACTGTCTCATGGCCCGTAGCCCCTGGCTACGACCGACACTCTCTCACGGGAGAAGAAGAGAAGGACTCATCTCGCTATCTAGTTTAAGCAAAACCCAGGAAAGGTCCATAGCCAACAAGTCGGCATATGTATCGATTGATCAACCATACACTCTGCAGAGGTTTTACATAACCACAAGATCTACCTTCTTCGTTGACCGTCGTCAACTGGGCTGATTCCGGCCGCTTGCTAGCCTAGGATAATGCCACTCTACCATTTAGCCCTAGTACACCCCAAGTCTAGTCTGGGGTGGCTGAAACTGTGAGTCATGAGCCAGGTCCACATGGTCTCCATGAAGTCTCAGAAGGGTGTGGGGGAAATCCTCCGTGCCCCGTACCTCCTTACACTGTGCGCTATCAACCTAGTAGTTATGGCAATATCCTATCAAGTAGTCCGGCCGTCCCGCACCATATAGGGCGAGTGGTACGTAAGGCTTCTCGGTGAGTCTGAGTACTAGTAAGTCCTTAGAGATGACCAAGCTAGAATGTCTTCATCAAGGTTTTACCATGCCACCACAGCACCTCCACCCCGAGCTCCTCCCATCATCGGTTCACACCCAGGGCCACCTCATATCACCATTTACCCACCATAGGTATCCATTCCAGGGGTGCCTAGGTAGCACCTCACAGCAAGACTTGCCCCAGGCTCATCGTATACTCCAACTTGGTCGACACAACCCTCACCCTCCACACACCTAAGTCACCCACGCAGCACTCTCCCCAAAGTCCAGATAACTCCAGTTTCCACCATGCATCAATATAGTATATATAAGCATAGTAGAAATAATAAGCAGTGAAATATAGCAGCATGCATGTGACTATCCTAACAGCAGGGTGAGTAGGGGTAAGGTTGCGTCAAGGTAAAGGCCATCAAGAAAGCATACTACCATGCAAGTCCTATCGTAGTGTGATTATAACAATAAAGTAAAGCAATAGCAGCTCTATATTAGCCATGCGTAATAGGTGCTACGAGATTGAGGGAATGTGGCACCTTCAGTGTAGTCATCTCTGTACTCCTCACGGTACTCTCGGTCCTCGTCCGTCTGGTTCTCCTCTGAGTCTACAAATGATCGCATTATAGTCGCATTAGTGATGTCCATAGAATAGCACAAAAGCAATGAAAATTCAAAAGAGTCAAATGCACTCAAACATGGGTTCATTACGTAGAACTCGATTTTAGATGAATTTTGGTCCTGGTCTTGTATTTTTATGAGTTCGTATGAATTAGTTATGAATTTCTGAAGTCTCAATCATTTCTGGAAATAGGAAAAGGCTAAATTAATATCGTGCTGACACGTGTCATGCTCCTGTTGGTCCACGTGGCATGCTGACATCAGTATGACGTTAGCATGATGTCATCATCTCGGTTCCGAGCTAACAGGTGGGGTCCCACTAACGTCAGCATGACGTCATCAACGTCATCAGTTTCGACAGGTGGGACCGAGGGCTCTTGGGTCACTGTCATGTGGGTCTAATCAAAGTCAATCATCAAGTCAACGGGCGAGTCAACGGTCATCGGATCACAGTCATAGACAGGTGGGGCCAGAGTAGCTGATGTCACCTCAGCTGTGTTTGTTACCGACAGGTGGGACCCGCATGATGTCATCATGACGTCAGCATGACATCACCCACTGACAAGTGGGTCCAGAGTCTCTATGTCGCTGACATGTGGGCCCGGTCAATTGGTCAACGTTGACCGATCAACGGTCAATATAGGCCGGGCCTTGACTAGGCTGATTGGGCCAGATACAGGCCGAGCTTGGCCCGCCACGTGGTGCTCATTGGTGAGGCCACGTTGCCCCTGTGGGCTTTTACTGGGCCTGGGTCCACGGAATCGGTTCATGGTGGACTGCGCGGTGTTGGTTCTTGGACTGCAGACATGGTCTACATAGTCCAGGTCCATCGATCCTTCTCCTCCGTTTGGTTCACTAGGACCGGGTGCACGCATGCGTGAACTAGGCAGGGAGAATTCCCCATCGTCCCCGATGCTCCCGCCGGCGGTGAGCTCACCGGCGAGCCCCTCCAGTGGCGCGGGTGTGCAATTAAGGTGGGCAAAAGCTTGGCCTTGCCATGGCGGGTGCCCCAGTGAAGTTAACGTGGTGGCCGGGCGGCTCTAGTTGGCTGGCCACGGTGGCGGCGGTCCTCGTACACTGGTGCGCACGAGCTCCCCGACGCTGCTATGGCCATGGCGAGCAGGTTGAAGGGGCTTTGGGAGCTCTCAACACCTCTGGCCATGGTGACGGCAGACTTGGTCATGGTGGCGCTCTGGTGACAGTGCCACGTGGTCGAAAGTAGGGCTGCGGCGATCTTCTTGCTCACTAAGCATGCGCGTGGCATGTCCCGTGGAACGGCGGAGCTTAGCGTGATGTTAACGGCGGTGTGTCCGCGGTGGGGTGGCCAAGGCAGCCTCACCATGGCCGTGCTCTAGGCCATGGTGAGCGCACCCAAGCATGTCTGCATGCGTGCCCCACGTGCGTGTGTCCAGTGGCCGTGTCTTCAAGCAGCACGTGCGTGTGCGTCGACCAGTGCATGTGAGCGTGGGTGCTTGTGTGCGCGAAGAGAGTGGCGGCGTGCGGTGTGCTCGAGCAGGGATGGCCCGATGTCGACATGGCATTTGTAAGCTCATGCTCAGGCGTGTGGTGTGTAGTTGGCCATGGCTTGACCTCAAATTGGCTTAGCATAGCACCGCAAGGCTGAAGAAGATGATCATGGAGGTCTTTTGGTGGCAGTTTGGCTAGGCCAAAGCTTGGCTTGAGCTCCGGCGTGGTTTATTCATGGCGGTCAGGGGCTTGGAGTTGGTCTTAGTTTTAGGAGGCTTACCGTGGTGTTCTTGACGGTGTGGTGCAGCGATGCAGCGAGATGGTGTGGCCATGTAGCTCCGGAAGCAGTGCAGTGCGGCGTCGCTCGCTCTGGCTTCGTCGAGCTCCTCCCCATAGCGGCTTCCTTCTCCTCCTTGCTTCTCCCTCCTCCCTCTCTCTCGACTTGATGCTATGTGGTGCTGTGTCACCAGCGGTGGTGGCGAATGGGCTGAGGGTTAGGGCTCACGGACATTGGCTTTTATAGCCAAGCTCCAAGGGCTCCAATGGCGGACGATGATCGGGCGGTGGTGATGCGTGCGGCGCATCCAACGGCCTGCGTGCAGTAGCATAAGCACGGCGCAAGGGGGAAACAGGGTCATGCTTCTTGCGTGACCCCCTAGCCCGCGCCTGCCACGCTGGTTGGCCCCCGGTCGCGTGGGGAGAATGCATGGGCGAGGGGAAGAAGATGCTACTATGCTGACAAGCGGGGTCAGGTCGTCAGGCGCTTGGCGCGATGTGGCTACGTGCGGTGCGTGATGGCTGACGAGTGGGCCTGACTTGTCAGTGGCTATGCACGTGCGGGCGGTGATGCTAGGCCGACTTCATGGGCTACATGCGTGAAAGGGCAGGTGAGGCTTGGCTGGGCTAGCTGGGTCGGTCAAGGCAGGCTGGGCTAAGCTGCTGCCTCCCTCTTTTCTTTTCCATTCTTCTTTTTCTTTTGTTTTTCTTTTCTTTATTTGCTTCAAATTGATTTGGAGATTGAACCATATAGCTTCACACACTTATACATGGTATATGTAACTTGTCCAAGGGTTAGAATGGTGGCCTAGACTCATCCCATATATTTGGGATTTATTGGCTATTTTTGCTATACCGAAATTAGTTATAGTTTTCTATTTTATGTATTTTATCCTTTGAGTTGAGTCTTAATTGTTTGGAAGTTTATTAATTATTAAAGGAGTTAGTCAAGTATCACATAAAGCAATGAAAATCCAAATCACATGTTACAATAATAATTATGCATGCAAGGTTTTACGTGTTGGGGATTTAAACACTCATATATGACATGTGTCATGATATGGTTATGAAAATGACTACTTAGGTTATACTTACATGCAATACTTAGGGTTGGCTCCTACACATGGCACTCAACATTGCATGGGGTTTAAACAAAAAAATTTCAGTTGGGATTTTTGGTGTGTGGATTTTTGGGTTGTTATAGTCCTACCCCCTTAACAGAATCTCATCCCCGAGATTAAAGCGTAACGTACCCTTCGAAGAGATAAGGATATTGTAGCCAGATGTCAGACTCTTTCTCCCATATTGCTTCTCTCTTAGTGAATGCTTCGGCGAACTCATCCCACGAGATGTTGGCAAGGTCCTCATGGGAATCACTGAAACTGTCCCACCAAGCGCGTGTGGCTCCTATGAGCTGGTGTGTGGCAGCTCCAACACACTCATCATCGGTGAAGGTGGTGAGGTCGAGCTTCTTTTCCACCTCCTTGAGCTAGTCATCGGCTACAAGTGGGTCAGGGTCGGTGCCATCATAGGTAGGTGGCCTTAGCTTTAGAAATCCCTCTAGCTTCCTTTGGAAGTCATTCTGCTGACCTCCCTGGCGATGGTTTGCTCCGTCAACAAGAGCTGCAAGAAGCTAGGTCTGTTGTGCCATCACCTCTGCTAGGTTCAGTGGTGGTGGTGGCAGAATGTTCTCCTCAACAAGCGGCGGGGTATTCTCTAGGTTGAAGGGTATCCCTCCACGTCCACGGCCATGGCCACAGCCATGGTTGTTGCCACCACGCCCCCCATTTGGTTCGACTGGTTCGAGGGTGGGCGCACATCCACGGTTCATTAGGCAAGCAGATCGACGGTTTGGCATCTGCAACATGGATCATAGGAATTTTAGTGTTTGTGCCATAGGTGCTTATAATTCAGTATGATTACATGATTTTGACGATTTAAAGAAAAACATTTATACTATCCAACACTCATTACAAAGAAGCAATAAGATCCATAAGAGGCAATAAGATCCAAAACATTCATTACATGGGTTTTATTACATAGCATCATCTCCAGTAGCTACACTTGAAGACTCACGAGAATCGTTCTATGCATAGTGTCTCATATTACATCTCATAAGGGGTACATCATGGGGCACAACTTATGGAAGCCACTGACATGACTCATGACCACACAGGGTCATCTACTCTAACTCATACACCGCAGTTGGGATACGACTGTTCTTGATCTCGATCTCCTCATCAGACTTGTGAAGTTGGGACACGTACTTCAAGGCCTCGGCGAGCTCCTCAGTAGGCTTGGCTCCAGGTAGGGTAGGGCAGGCATCTAGGTTGAGGTGAGTCGGGACTAACTCAAACTCCTCTATCCTAGGCTTCGTCTTGCTGTGAATCTTCTTGGGTAGCTAATCCCACATACCCTTCATCTCCCTAAGGTGCTTCTTGTCAGACTTCTGCTAAGCCTGCCAAGTCCTCTCACACTTGTCCTGTAGGTACTTGTTCTGCCTGAGTGCCTCGATCAGGTGACCCTAGTTGCAAATGGCCTTCTTCCTGAACTCCTCTAGCTCCTAAGTCATGGTCTTCTTCTGAGATTGGATTTTCAGCATATCAATCCCCTTGGACCTCTCTCTGTTTCCTCTACGGTTGAACTCGGCCTTCTTGTCATCCAACTCTCTCTACAACTCCAAGACCTTGTTGTTGAGGTAGCAGTTCTAGTTGCCTAGGTCAGCGGCATTGTCCTATAAGTCAGCGACCTTGGCTCTGTGGACTTCTTCATGATGGTTGAGCTTGTCCTATAGCTTGGCAACTATCTCAAGCAGACTAGCTCGCTCCTATGCTCCCTACGAGTCTCGCTCCTAGTACTCCCACAGAAGGGCCTGGTCCTGACGTCTCCTCTGCTTAAGCTGGGTCACATACCTGTCCTGCTCTAGTAGGTGGATAGCTAAGACGCGAAGGCATCTATCCTCCTCGGCAAGGATAACTCTGCCAGCTACGAAACTCTGCTCACTAGGGGTAAGGCTGAGGTCAAGGGCCTGGGGAAGTACACGGAACTCTATCGTTTTTAGGTGCTCGTAGTGGTCCCTCATCACTCTATGAAGTGCCTTGTGTGAGATAGCTCGTAGTCCCTCCTCAACTATGTCCTTTATAGTCATCTCGATGAAAGCTGGGACAGAAGGTAAGGTAGTGCTAGCTGGGAACTCGACTGAGGTGACAATCGGTCCTTCGATTCCTCTTTCCTGAGCTAACTTCCTGGTGTAGGTGACCTTAACAAGCTCGTCAGGGACTCCTAACGTGACAAGAACTCAGTAGAGGGTCTGTGCAAAACCCCCGAGCTCACGTAGGTCGAAGGTAAGCTTGGCGTGGTCTAGAGGTAGCGGTCCTAGAGGCGGCCATTCGACGTTCGTTGCCATCTGCATATTTTAAGGAAACAGGTGTTAGCATGTCAATAAATATATAAGCCTTGCATAAAAGTAAATGCAGGGTCGGTATATAACCGAAAGAAGGGCTGTTCTTGTCCTATTCTATCATCCATTTCTGAGGGTTTCATCCTAGGGTCAAGTATGGCTCTGATACCAACTGAAACGACCTGATTTCCGTGAAAGGAAATCTACAGAGTCAAAGTGTATTATGACCGTTGTAGATCATATTACCCAAATTCTAGTCAAATACCACATCCATACAACGATAATATCAGAGTACAAATAGTGCGGAATTACATAAATTATTACATCACCGCATTGGCGGAATCAAAAAGTAGCATTCATTCAGAACAGCTTGAAGATAAGATTGCCAAACTCAAGTGTAGGAACGAACCCCTCAACCATCAAACTCCTCAGAGCTATACTCCTCAGTAGAACCTGTGTGCCAAAATTTATCAGTACGATTTGTACTGACCACTCCCACCCTATGAGCTATGCTTTGTGGAAATTGGATGCAAGTTGGATATAATCAAAAGGAACCTATAAGGCTGGGGTTTCCTATGTATTAGCATATCAAGTATATAATAGTATAGTCAAGTTTTAACATCATTCCCACACACATTCCACCCTATTTCCGTCCAGAGCCAGGTTTTGATCCTAGGATCGATATACCACCATCTCCATATCATCACCATACTATCGCTCAATCGATAGGCCAACTCCCTCTCAGCACTGTCTCATGGCTCGTAGCCCCTGGCTACGACCGACACTCTCTCACGGGGGAAGAAGAGAAGGACTCATCTTGCTATCTAGTTTAAGCAAAACCCAGGAAAGGTCCATAGCCGATAAGTCGACATATGTATCGATCGATCAACCATACACTCTATAGAGGTTTTACATAACCACAAGATCTGCCTTCTTCGCTGATCATCGTTAACTGGGCTAATTCTGGCCGCTTGCTAGCCTAGGATAATGCCACTCTACCATCCAGCCCTGGTACACCCTAAGTCTAGTCTGGGGTGGCTAAAACTGTGAGTCATGAGATGGTCCACATGGTCTCCATGAAGTCTCGGAAGGGTGTAGGGGAAATCCTCCATGCCCTATACCTCCTTGCACTGTCCGCTATCAACCTAGCAGTAGTGGCAATATCCTACCAGGTAGTCCGGCCATCCCACTCCATATAGGGCGAGTGGTACGTAAGGCTTCCCGGTGAGTCTGAGTACTAGTAAGTCCTTAGAGTTTACCAAGCCAGAATGTCTTCATCAGGGTTTTACCGTGCCACCACAGCACCTCCACCCCGGGCTCCTCCCATCATAGGTTCACACCTAGGGCCACCTCATATCACCATTTACCCACCACAGGTATCCATTCTAGGGGTGCCCAGGTAGCATCTCACGACAAGACTTGCCCTAGGCTCGTCATATACTCCAACTTGGTCGACACAACCCTTACCCTCCACATACCAAAGTCACCCACGTAGCACTCTCCCCAAAGTCCAGATAACTCTAGTTTCCACCACACATCAATATAGTATATATAAGCATAGTAGAAATAATAAGCAGTGAAATATAGCAGCGTGCGTGTGACTAGCCTAATAGTAGGGTGAGCAAGGGTAAGGTTGTGTCAAGGTAAAGGCCATCAAGAAAGCATACTACCATGCAAGTCCTATCGTAGTGTGATTATAACAATAAAGTAAAGCAATAGCAGCTCTATATTAGCCATGCGTAATAGGTGCTACGAGATTGGGGGGGATGTGGCACCTTCAGTGTAGTCGTCTCCGTACTCCTCACGGTACTCTCGGTCCTTGTTCGTCTGGTTCTCCTTCGAGTCTGCAAACGATCACATTATAGTCGCGTTAGCGACGTCCATAGAATAGCACAAAAGCAATGAAAAATCAAAAGAGTCAAATGCACTCAGACATGGGTTCATTGCGTAGAGCTCAATTTTAGATTAATTTTGGTCCTGGTCTTGTATTTTTTTGAGTTTGTATGAATTAGTTATGAATTTCTGAAGTCTCAATCATTTCTGGAAATGGGAAAAGGCTGAATTAATATCGTGCTGACACATGTCACGCTCCTGTTGGTCCACGTGGCATGCTGACATTAGTATGACATCAGCATGATGTCATCATCTCGGTTCCGAGCTGATAGGTGGGATCCCACTGACGTTAGCTTGACGTTAGCATGACATCATCAACGTCATCAGTTCCGACAGGTGGGACCGGGGGCTCTTGGGTCACTGTCATGTGGGTCCGGTCAAAGTCAATCGTCAAGTCAACGGGTGAGTCAACGATCATCGGATCACAGTAACAGACAGGTGGGGCTAGAGCAGCTGATGTCACCGTGACATCATCATGACGTCACCTCGACTGTGTTTGTTACCAACAGGTGGGGCCCGCATGATGTCATCATGATGTCAGCATGACGTCACCCACTGACAAGTGGGTCCAGAGTCTCTGTGTCGCTGACATGTGGGCCCGATCAATCGGTCAACGTTGATCGGTCAACGGTCAATACAGGCCGGGCCTCGACTAGGCCGAATGGGCCAGATATGGGCCGGGCTTGGCCCGCCACGTGGTGCTCACTGGTGAGGCCATGTCGCCCCTGTGGGCTTTTACTGGGCCTGGGTCCACGGAATCGGTTCATGGTGGACTATGCGGTGTTGGTTCATGGACTGCAGACACGGTCTACGTAGTTCGGGTCCACTAATCCTTCTCCTCCATTTGGTTCACCAGGACCGGGTGCACATGTGCGTGAACTAGGTGGGGAGAATTCCCCATCATCCCTGACACTCCCGCCAGTGGTGAGCTCACTGGTGAGCCCCTCCAGCGGCACAGGTGTGCAATTAAGGTGGGCAAAAGCTTGGCCTTGCCATGGCGGGTGTCCCGGTGAAGTTAACATGGTGGCCAAGCGGCTCCAGTTGGCTAGCCATGGTGGTGGCGGTCCTCGTACACTGGCGAGCGGCGGAGTGGTGGCTATGGCGGTGGTACCAGAGATTGGTGGTGCGCACGAGCTCCCCGACGCTGCTATGGCCATGGCGAGCAGGTCGAAGGGGCTCCGAGAGCTCTCAATGCCTCCGGCCATGGTGACGATGGGCTTGGTCATGGCAGTGCTTTGGTGATAGTGCCACGTGGTCGAAAGAAGGGCTACGGCGATCTTCTTGCTCACTAAGCATGCGCGCGGCATATCCCATGGAACGGCGGAGCTTGGCGTGATGTTAACAGCGGCGTGTCCGCGGTGGGGTGGCCAAGGCAGCCTCGCCATGGTGGTGCTCTAGGCCATGGTGAGCGTGCCTGAGCATGTCTACATGTGTGCCTCACGTGCGTGTGTCTAGTGGTCGTGTCTTCGAGCAGCGCGTGCATGTGCATCGACCAGTGCATGTGAGCATGGGTGCTTGTGTGCGCGAAGAGAGTGGCAGCGTGCGGTGTGCTTGAGCAGGGATGGCCTGATGTCGACATGGCGTTTGTAAGCTCGTGCTCAGGCATGCGGTGTGTAGTTGGCCATGGCTTGACCTCAAATTGGCTTAGCATAGCACCGCAAGGCTAAAGAAGACGATCATGGAGGTCTTTTGGTGGCAGTTTGGCTAGGCCAAAGCTTGGCTTGAGCTCTGGCGTGGTTTATTCATGGTGGCTAGGGGCTTGGAGTTAGTCTTAGTCATAGGAGGCTTACCGCGTTGTTCTTGATGGTGTGGTGTAGTGGTGCAGCGAGATGGTGTGGCCATGTAGCTCCGGAAGCAGTGCAGTGCGACGTCGCTCGCTCCAGCTCCGGCGAGCTCCTCCCCATAGCAGCTTCCTTCTCCTCCTTGCTTCTCCCTCCTCCCTCTCTCTCAGCTTGACGCTATGTGGTGCTATGCCACCAGCGGCGGCGGCGAACAGGCTGAGGGTTAGGGCTCACGGACATTGGCTTTTATAGCCGAGCTCTAAGGGCTCCAATGGCATACGGTGATCGGGCGGTGGTGATGCGTGCGGCGCATCCGACGGCCTGCGTGCGGTAGCATAAGCGCGGCGCAAGGGGGAAATAGGGTCATGCTTCTTGTGTGACCCCCTGGCCCACGCCTGCCATGCTGGTCGGACCCCGGTCATGTGGGGAGAATGTGTGGGCGAGGGGAAGAAGATGCTACTGTGCTGACAAGTGGGGTCGGGTCGTCAGGCGCTTGGCGCGATGTGGCTACGTGCGGCGCGTGATGGCTGACGAGCAGGCCCAGCTTGTCAATGGCTATGCGCGTGCGGGCGGCGATGCTGGGGCGGCTTCATGGGCTATGCGCATGAAAGGGTAGGCGAGGCTCGGCTGGGCTAGCTGGGCTGGTCGAGGCAGGCTGGGCTGAGCTGCTGCCTCCCTCTTTTCTTTTCCATTCTTCTTTTTCTTTTGTTTTTCTTTTCTTTATTTGCTTCAAATTGATTTGGAGTTTGAACCATATAGCTTCACACACTTATACATGGTATATGTAACTTGTCCAACGGTTAGAATGGTGGCCTAGACTCATCCCATATATTTGGAATTTATTGGCTATTTTTGTTATACCGAAATTAGTTATAGTTTTCTATTTTATGTATTTTATCCTTTGAGTTGAGTCTTAATTGTTTGAAAGTTTATTAATTATTTAAGGAGTTAGTCAAGTATCACATAAAGCAATGAAAATCCAAATCACATGTTACATTAATAATTATGCATGCAAGGTTTTACGTGTTGGGGATTTAAACACTCATATATGACATGTGTCATGATATGGTTATGAAAATGACTACTTAGGTTATGCTTACATGCAATACTTAGGGTTGGCTCCTACACATGGCACTCAACATTGCATGGGGTTTAAACAAAAAAAATTCAGTTGGGATTTTTGGTGTGTGGATTTTTGGGTTGTTACAGTGACCGCGTCCAGACGCTAGCACCGACCAGGAACGTGACATGCACACATTTTAAAGCACCCCAAAAATCAAACTCGTTAGATCAGGCGCCAAACCACCTTTTCTATCCTTAAGAGGGTATGTTAAACTATTGAAACAAGCCCTAATACCACACCATTACTTAACCCAAATCTCCAACAAAAATTGCCAAACTTGCCCTTGTCGAACCATTTTCTGACTTAAGAAAATTGACTAAGTTTTGCTCGGATTCACGTCAACTTCGATTTCCAAGCTACCAACCATGCTAGCTAGGGAATTCATTTCTCGATCATAGGTATTTCATTGTCACCTACGAAGTTTGTACTACAAACTTTATTAAAGTTTTGTCTATGCGTTCTATAGCATTTTCGTCCAATAAAAATTCGTTTAAAACCCTAAGTGATATAGCGTGACATTGAAATGTAACTTTCGTTTCTCGTTTCCGATGAACGTTTTGGGTCACAGAATTTGATTTACACACACTATATTACATACACTATCACATAAACATGATGCCCATATAGTATTTTAGCAAAAGATTTATAGTGTAACACCGAGGGTGTTACAAATCTAACCCCCTATAACAAAATCTCGTCACGAGATTTCATGTGTCTAGTGTGGGACAAGAGATAAGAATTACATTTCGATGTAGACAACTACCTCGGTGAACCAGAAAGAAGATGGAGGTAATGCTACAAGATATAGCTCTCTTGTTCCCACATGGCTTCATCCTCTGAGTGGTTTTGCCACTGAACTTTGCAGAATTTCACCACATTGTTCCTTGTCACTCTCTCCTTTTTGTCCAAGATCTTGATGGGATGCTCAATATACGTCAAGTCAGGCTGGAGGGGAATTCCTTTAATTTTCACAGCTTCATAAGGTACCCACAAACATTTCTTCAACTAAGATACGTGGAACACATCGTGTACCGCCAATAAAATATCTAGAAGTAGGAGACGATAAGCAACTGGGCTACACTGCTTCAAAATTTTGTAAGGACCCACGTATCGAGGAGCTAGCTTGCCATGGACACGAAACTGATGCACCCCTCTCATAGGAGACACCTTGAGGTACACATAAACCCCAACTACAAACTGCAAAGGCCTTCTTCGCTTGTCCGCATAAGCTTTCTGTCGGCTCTGAGCTACCTTCAAATGACTCTGAATAATGATGACTTGCTCTCGAGCTTCTTTGATGAAGTCAGTGTCAAAATATCCACGGTCTCCCACTTCAACCCAGTTCAGTGGTGTCCTACATTTCTTCCCATATAGAGCTTCAAAGGGTGCCATGCGAATGCTTTCTTGATAGCTATTGTTCTAGGAAAACTCAGCTAAGTTCAAGCATTTGTCCCACTTCTCCAAAAAAGAAATGGCACAAGCTCTCAACATATCTTCCAATACCTGGTTTACCCTTTCTATTTGGCCATCAGTCTAGGGGTGATAGGCTGAACTATGGAGGAGACTAGTACCAAGACACTCCTAGAGTTGCTCCTAGATGCGAGAGATAAAAACTGACCCTCTATCAGAGACAATAGTAAGGGGGACTCCATGCAGGGTCATAATCTGATCCAAGTACAACTCGACATACTTGTTGGTAGAATATTTGGAATTCACTGGGAGAAAATGAGCTAACTTGGTAAGGCAATCCACAATGACCCAGATAGAGTTATAGCCCTTGGATGTGCGGGGTAAACCCACAATGAAATCCATGGAAATATCTTCCCATTTCCACACAGGAATGGGCAAGGGCTGCAAATATCCTAGAGTACGCATGTGGTCGGCCTTAACACTCCCACAAGTGTTGCACTCCGTGATATACTTGGTGATGTCCTACTTCATGTTGGACCACCAATACAAGTGGCACAAATCATGGTACATCTTGTTGCTGCCAGGATGGATAGACAACTTGGAATAGTGAGCTTCATTCAAAATCTTCCTTCTAATCTCCCCATTTAATGGAACCACCAATCAATTCTTGTACCTTACTACCCCTTGTTCATCAATGCTAAACTAAGGACCACGCCCTTCGGCAATCAATTTCTTGATGTGAGGAATTTCTAAAGTGTATTGCCTTTGCTCCAGAATAATCTGCTCAAGTAATTATGAAACTAAGGCAATGTGAGCCAGCACCTCTGCATGGTTGAGAGACAAAGGTGTTTCTTCAACCTGATATGACTTCCGGCTTAAGGCATCAGCTACCATATTGACCTTTCCTGGGTGGTAATGTACCTCTAAGTTATAATCCTTGATCAATTCCAACCATCTCCTTTGCCTCATATTTAACTCAGACTGAGTAAAAATATATTTGAGGCTCTTATGATCTATAAAAATATGTACTTTGTTGTCCAACAAATAATGCCTCCAAATTTTTAGAGCGTGGACCACAACAGCCAGCTCTAAATCATGGGTGGGGTAATTCACTTCGTGCTTTTTCAGTTGGCGCGAAGCATAAGCTATCACATGCCCATCCTGCATAAGCACACATCCCAACCCCATCTTCGAGGCATCACAATATACATCAAAAGGTCTATCGATATCTGGTTGGGCCAGGACAGGAGTAGTGGTAAGAAGGTTCTTTAAAGCTTGGAAGGCTTCTTCACAAGCCGGGCTCCAAACAAATTTGGTATCTTTCTGGAGCAGCTTGATCATCTGCTGAGCTATCTTAGAGAAATTTAGGATGAAGCGCTGTTAGAGAAATTTAGGATGAAGCGCCGATAATATCTAGCAAGACCAAAAAACAGACGAATCTGATGTACTGACTTGGGAGAATTCTAATTTAGCACATCTTGCACCTTGCTAGGGTCTATAGAGACACCATCCGATGTCAAAACATGCCCCATAAACTGCACTCGATCTAACCAAAATTCACAGTTGCTGAATTTAGCATACAACTTGTGTTCCTTCAATCGAGTCAGTACTATCCAAAGGTGTTGAGCATGCTCTTCCTTGTTCTTGGAATATATCAGGATATCATCAATGAATACCACTATAAACTTGTCCAACTCTGGCATAAAGACTGAATTCATTAGGTACATGAAGAATGCATGAGCGTTGGTGAGACCAAACGACATGACTAGGTACTCATACAACCCATACCTAGTAGAAAAAGCTATCTTTAGTATATCTTGTGGTCTAATCTTGATTTGATGATAGCCTAAACAGAGATCAATCTTAGAGAACACCTTGGCACCAGCTAGTTGATTGAATAAAGTATCAATATAAGGTAAAGGATACTTGTTCTTAATGGTTACCGCATTGAGAGAGCGGTAATCCACACACATCCAAAGAGTGCCATCCTTCTTCTTCACAAAAATGATTGGATAACCCATGGTGAAGAGCTAGGACGGATGAATCCTTTTTCCAACAACTCTTCTAACTCTTTCTTTATTTCAGCCAATTCCTTCAGGGCCATGCAGTACGGGCGTCGGGAGATAGGAGCAGTACCAGGCTTTAACTCAATGGAGAACTCCACATCTCTGTCTGGTGGCAACCTAGGTAGATCTTTAGGAAAAACATCCTAGAACTCACATATCACAGGAATAGAGACAAGATCAGGAGAAGCTTCAACATGAGCAGCAACAGGTAAGACTGGATTTGAGGGCATAAGAAGAGACATCCTATCCTCAGAAGAAGGAAGCCGTAACTCCACAACTCTCTGCTTCAAATCCAAGGCTACCCCATATACATGTAACCAGTTCATTCCTAGAATAGCATCAATAGCTGGCCTAGGTAGTACCATGAATTAGAGACAGTAAGTGTGAGTGGCTAATACTAAGCCCACTGTGTCCATCCGAGTATTAACGCACAACTGTGCACCTAGAGTATTGATTCTATAGGCAAACAATATAGCCATAAGAGGTATATTGTGCTGGTGTGCAAATCCCATGCTCATGAATGAATGTGATGCACCAGAATCAAACAACACATAAGCTAGATGGGAATCAATGGTGAACATACCAGCCATCACCAGTTCATTTTGCAATATTTCCATAGCCTTCGTGAAATTAACCTGTCTAGATCGGCTGACTGGCACCTTCTTCTTGATAACTGTTCGCTTGATTAGCCTAGAGTTAGATGAAGGCTGAGCAGACTGGGCCGACTAGTTTTGTGGACAATCCCGAGCATAGTGGCCTTCCTTGCCACATTTGAAACAAAGCACCAGGCTTGTTCCCCTATCCCGAACGAGGTGGGACCTACTCTCCCTGGGGCTACTGATGTTACACCTACTAGGTAGGTGCATGATACTGAGTGGAAGGAGCCTAAAAGGTCTATTGAGGTTGTCAAAATGAATGCCCACCTGATGACTGATAGGGCACCTGCCTGATAACCTATACTTTCTAAGCATGGGGGTGACTAGAAGACCCAGTAGCCACCCGCTTGCACTTCCATTCTACTTGAGAGTCTCGCTGCAATCCCTCCATGGCAATAGCAGTGTTTATCATCACCCCAAAGGTCTGATAGTTGCCCATATATAACTCCTACAAGATGCAAGAGATGCAGCGATAAAAACGGTCTCTCTTCTTCTCATCTGTATCAACATGAGTCCTAGCATACTGTGACAAGTGGTTGAATGTGTTGACGTAGTCCATCACGGACATACTCCCCTATCAAAGGTCCAGAAACTCTGTCAACTTTCTATTTAGAACACCAGCAGGAATATAATACTCTCTGAAGGCCGTCGTGAACTCCTGCTAGGTCACCCGGTGATCCACCGGCAGCATGGCATTAAATGTATCCCACCATGCACTCGCGAATCCCAATAGCTATTGCGCCGCAAAGTGCACCTTCTGCTCATCAATTACGATGAGCAGCAGAAACTTTTGCTCCAGAATGTGAAGCCAATGCTCCGCATCTAGGGGCTCAGCCATCGGTGTGAACATGGGTGGGTGTGTCTTTAAGAAATCTTGATAAGAGCAGGGTCCCTTAGGACCATGGGCACCACCCCTGTTCCCACCATTTCCCCCGTGACCTCCACGGGCAAAGCCATCGATAGCCTATGCCAGTAGCTTCATGGCATGGGCTGACTCGCAACGAGTAGCCAACATTTTTGCCATCATCTCCGCATGAGTCATCGGAGACGGCGGTGGCAGAGGAGGAGCCAGAAGTGGGGCCTCATGGCTCTCCCCGTTGCCATTCCCATTGTCCGGCCACTTTCACCTTGGCCTTCGCTAAGATCGTGGCCCACTCCAGCACTGGTGGTCCCATGTCTAGACCTCAAGTTCATCTAAAATAGATAGGAGCCAACCATTTAGGACAACCCTCTAGATTAGGAATAAGAGTTAGAGAAATGATAGGACATTTATTAAAGCATTCTTTTAATTTATCCTATCAATTTACTAATTCAATTTATACGTGTAGGGGAATTTAGTTTTAGCAAGATTCTCTTATCATGATGCATGCATCGGCCTATACGTTTACTCAAGCCGGAATATAGCGGCACTCGCAAGAATTTTCGGCACATCGCACACTCATGTCACGTATGCCAAATGATCCTTACGCAGCATAAGTTAGTGTACCTATAGAAACTGATTAGATAAAACCAGTGCCGCTATCCTAGATAGACCATATTGTTAGGGCTTATACTTATTTACATAATTTTATCGCATCCTACTTTTCACAAACTTTTGTTGGTCAAATTTTTAGGTTTTGTAAAAGAGTGATGAAACTCGTAGACTCATTATTGGCTCTGGTACCAACTGTGGTAGAACCACCTAAAATAACGCACTTACGGAGGCGCTTGTCTTCCACTAACGCTAAGCACCCTGAGAGCGAGCTACATCGGGCGGGTTCCATCGAGCACACCCCAAGAGAGAGCCCGAATCATCCACATTTTCCCGTAGGATCCAATAATTAGAATGAGTTTACATTGCTTAGTCCATTTTATAATCCAGAGTTCTTGAAAATTGTATTATTACATTACCAAATTCAGAGTGTGGAATATTAAACTACGGAATGAAAATAAACATCAAGTAAACATTTATCGATAATAAGCAAGGATCCGTCTGTGCCCACAAGAAGAATCCTTCAAACAACGGCTACGTCTCAAGTAGTACCTACAATAGGGGTAAATAAACCCTGAGTACACAATGTACTCGCAAGACTTATCCGACTAGTGGAAATAATTTCCTGACTCCAAGGCATATGATAAGCTTTATGGTTTGCTAGTTTCCTTTTTTGTAGAAAGCAATACTAATAGTGAATCCTTATTTCTGTTATTATTGGCAGTCATGATTCATTCATTACCTAGCCATTCTATGTAAGCACATGTTCTACTTTCAAGCAAGAGCTGAGCAAATAGTTCCATTTCATCATCTTTCATCTTTCAGTTCTTACAATGATGCTAGAGTTAAGACAAATCACACCGACATGGTGGCGATTCATGAATCAATGTGCCCAGCTGGGTACCCCAAAACACACGCCCCACTTATACTCTAGGCACAAGTAGGACCAACCCACCACTCTCATGTCTTGGGGTCTAGGTCCCCGTCCAAACTTGGACTCTAAGCCCCCGCTCCTGAGTCCCGGACTTAGTGCGGTGCTTAGACCTCCACCTTCCCTGCCTCCAATTAGTCTATCTAGAAAGAGCTAGAACCCACGACAAGAGAGCAACAAGTCTTCCCTGCGCCCATCCTCAAGTATGTGCTCGGGATAATAAATCCATGACTTGCCTAGCGTCCATTGCAACGGTCGGTCCTTAACCGACATAGACAGGGAAAAAGTGTAACCAAGCTATGCCCCATTGGCCGTAGGACACAACCTTGTACACCCACCAATACCCAAACTATATCCCTGCCTAGTAACCATTTTCCTTTCCACCATTTTATCATGAGTGATAATAATCACCTATTGTGAGTAACGGTAGGTTACTCACGCTACCGAATCCTGAGCATAGCAGCTACTCGACCTATACTAGTAGGACTCATAGGTAGATATATTTATGCATGTAGTTTCCATAGAATGCCTGTAATGTAAATGCACATCATATATATTCAGTGATAATTCAAAATAAGGGTTATGCATCGGGGCTTGCCTTGGGCAGGCGGTGTGTCAACCCGTAGTCCTTTCTACTATTTCACTCTCTCTAACGCTCTCACTAACCCCCTGACTTACTTCGAATTCCCGTTTCAAAGTCCCTAGCCAGAACTTAATGGAGGTCGCGGCATCTCCGGCCAAACGTCGACGAGCACGGACCTCCTTAGCAGCAAACATCACCACCATGACACTCTTCATCACAAGCGTAGTTGATAGAGGTACAAAACACCATGATTGGTGCCGCACAAAGGCGTGACCATGCACCACGGCAGGGTTTGTCCATGGTGACACTGACGCCGGTGAAAACGTCTAGCCTAGCGCTACCATCACTACCTAGACTCCATGCCTAGAGTACTAATAACATTCTAGAGGTCCTAGATATACCCGGTCTACTCCCAAATTAGCCGGCCATGGACACAACATCTACACTATGTTCGCCGGAGGCGGCCACGCGCTCCGGTGAGCCTCGGCTCTAACCAATTCAACCACCTACACTAAGAGCTGGAGGGCCTCACCAGAGACATGTAGGATGTACTAGACGAAGTCATGAGGCTTGGCAAGGCAGTTGGCCATGTGCACGGGGTTGCTCTGGTTAACGGCAAGCGCAGCGACGGCGTTCTCGGCAACTCGCTGCACCCTTGGTGAAACTATTTCACAGGAGATGCAACCAAGTCAAGGAGATGTAAAAGCACTGCTCAATTGAGACAAAGGGGCAAGGAACGATGCCCTGGCCGAGCACTCACAACGATGGCCATGGTGGACCACCATGAGGGGAAATGCTCCGTAGTACCTCACTAAAGGATGAAAGCTCATTGGGTCGACTCCAATCGTGAGCTAACCACCAGAGCTAGTTGGGTGCATGGTTAAATGGACAGACATGGAAGGTGTGAGGCCAATTAGGTGGACAATGTCGTTTGGTCTTAAGGGGGGTCAACGGTGGGGGAAACCTCAAATTGAAGCCCCAACACCGTACGGCTACAGCAGTGGTAGGCTTGGCGCGAAGCTAGGCTCCAATTCAAGCTCCAGGTGTGTGCAATTACATGGATGGGGCTAGGCTCTGTGGGTTGGCCCTAGCATGGCTTGGTCGACTGGCGCGACGCCATTCAAGGCGACTGTGATGGGGAGCACGCCGTGGCGCTGCCACTAAATGGGAGAGGACAACGGTGCGATGGATGACGGCTACACGTGATGGCGTGCATGATGATGTGCGACCACAGCGCCTTGACTTGCAAGACAATGGTGGCTAGGCCATGTGACGGCGCAGCGGGAGCGTGCAGCAGCGACAACGACTACACGATGCAAGTGATGTGAGCGCACGTGAGGTGACAACACGATGCAGAGGCACGTGCGCATGCTGGCGACGATGGCAGTGGCCATGGAATGCACTACACCCGAGTGGGATGATGACTACGACTGGCAGAGCAGGACTGGCAACAGGGTGACGAGGGCGGCTCTAGGGCACCAATAGCGGCGACAGCGTGCATCGCGACAGTGAGGCGGGCCCGCTTCCAGCCAGGGTGTCGGCCACCGTAGTCAGCCGAGCATGATCGACACGTGCGCGTGTGGCCGGCTAGCCGGTGATGGCATCGGAGCGCGGTGACCACGTCTAGACGCTGGCACCGGCCAAGAACGTGCCATGCACGCATTTTAAAGCGCCCCAAAAATCAAACTCGTTACATCAGGTGCCAAACCACCTTTTCTATCCTCAAGAGGGTATGTTAAACTACTGAAACAAGCCCTAATACCCCACCATTACTTAACCCAAATCTCCTACAAAAATTGCCAAACTTGGCCTTGTCGAACCATTTTCCGACTTAAGAAAATTGACTAAGTTTTGCTCGGATTCGCGTCAACTTCGATTTTCAAGCTACCAACCATGCTAGCTAGGGAATTCATTTCTCGATCATAGGTATTTCATCGTCACCTATGATGTTTGTACAAACTTTATTAAAGTTTTGTCTATGTGTTCTATAGCATTTTCGTCCAATAAAAATTTATTTAAAACCCTAAGTGATATAGCATGACATTGAAATGAAACTTTTGTTTCTCATTTTCGATGAACATTTCGGGTCATAGAATTTGATTTACACACACTATATTATATACACTATCACATAAACATGATGCCCATGTAGTGTTTTAGCAAAAGATTTTACAGTGTAAAACCGAGGGTGTTACAAATCTAACCCCCTAAAATAAATCTTGTCCTGAGATTTCATGTGTCTAGTGTGGGACAAGAGATAAGAATTACATTTTGATGTAGACAACTACCCTCGGGTGAACTAGAAAGAAGATGGGGGTAATGCTGAAAGAAGAGGTTGGAAAGGGATAGGCCCCGCTAGCGGCCAAGTACCTAGGCACACGAGCGCTGCGGGCATCTCAGCCCACGATCAAGTCTCGGTCGGTTACGATCCATAGTTTTTCTTCGAAGAAAGGTACTTAGCCCTTGGGACCGGTCAAATGGACCCGAGAACTATATGGATTGACCACTGAGAATCTTGGCTCAGTCACCAAGCTGACCCAAGCCAGATCCCCATGAACGGGATGCTAGAGGCCCCACTTAGACTGGCCCATTAACAGCTCAATGGGTACCATGATTTGTCCTTAGAGAAAAATCAAGGCATGACTTGGCCCCTCCATTTTAATCGAAAAAACAGTTGAGGGAAGGCAATTGCAAAGACAAATCAATCCTCGACCGGGCCAGTGCTATGGGAGGGGGCTCAAGGAAAGGGAATCAGCGCCCCCAGGTCACGTTGTGGCAACAAAAGAAGGCCGAGGCCTTCAGAGTCATCCCGTCAGAAAAGCCTCCGAAGGAGTTTTCTACTCCTCCACAGGCTCGGGGGCTACTGTCGAGAACCAATACTAGGGTACCCAAAAAGGAGGAGCTAATAACCATCAACACTGATTCATCCAAGCAGTCAAGACCACGACTATAGCTCCAACCGACGCCCAGGTGCGCAAACTCCGCCTCGCCCAATACCAAGGCCGCAAGCTCTACCTCGCCCTACACCGAGGTCGTGGGCTCCGCCTTGCCCAACCTCTAGGAGCGGGCTCTGCCTCGCCCGGCCTCTAGGGGCGAGCTCTGACTCGCCTGGCCTCTGGGGGGCGGGCTCCATCTCACCCGACACCAAGGTCGCGGGCTCCGTCTCGCTCGGCCTCTAAGGGCAGGCTCTGCCTTGCCCGACCTCTAGGGGCGGGCTCTATCTCGCCCAACACCGAGTCCACGGGCTCTGCCTCGCTCGACACCGAGGTCGTGGGCTTCGCCTCGCCCGACCTCTGAGGGCTGGCTCTACCTCGCCCAACACCGAGGTCGTGGGCTCCGCCAAGCCTGGCCCTTGGGTCTGTGCTCCGCCTCGCTCGATCGCTAAGAAAGGACTCCGCCTCACCCAACCCTAAGGCCGCGGGCTCCATCTCATCCGACGGAGACCCATACTGCCGCCAACCACTCCAGGTCCAAGCGAATGGGCCCGGATCAAAGTTCTGACACCATGGAGGTGACCGACATGCCCCGATATAAACCGGTGGCCGTGATAGGCCATACCTAGGGACTCACGTCAGGAACAGCGTCGGGAGTACCGGTGCTGTTCTGCCTAACCCTCGTACGGGCACTGATAGGCGCGTCAGTTCACCATGACGTCCGCCAGGATAGAGTGGAGCGCCATGACCGGGAGACAATGCATGCGCATTGGCGCCAGTGATGGACAGTACATCACACCGATTCGTACTCGAACCCCGAACCGATTAGTACACACAAGCATACGGCCGAGGAGCGACCGAGCTCTCAGCACCCGTTCGTTCCTCTCACCAGAGACTTGGGACCTATCTCTCTCTCGACCTTTTGTAACCCTACTACGAACTTTCAGTGCTAGTAACACGAGCAGCAGCAACGAACTGGATGTAGGGATATTCTGCCCGAACCAGTATAAACATTGTGTCCTCTTAGCGTACCATCTGAGCTAGACGCGCAATATTAGAAATTTACTTGTTGGTGGCAACTCGAAACACCGACACCGCCCCTAAAAATGGTATTTTCAGGGAGCAGTTCTGAAAACGCATTTTCAGGAACAGTTACGATAGACAAACCGCCTCTAAAAAGCCATATGCAGTGCGTTGTGCAGACCGAAACACATCTTTAGCCTTGAAAATGACTTTTCAGCATTAAACAAAACTCACTGGTGGCCGCGTTGCTGCGGCCAGCAAGCACACCGACGCCGTCAAGCCACCACACGAAGCTCGCTGGTGCTACCGTGCAGCAGCGCAGCACATCAACTCAGCTCTGCACCACTGCAGACGAAGCTCTTCAGCCTTTTCGTTTCGGCTGGACTGACATAAGTCATGGGCTAAGTACTGCTGGCTGGTTTGGTGTGAGAGAAAAATACTATTGGCTGGCTGATAAGCCAAGCCAGATACAGCCTGCCGAACAGGCTGTTTGCTGTCGGCATGGCCGCGCTGCCGCGGCCGGCCAGTACACCAGTGCCGCCGAGGCACCACACGAAGCTCGTTGGTGCTACCGCGTAGCCGCGCAGCACATCAACTCAGCTCTACACCGCTACACACGAAGCTCTTGCTGTCGCATGGCCGCGCCATGGCTGTCGCTGTCGCTGCGGCCACGCCATCGCACCGCCCCTTGGCTGCGAGCTACGGCCATGTGCAGTGGCGTTTGGCCACGCTACCATCGCTGCGCTCCTAGCCGGACCCTAGAACGACGCCGGAGCGACGCGTTTTTTTTACAACAGGAGCGACGCAATGAAGAGAGAGACAAGGGAGAGGGAAGTTGGAGCCTTGGAGACCTGGAGAGTACGAGTCTACGAGAGAGAGAATATAAATATAAAGGTTGTGTTCGGCTGATATTTTTTGGCTGGCTAGTTGGCTACAGTTGCCGACCAAAGCAGTGTTTTTCTCTCAAACATTCAATATAAACAGTATTTTTTAGCATAAACAGTAAAAATTTAAGTTCAGTCGAACACTGAAAAGAAGATAAGGATGTTGGCTGGGAAGGGATCTAGGAGCACGTGGTGGGTCCCATGCACATGGGAATGGACCTGTGGATGACATTCAAACCAGGCGCTTACTGAAATTTTCAACTACGAGCGCGCGAATTAGCTTTTTGCGCTCTTTAGAAGCGGGTCCAATTTGACTGCTACTAAAAAATCAAGTCTGTTTTTAAAGACGGGTGGACTAAGAGAACAGCCTCTAGAAAATAAATTTTAAAAAACGGATGTCCTACTACAACTGTTCCTAAAAGTATATGTATCTTTAGAGACGGTTTTGTAAAAATGACCGCTTCTAAAGATCTATTTTCAGGGGCGGTTCTCTTAACAAAATCGCTCCTGGAAATAGACCTACTTCAGAGACGGTTTTCTTAATAGAACCGCCCCTGAAGATGGATCTTCAGAGGCGGTCACGGAGCTACAATGCCCCCTGGCGTGGTTAGAGGCAACATGCTAGTTGAACCGCCTCTGTTAAAAAAGGGTGGCGTCGTTAAAAATCATTTATGTACTGGTGATGAAAGCTTTTTTCTGATTCTTCCTCATAAACTTATCGAAGCTAAATTATTATAAAATTATCATTTGCTAAACATTTTTCAAACGGCCTCAGCTAAAAATTGCTCCATAAAAGGAGCCGAAGTTGTGTGTGGCACCCAACTTTGGACGTTCTCGCCCAATGTGGCACGTCATACAATTCACCATTTTACCGATGTTGCGCATGGTGCACTTTCCACCACCGATAGTTGTGCTCGATGACCTGTCATAACTGTGCACGTTGCCGACTAGTGGCCGCTCGACTGTGACCACGCTCACATCAACATTTTTATGTCATCAAGTTAGTTTCATTAAGTTTTCTTGAAATATATTTGATAGTGCATTCATTATAAACTGAAGATGAAATGAACTACTAGAGTTTGATTTAGGTCAAAGTCAAAATAAACTATAATTTGGAACGAAAAAAGATTACCATATCTCAAACAACCTTATTTGTTATCTTATTTTCAAATGGTGCTAGAGAGAAAATATGCACAGATGATAATGTCTATATAGTTGTCGCCGGTAGTTTTCATCACATTTTAATGTCTATAAAGTTGTCAAAATGTTTCGTTTCTATACAGATTATGTATAATTGCCCACATAATATACTTTTCTAGGTGATTTTAGAGTATGGTTGATTCGATTCTTTTGACGATTTAAAGAAAAACATTTATACTATCCAACACTCATTACAAAGAAGCAATAAGATCCATAAGAGGCAATAAGATCCAAAACATTCATTACATGGGTTTTATTACATAGCATCATCTCCAGTAGCTACACTTGAAGACTCACGAGAATCGTTCTATGCATAGTGTCTCATATTACATCTCATAAGGGGTACATCATGGGGCACAACTTATGGAAGCCACTGACATGACTCATGACCACACAGGGTCATCTACTCTAACTCATACACCGCAGTTGGGATACGACTGTTCTTGATCTCGATCTCCTCATCAGACTTGTGAAGTTGGGACACGTACTTCAAGGCCTCGGCGAGCTCCTCAGTAGGCTTGGCTCCAGGTAGGGTAGGGCAGGCATCTAGGTTGAGGTGAGTCGGGACTAACTCAAACTCCTCTATCCTAGGCTTCGTCTTGCTGTGAATCTTCTTGGGTAGCTAATCCCACATACCCTTCATCTCCCTAAGGTGCTTCTTGTCAGACTTCTGCTAAGCCTGCCAAGTCCTCTCACACTTGTCCTGTAGGTACTTGTTCTGCCTGAGTGCCTCGATCAGGTGACCCTAGTTGCAAATGGCCTTCTTCCTGAACTCCTCTAGCTCCTAAGTCATGGTCTTCTTCTGAGATTGGATTTTCAGCATATCAATCCCCTTGGACCTCTCTCTGTTTCCTCTACGGTTGAACTCGGCCTTCTTGTCATCCAACTCTCTCTACAACTCCAAGACCTTGTTGTTGAGGTAGCAGTTCTAGTTGCCTAGGTCAGCGGCATTGTCCTATAAGTCAGCGACCTTGGCTCTGTGGACTTCTTCATGATGGTTGAGCTTGTCCTATAGCTTGGCAACTATCTCAAGCAGACTAGCTCGCTCCTATGCTCCCTACGAGTCTCGCTCCTAGTACTCCCACAGAAGGGCCTGGTCCTGACGTCTCCTCTGCTTAAGCTGGGTCACATACCTGTCCTGCTCTAGTAGGTGGATAGCTAAGACGCGAAGGCATCTATCCTCCTCGGCAAGGATAACTCTGCCAGCTACGAAACTCTGCTCACTAGGGGTAAGGCTGAGGTCAAGGGCCTGGGGAAGTACACGGAACTCTATCGTTTTTAGGTGCTCGTAGTGGTCCCTCATCACTCTATGAAGTGCCTTGTGTGAGATAGCTCGTAGTCCCTCCTCAACTATGTCCTTTATAGTCATCTCGATGAAAGCTGGGACAGAAGGTAAGGTAGTGCTAGCTGGGAACTCGACTGAGGTGACAATCGGTCCTTCGATTCCTCTTTCCTGAGCTAACTTCCTGGTGTAGGTGACCTTAACAAGCTCGTCAGGGACTCCTAACGTGACAAGAACTCAGTAGAGGGTCTGTGCAAAACCCCCGAGCTCACGTAGGTCGAAGGTAAGCTTGGCGTGGTCTAGAGGTAGCGGTCCTAGAGGCGGCCATTCGACGTTCGTTGCCATCTGCATATTTTAAGGAAACAGGTGTTAGCATGTCAATAAATATATAAGCCTTGCATAAAAGTAAATGCAGGGTCGGTATATAACCGAAAGAAGGGCTGTTCTTGTCCTATTCTATCATCCATTTCTGAGGGTTTCATCCTAGGGTCAAGTATGGCTCTGATACCAACTGAAACGACCTGATTTCCGTGAAAGGAAATCTACAGAGTCAAAGTGTATTATGACCGTTGTAGATCATATTACCCAAATTCTAGTCAAATACCACATCCATACAACGATAATATCAGAGTACAAATAGTGCGGAATTACATAAATTATTACATCACCGCATTGGCGGAATCAAAAAGTAGCATTCATTCAGAACAGCTTGAAGATAAGATTGCCAAACTCAAGTGTAGGAACGAACCCCTCAACCATCAAACTCCTCAGAGCTATACTCCTCAGTAGAACCTGTGTGCCAAAATTTATCAGTACGATTTGTACTGACCACTCCCACCCTATGAGCTATGCTTTGTGGAAATTGGATGCAAGTTGGATATAATCAAAAGGAACCTATAAGGCTGGGGTTTCCTATGTATTAGCATATCAAGTATATAATAGTATAGTCAAGTTTTAACATCATTCCCACACACATTCCACCCTATTTCCGTCCAGAGCCAGGTTTTGATCCTAGGATCGATATACCACCATCTCCATATCATCACCATACTATCGCTCAATCGATAGGCCAACTCCCTCTCAGCACTGTCTCATGGCTCGTAGCCCCTGGCTACGACCGACACTCTCTCACGGGGAAGAAGAGAAGGACTCATCTTGCTATCTAGTTTAAGCAAAACCCAGGAAAGGTCCATAGCCGATAAGTCGACATATGTATCGATCGATCAACCATACACTCTATAGAGGTTTTACATAACCACAAGATCTGCCTTCTTCGCTGATCATCGTTAACTGGGCTAATTCTGGCCGCTTGCTAGCCTAGGATAATGCCACTCTACCATCCAGCCCTGGTACACCCTAAGTCTAGTCTGGGGTGGCTAAAACTGTGAGTCATGAGATGGTCCACATGGTCTCCATGAAGTCTCGGAAGGGTGTAGGGGAAATCCTCCATGCCCTATACCTCCTTGCACTGTCCGCTATCAACCTAGCAGTAGTGGCAATATCCTACCAGGTAGTCCGGCCATCCCACTCCATATAGGGCGAGTGGTACGTAAGGCTTCCCGGTGAGTCTGAGTACTAGTAAGTCCTTAGAGTTTACCAAGCCAGAATGTCTTCATCAGGGTTTTACCGTGCCACCACAGCACCTCCACCCCGGGCTCCTCCCATCATAGGTTCACACCTAGGGCCACCTCATATCACCATTTACCCACCACAGGTATCCATTCTAGGGGTGCCCAGGTAGCATCTCACGACAAGACTTGCCCTAGGCTCGTCATATACTCCAACTTGGTCGACACAACCCTTACCCTCCACATACCAAAGTCACCCACGTAGCACTCTCCCCAAAGTCCAGATAACTCTAGTTTCCACCACACATCAATATAGTATATAAAGCATAGTAGAAATAATAAGCAGTGAAATATAGCAGCGTGCGTGTGACTAGCCTAATAGTAGGGTGAGCAAGGGTAAGGTTGTGTCAAGGTAAAGGCCATCAAGAAAGCATACTACCATGCAAGTCCTATCGTAGTGTGATTATAACAATAAAGTAAAGCAATAGCAGCTCTATATTAGCCATGCGTAATAGGTGCTACGAGATTGGGGGGGATGTGGCACCTTCAGTGTAGTCGTCTCCGTACTCCTCACGGTACTCTCGGTCCTTGTTCGTCTGGTTCTCCTTCGAGTCTGCAAACGATCACATTATAGTCGCGTTAGCGACGTCCATAGAATAGCACAAAAGCAATGAAAAATCAAAAGAGTCAAATGCACTCAGACATGGGTTCATTGCGTAGAGCTCAATTTTAGATTAATTTTGGTCCTGGTCTTGTATTTTTTTGAGTTTGTATGAATTAGTTATGAATTTCTGAAGTCTCAATCATTTCTGGAAATGGGAAAAGGCTGAATTAATATCGTGCTGACACATGTCACGCTCCTGTTGGTCCACGTGGCATGCTGACATTAGTATGACATCAGCATGATGTCATCATCTTCGGTTCCGAGCTGATAGGGTGGGATCCCCTGACGTTAGCTTGACGTTAGCATGACATCATCAACGTCATCAGTTCCGACAGTGGGACCGGGGGGCTCTTGGTCCCTGTCATGTGGGTCCGGTCAAAGTCAATCGTCAAGGTCAACGGGTGAGTCAACGATCATCGGATCACAGTAACAGACAGGTGGGGCTAGAGCAGCTGATGTCACCGTGACATCATCAATGACGTCACCCGTCGACTGTGTTTGTTACCAACAGGTGGGGCCCGCATGATGTCTCATGATGTCCAGCATGACGTCACCCACTGACAAGTGGGTCCAGAAGTCTCTGTGTCGCTGACATGTGGGCCCGATCAATCGGTCAACGTTGATCGGTCAACGGTCAATACAGGCCGGGCCTCGACTAGGCCGAATGGGCCAGATATGGGCCGGGCTTGGCCCGCCACGTGGTGCTCACTGGTGAGGCCATGTCGCCCCTGTGGGCTTTTACTGGCCTGGGTCCACGGAATCGGTTCATGGTGGACTATGCGGTGTTGGTTCATGGACTGCAGACACGGTCTACGTAGTTCGGGTCCACTAATCCTTCTCCTCCATTTGGTTCACCAGGACCGGGTGCACATGTGCGTGAACTAGTTGGGGAGAATTCCCCATCATCCCTGACACTCCCGCCAGTGGTGAGCTCACTGGTGAGCCCCTCCAGCGGCACAGGTGTGCAATTAAGGTGGGCAAAGCTTGGCCTTGCCATGGCGGGTGTCCCGGTGAAGTTAACATGGTGGCCAAGCGGCTCCAGTTGGCTAGCCATGGTGGTGGCGGTCCTCGTACACTGGCGAGCGGCGGAGTGGTGGCTATGGCGGTGGTACCAGAGATTGGTGGTGCGCACGAGCTCCCCGACGCTGCTATGGCCATGGCGAGCAGGTCGAAGGGGCTCCGAGAGCTCTCAATGCCTCCGGCCATGGTGACGATGGGCTTGGTCATGGCAGTGCTTGGTGATAGTGCCACGTGGTCGAAAGAAGGGCTACGGCGATCTTCTTGCTCACTAAGCATGCGCGCGGCATATCCCATGGAACGGCGGAGCTTGGCGTGATGTTAACAGCGGCGTGTCCGCGGTGGGGTGGCCAAGGCAGCCTCGCCATGGTGGTGCTCTAGGCCATGGTGAGCGTGCCTGAGCAATGTCTACATGTGTGCCTCACGTGCGTGTGTCTAGTGGTCGTGTCTTCGAGCAGCGCGTGCATGTGCATCGACCAGTGCATGTGAGCATGGGTGCTTGTGTGCGCGAAGAGAGTGGCAGCGTGCGGTGTGCTTGAGCAGGGATGGCCTGATGTCGACATGGCGTTTGTAAGCTCGTGCTCAGGCATGCGGTGTGTAGTTGGCCATGGCTTGACCTCAAATTGGCTTAGCATAGCACCGCAAGGCTAAAGAAGACGATCATGGAGGTCTTTTGGTGGCAGTTTGGCTAGGCCAAAGCTTGGCTTGAGCTCTGGCGTGGTTTATTCATGGTGGCTAGGGGCTTGGAGTTAGTCTTAGTCATAGGAGGCTTACCGCGTTGTTCTTGATGGTGTGGTGTAGTGGTGCAGCGAGATGGTGTGGCCATGTAGCTCCGGAAGCAGTGCAGTGCGACGTCGCTCGCTCCAGCTCCGGCGAGCTCCTCCCCATAGCAGCTTCCTTCTCCTCCTTGCTTCTCCCTCCTCCCTCTCTCTCAGCTTGACGCTATTGGGTGCTATGCCACCAGCGGCGGCGGCGAACAGGCTGAGGGTTAGGGCTCACGGACATTGGCTTTTATAGCCGAGCTCTAAGGGCTCCAATGGCATATACGGTGATCGGGCGGTGGTGATGCGTGCGGCGCATCCGACGGCCTGCGTGCGGTAGCATAAGCGCGGCGCAAGGGGGAAATAGGGTCATGCTTCTTGTGTGACCCCCTGGCCCACGCCTGCCATGCTGGTCGGACCCCGGTCATGTGGGGAGAATGTGTGGGCGAGGGGAAGAAGATGCTACTGTGCTGACAAGTGGGGGTCGGGTCGTCAGGCGCTTGGCGCGATGTGGCTACGTGCGGCGCGTGATGGCTGACGAGCAGGCCCAGCTTGTCAATGGCTATGCGCGTGCGGGCGGCGATGCTGGGGCGGCTTCATGGGCTATGCGCATGAAAGGGTAGGCGAGGCTCGGCTGGGCTAGCTGGGCTGGTCGAGGCAGGCTGGGCTGAGCTGCTGCCTCCCTCTTTTCTTTTCCATTCTTCTTTTTCTTTTGTTTTTCTTTCTTTATTTGCTTTCAAATTGATTTGGAGTTTGAACCATATAGCTTCACACACTTATACATGGTATATGTAACTTGTCCAACGGTTAGAATGGTGGCCTAGACTCATCCCATATATTTGGAATTTATTGGCTATTTTTGTTATACCGAAATTAGTTATAGTTTTCTATTTTATGTATTTTATCCTTTGAGTTGAGGTCTTAATTGTTGAAAGTTTATTAATTATTTAAGGAGTTAGTCAAGTATCACATAAAGCAATGAAAATCCAAATCACATGTTACATTAATAATTATGCATGCAAGGTTTTACGTGTTGGGGATTTAAACACTCATATATGACATGTGTCATGATATGGTTATGAAAATGACTACTTAGGTTATGCTTACATGCAATACTTAGGGTTGGCTCCTACACATGGCACTCAACATTGCATGGGGTTTAAAACAAAAAAAATTCAGTTGGGATTTTTGGTGTGTGGATTTTTGGGTTGTTACAGTGACCGCGTCCAGACGCTAGCACCGACCAGGAACGTGACATGCACACATTTTAAAGCACCCCAAAAATCAAACTCGTTAGATCAGGCGCCAAACCACCTTTTCTATCCTTAAGAGGGTATGTTAAACTATTGAAACAAGCCCTAATACCACACCATTACTTAACCCAAATCTCCAACAAAAATTGCCAAACTTGCCCTTGTCGAACCATTTTCTGACTTAAGAAAATTGACTAAGTTTTGCTCGGATTCACGTCAACTTTCGATTTCCAAGCTACCAACCATGCTAGCTAGGGAATTCATTTCTCGATCATAGGTATTTCATTGTCACCTACGAAGTTTGTACTACAAACTTTATTAAAGTTTTGTCTATGCGTTCTATAGCATTTTCGTCCAATAAAAATTCGTTTAAAACCCTAAGTGATATAGCGTGACATTGAAATGTAACTTTCGTTTCTCGTTTCCGATGAACGTTTTGGGTCACAGAATTTGATTTACACACACTATATTACATACACTATCACATAAACATGATGCCCATATAGTATTTTAGCAAAAGATTTATAGTGTAACACCGAGGGTGTTACAAATCTAACCCCCTATAACAAAATCTCGTCACGAGATTTCATGTGTCTAGTGTGGGACAAGAGATAAGAATTACATTTCGATGTAGACAACTACCTCGGTGAACCAGAAAGAAGATGGAGGTAATGCTACAAGATATAGCTCTCTTGTTCCCACATGGCTTCATCCTCTGAGTGGTTTTGCCACTGAACTTTGCAGAATTTCACCACATTGTTCCTTGTCACTCTCTCCTTTTTGTCCAAGATCTTGATGGGATGCTCAATATACGTCAAGTCAGGCTGGAGGGGAATTCCTTTAATTTTCACAGCTTCATAAGGTACCCACAAACATTTCTTCAACTAAGATACGTGGAACACATCGTGTACCGCCAATAAAATATCTAGAAGTAGGAGACGATAAGCAACTGGGCTACACTGCTTCAAAATTTTGTAAGGACCCACGTATCGAGGAGCTAGCTTGCCATGGACACGAAACTGATGCACCCCTCTCATAGGAGACACCTTGAGGTACACATAAACCCCAACTACAAACTGCAAAGGCCTTCTTCGCTTGTCCGCATAAGCTTTCTGTCGGCTCTGAGCTACCTTCAAATGACTCTGAATAATGATGACTTGCTCTCGAGCTTCTTTGATGAAGTCAGTGTCAAAATATCCACGGTCTCCCACTTCAACCCAGTTCAGTGGTGTCCTACATTTCTTCCCATATAGAGCTTCAAAGGGTGCCATGCGAATGCTTTCTTGATAGCTATTGTTCTAGGAAAACTCAGCTAAGTTCAAGCATTTGTCCCACTTCTCCAAAAAAGAAATGGCACAAGCTCTCAACATATCTTCCAATACCTGGTTTACCCTTTCTATTTGGCCATCAGTCTAGGGGTGATAGGCTGAACTATGGAGGAGACTAGTACCAAGACACTCCTAGAGTTGCTCCTAGATGCGAGAGATAAAAACTGACCCTCTATCAGAGACAATAGTAAGGGGGACTCCATGCAGGGTCATAATCTGATCCAAGTACAACTCGACATACTTGTTGGTAGAATATTTGGAATTCACTGGGAGAAAATGAGCTAACTTGGTAAGGCAATCCACAATGACCCAGATAGAGTTATAGCCCTTGGATGTGCGGGGTAAACCCACAATGAAATCCATGGAAATATCTTCCCATTTCCACACAGGAATGGGCAAGGGCTGCAAATATCCTAGAGTACGCATGTGGTCGGCCTTAACACTCCCACAAGTGTTGCACTCCGTGATATACTTGGTGATGTCCTACTTCATGTTGGACCACCAATACAAGTGGCACAAATCATGGTACATCTTGTTGCTGCCAGGATGGATAGACAACTTGGAATAGTGAGCTTCATTCAAAATCTTCCTTCTAATCTCCCCATTTAATGGAACCACCAATCAATTCTTGTACCTTACTACCCCTTGTTCATCAATGCTAAACTAAGGACCACGCCCTTCGGCAATCAATTTCTTGATGTGAGGAATTTCTAAAGTGTATTGCCTTTGCTCCAGAATAATCTGCTCAAGTAATTATGAAACTAAGGCAATGTGAGCCAGCACCTCTGCATGGTTGAGAGACAAAGGTGTTTCTTCAACCTGATATGACTTCCGGCTTAAGGCATCAGCTACCATATTGACCTTTCCTGGGTGGTAATGTACCTCTAAGTTATAATCCTTGATCAATTCCAACCATCTCCTTTGCCTCATATTTAACTCAGACTGAGTAAAAATATATTTGAGGCTCTTATGATCTATAAAAATATGTACTTTGTTGTCCAACAAATAATGCCTCCAAATTTTTAGAGCGTGGACCACAACAGCCAGCTCTAAATCATGGGTGGGGTAATTCACTTCGTGCTTTTTCAGTTGGCGCGAAGCATAAGCTATCACATGCCCATCCTGCATAAGCACACATCCCAACCCCATCTTCGAGGCATCACAATATACATCAAAAGGTCTATCGATATCTGGTTGGGCCAGGACAGGAGTAGTGGTAAGAAGGTTCTTTAAAGCTTGGAAGGCTTCTTCACAAGCCGGGCTCCAAACAAATTTGGTATCTTTCTGGAGCAGCTTGATCATCTGCTGAGCTATCTTAGAGAAATTTAGGATGAAGCGCTGTTAGAGAAATTTAGGATGAAGCGCCGATAATATCTAGCAAGACCAAAAAACAGACGAATCTGATGTACTGACTTGGGAGAATTCTAATTTAGCACATCTTGCACCTTGCTAGGGTCTATAGAGACACCATCCGATGTCAAAACATGCCCCATAAACTGCACTCGATCTAACCAAAATTCACAGTTGCTGAATTTAGCATACAACTTGTGTTCCTTCAATCGAGTCAGTACTATCCAAAGGTGTTGAGCATGCTCTTCCTTGTTCTTGGAATATATCAGGATATCATCAATGAATACCACTATAAACTTGTCCAACTCTGGCATAAAGACTGAATTCATTAGGTACATGAAGAATGCATGAGCGTTGGTGAGACCAAACGACATGACTAGGTACTCATACAACCCATACCTAGTAGAAAAAGCTATCTTTAGTATATCTTGTGGTCTAATCTTGATTTGATGATAGCCTAAACAGAGATCAATCTTAGAGAACACCTTGGCACCAGCTAGTTGATTGAATAAAGTATCAATATAAGGTAAAGGATACTTGTTCTTAATGGTTACCGCATTGAGAGAGCGGTAATCCACACACATCCAAAGAGTGCCATCCTTCTTCTTCACAAAAATGATTGGATAACCCATGGTGAAGAGCTAGGACGGATGAATCCTTTTTCCAACAACTCTTCTAACTCTTTCTTTATTTCAGCCAATTCCTTCAGGGCCATGCAGTACGGGCGTCGGGAGATAGGAGCAGTACCAGGCTTTAACTCAATGGAGAACTCCACATCTCTGTCTGGTGGCAACCTAGGTAGATCTTTAGGAAAAACATCCTAGAACTCACATATCACAGGAATAGAGACAAGATCAGGAGAAGCTTCAACATGAGCAGCAACAGGTAAGACTGGATTTGAGGGCATAAGAAGAGACATCCTATCCTCAGAAGAAGGAAGCCGTAACTCCACAACTCTCTGCTTCAAATCCAAGGCTACCCCATATACATGTAACCAGTTCATTCCTAGAATAGCATCAATAGCTGGCCTAGGTAGTACCATGAATTAGAGACAGTAAGTGTGAGTGGCTAATACTAAGCCCACTGTGTCCATCCGAGTATTAACGCACAACTGTGCACCTAGAGTATTGATTCTATAGGCAAACAATATAGCCATAAGAGGTATATTGTGCTGGTGTGCAAATCCCATGCTCATGAATGAATGTGATGCACCAGAATCAAACAACACATAAGCTAGATGGGAATCAATGGTGAACATACCAGCCATCACCAGTTCATTTTGCAATATTTCCATAGCCTTCGTGAAATTAACCTGTCTAGATCGGCTGACTGGCACCTTCTTCTTGATAACTGTTCGCTTGATTAGCCTAGAGTTAGATGAAGGCTGAGCAGACTGGGCCGACTAGTTTTGTGGACAATCCCGAGCATAGTGGCCTTCCTTGCCACATTTGAAACAAAGCACCAGGCTTGTTCCCCTATCCCGAACGAGGTGGGACCTACTCTCCCTGGGGCTACTGATGTTACACCTACTAGGTAGGTGCATGATACTGAGTGGAAGGAGCCTAAAAGGTCTATTGAGGTTGTCAAAATGAATGCCCACCTGATGACTGATAGGGCACCTGCCTGATAACCTATACTTTCTAAGCATGGGGGTGACTAGAAGACCCAGTAGCCACCCGCTTGCACTTCCATTCTACTTGAGAGTCTCGCTGCAATCCCTCCATGGCAATAGCAGTGTTTATCATCACCCCAAAGGTCTGATAGTTGCCCATATATAACTCCTACAAGATGCAAGAGATGCAGCGATAAAAACGGTCTCTCTTCTTCTCATCTGTATCAACATGAGTCCTAGCATACTGTGACAAGTGGTTGAATGTGTTGACGTAGTCCATCACGGACATACTCCCCTATCAAAGGTCCAGAAACTCTGTCAACTTTCTATTTAGAACACCAGCAGGAATATAATACTCTCTGAAGGCCGTCGTGAACTCCTGCTAGGTCACCCCGGTGATCCACCGGCAGCATGGCATTAAATGTATCCCACCATGCACTCGCGAATCCCAATAGCTATTGCGCCGCAAAGTGCACCTTCTGCTCATCAATTACGATGAGCAGCAGAAACTTTTGCTCCAGAATGTGAAGCCAATGCTCCGCATCTAGGGGCTCAGCCATCGGTGTGAACATGGGTGGGTGTGTCTTTAAGAAATCTTGATAAGAGCAGGGTCCCTTAGGACCATGGGCACCACCCCTGTTCCCACCATTTCCCCCGTGACCTCCACGGGCAAAGCCATCGATAGCCTATGCCAGTAGCTTCATGGCATGGGCTGACTCGCAACGAGTAGCCAACATTTTTGCCATCATCTCCGCATGAGTCATCGGAGACGGCGGTGGCAGAGGAGGAGCCAGAAGTGGGGCCTCATGGCTCTCCCCGTTGCCATTCCCATTGTCCGGCCACTTTCACCTTGGCCTTCGCTAAGATCGTGGCCCACTCCAGCACTGGTGGTCCCATGTCTAGACCTCAAGTTCATCTAAAAATAGATAGGAGCCAACCATTTAGGACAACCCTCTAGATTAGGAATAAGAGTTAGAGAAATGATAGGACATTTATTAAAGCATTCTTTTAATTTATCCTATCAATTTACTAATTCAATTTATACGTGTAGGGGAATTTAGTTTTAGCAAGATTCTCTTATCATGATGCATGCATCGGCCTATACGTTTACTCAAGCCGGAATATAGCGGCACTCGCAAGAATTTTCGGCACATCGCACACTCATGTCACGTATGCCAAATGATCCTTACGCAGCATAAGTTAGTGTACCTATAGAAACTGATTAGATAAAACCAGTGCCGCTATCCTAGATAGACCATATTGTTAGGGCTTATACTTATTTACATAATTTTATCGCATCCTACTTTTCACAAACTTTTGTTGGTCAAATTTTTAGGTTTTGTAAAAGAGTGATGAAACTCGTAGACTCATTATTGGCTCTGGTACCAACTGTGGTAGAACCACCTAAAATAACGCACTTACGGAGGCGCTTGTCTTCCACTAACGCTAAGCACCCTGAGAGCGAGCTACATCGGGCGGGTTCCATCGAGCACACCCCAAGAGAGAGCCCGAATCATCCACATTTTCCCGTAGGATCCAATAATTAGAATGAGTTTACATTGCTTAGTCCATTTTATAATCCAGAGTTCTTGAAAATTGTATTATTACATTACCAAATTCAGAGTGTGGAATATTAAACTACGGAATGAAAATAAACATCAAGTAAACATTTATCGATAATAAGCAAGGATCCGTCTGTGCCCACAAGAAGAATCCTTCAAACAACGGCTACGTCTCAAGTAGTACCTACAATAGGGGTAAATAAACCCTGAGTACACAATGTACTCGCTAAGACTTATCCGACTAGTGGAAATAATTTCCTGACTCCAAGGTATATGATAAGCTTTATGGTTTGCTAGTTTCCTTTTTTGTAGAAAGCAATACTAATAGTGAATCCTTATTTCTGTTATTATTGGCAGTCATGATTCATTCATTACCTAGCCATTCTATGTAAGCACATGTTCTACTTTCAAGCAAGAGCTGAGCAAATAGTTCCATTTCATCATCTTTCATCTTTCAGTTCTTACAATGATGCTAGAGTTAAGACAAGTCACACCGACATGGTGGCGATTCATGAATCAATGTGCCCAGCTGGGTACCCCAAAACACACGCCCCACTTATACTCTAGGCACAAGTAGGACCAACCCACCACTCTCATGTCATTGGGGTCTAGGTCCCCAGTCCAAACTTGGACTCTAAGCCCCCGCTCCTGAGTCCCGGACTTAGTGCGGATGCTTAGACCTCCACCTTCCCTGCCTCCAATTAGTCTATCTAGAAAGAGCTAGAACCCACGACAAGAGAGCAACAAGTCTTCCCTGCGCCCATCCTCAAGTATGTGCTCGGGATAATAAATCCATGACTTGCCTAGCGTCCATTGCAACGGTCGGTCCTTAACCGACATAGACAGGGAAAAAGTGTAACCAAGCTATGCCACATTGGCCATAGGACACAACCTTGTACACCCACCAATACCCAAACCTATATCCCTACCCTAGTCTACCATTTTCCTTTCCACCATTTTATCATGAGTGATAATAATCACCTATTGTGAGTAACGGTAGGTTACTCACGCTATCCGAATCCTGAGCATAGCAGCTACTCGACCTATACTAGTATGACTCATAGGTAGATATATTTATGCATGTAGTTTCCATAGAATGCCTGTAACGTAAATGCACATCATATATATTCAGTGATAATTCAAAATAAGGGTTATGCACTGAGGCTTGCCTTGGGCAGGCGGTGTGTCAACCCGTAGTCCTTTCTACTATTTCACTCTCTCTAACGCTCTCACTAACCCCCCCCTGACTTACTTCGAATTCCCATTTCAAAGTCCCTAGGCCAGAACTTAATGGAGGTCGCATGGCATCTCTGGCCAAACTGTCGACGAGCACTGGACATCCTAGGCAACAAACATCACCACCAGTGACACTCTTCATCACAAGCGCAGTCGATAGAGGTACAAAACACCACGATTGGTGCCGCATAGAGGCATGACCATGCACCACGGTGGGGTTTGGCCACGGTGACACTGACGCCAGTGAAAACGTCTAGCCCAATGCTACCATCACTACCTAGACTCCATGCCTGGAGTATTGATAACATTCTAGAGGTCCTAGATATTCCCGTTCTACTCCCAAATGAGCTGGCCATGGACACAGCATCTACACTATGTTCGCCGGAGGCGGCCACGCGCTTCGGCGAGCCTCGGCCCTAACCAATTCAACCATCTACGCTAGGAGCAGGAGGGCCTCACCAGAGGCATGTAGGACGGACTAGACGAAGTCATGAGGCTCAGCAAGGCGGTTGGCCATGTGCGTGGGGTTGCTCTGGTTAACGGCAAGCGCAACGACGGTGTTCTCAGCCACTCGCTGCACCCTTGGTGAAACTATTTCACAGGAGATGCAACCAAGTCAAGGAGACGCAAAAACACTGCTCAATTGAGACAAAGGGGCAAGGAACGATGCCCTGGCCGAGCACTCACAACGATGGCCATGGTGGACCACCATGAGGGGAAATGCTCCGTAGTACCTCACTAAAGGATGAAAGCTCATTGGGTCGACTCCAATCGTGAGCTAACCACCAGAGCTAGTTGGGTGCATGGTTAAATGGACAGACATGGAAGGTGTGAGGCCAATTAGGTGGACAATGTCGTTTGGTCTTAAGGGGGGTCAACGGTGGGGGAAACCTCAAATTGAAGCCCCAACACCGTACGGCTACAGCAGTGGTAGGCTTGGCGCGAAGCTAGGCTCCAATTCAAGCTCCAGGTGTGTGCAATTACATGGATGGGGCTAGGCTCTGTGGGTTGGCCCTAGCATGGCTTGGTCGACTGGCGCGACGCCATTCAAGGCGACTGTGATGGGGAGCACGCCGTGGCGCTGCCACTAAATGGGAGAGGACAACGGTGCGATGGATGACGGCTACACGTGATGGCGTGCATGATGATGTGCGACCACAGCGCCTTGACTTGCAAGACAATGGTGGCTAGGCCATGTGACGGCGCAGCGGGAGCGTGCAGCAGCGACAACGACTACACGATGCAAGTGATGTGAGCGCACGTGAGGTGACAACACGATGCAGAGGCACGTGCGCATGCTGGCGACGATGGCAGTGGCCATGGAATGCCACTACACCCGAGTGGATGATGACTACGACTGGCAGAGCAGGACTGGCAACAGGGTGACGAGGGCGGCTCTAGGGCACCAATAGCGGCGACAGCGTGCATCGCGACAGTGAGGCGGGCCCGCTTCCAGCCAGGGTTGTCGGCCACCGTAGTCAGCCGAGCATGATCGACACGTGCGCGTGTGGCCGGCTAGCCGGTGATGGCATCGGAGCGCGGTGACCACGTCTAGACGCTGGCACCGGCCAAGAACGTGCCATGCACGCATTTTAAAGCGCCCCAAAAATCAAACTCGTTACATCAGGTGCCAAACCACCTTTTCTATCCTCAAGAGGGTATATTAAACTACTGAAACAAGCCCTAATACCCCACCATTACTTAACCCAAATCTCCTACAAAAATTGCTAAACTTGGCCTTGTCGAACCATTTCCGGCTTAAGAAAATTGACTAAGTTTTGCTCGGATTCGCGTCAACTTCGATTTTCAAGCTACCAACCATGCTAGCTAGGGAATTCATTTCTCGATCGCAGGTATTTTATCGTCACCTACGATGTTTGTACAAACTTTATTAAAGTTTTGTCTATGCGTTCTATAGTATTTTCGTCCAATAAAAATTGTTTAAAACCCTAAGTGATATAGCATGACATTGAAATGAAACTTTCATTTCTCGTTTTCGATGAACGTTTCAGGTCACATAATTTGATTTACACACACTATATTACATACACTATCACATAAACATGATGCCCATGTAGTGTTTTAGCAAAAGATTTACAGTGTTACACCGAGGGTGTTACAAATCTAACCCCCTAAAATAAAATCTTGTCCTGAGATTTCATGTGTCTAGTGTGGGACAAGAGATAAGAATTACATTTTGATGTAGACAACTACCTCGGTGAACTAGAAAGAAGATGGGGGTAATGCTGAAAGAAGAGGTGGAAAGGGATAGGCCCCGCTAGCGGCCAGTACCTAGGCACACGAGCGCTGCGGGCATCTCAGCCCACGATCAAGTCTCGGTCGGTTACGATCCATAGTTTTTCTTCGAAGAAAGGTACTTAGCCCTTGGGACCGGTCAAATGGACCCGAGAACTATATGGATTGACCACTGAGAATCTTGGCTCAGTCACCAAGCTGACCCAAGCCAGATCCCCATGAACGGGATGCTAGAGGCCCCACTTAGACTGGCCCATTAACAGCTCAATGGGTACCATGATTTGTCCTTAGAGAAAAATCAAGGCATGACTTGGCCCCTCCATTTTAATCGAAAAAAACAGTTGAGGGAAGGCAATTGCAAAGACAAATCAATCCTCGACCGGGCCCCTGCTATGGGAGGGGGCTCAAGGAAGGTCACGCTGTGGCAACAAAAGAAGGCCGAGGCCTTCAGAGTCGTCTCATTCGGAAAAGCCTCCGAAGGAGTTTTCTACTCCTTCATAGGCTCGGGGGCTACTGTCGAGGACCAATACTAGGGTACCCGAAAAGGAGGAGCTAATAACCATTAGCATTGATTCATCCGAGCAGTCAAGACCACGACTATAGCTCCAACCGACCCCTAGGTGCGCAAACTCCGCCTCACCCAATATCGAGGCCGCGAGCTCCGCCTCGCCGTACACCGAGGTCATGGGCTCCGCCTTTCCCAACCTCTGGGGGGGCGGGCTCTGCCTCGCTCGACCTCTGGGGGCGAGCTCCGACCTCTGGGGAGGCTCCGTCTCGCCCGACACCGAGGTCGTGGGCCCTGTCTCGCCCGACCTCTGGGAGCGGGCTCCGTCTCGCCCGGCCTCTAAGGGCGGGCTTCGCCTCGCCCGACCTCTAGGGGCGGGCTCCGTCTCGCCCGACACCGAGTCCGCGGGCTCCGCCTCGCCCGACCTCTGAAGGCTTGCTCTGCCTCGCTCGACACCGAGGCCGTGGGCTTCGCCTCGCCCGACCTCTGAGGGTTGGCTCTGCCTCGCCCGACACCGAGGCCGCGGGCTCCGCCATGCCTGACCCTTGGGTCTGTGCTCCGCCTCGCCTGGCCTCTGGGAGTGGACTCCGCCTCATCCGACCCCAAGGCCGCGGGCTCCATCTCGCTCGACGGAGACCCATACCGCCGCCAACCACTCTAGGTCCAAGCGAATGGGCCTGGGTTAAAGTTTTGACACCATGGAGGTGACCGACACGCCCCGATATAACCCGTGGCCGTGACGGGCCATACCTGGGGACACACGTCACGAACAGCGTCGGGAGTACCGGTGCTGTTCTGCCTAACCCTCGTACGGGCACTGACAGGCGCGTCAGTTCACCATGACATCCGCCAGGACAGAGTGGAGCGCCATGACCGGGAGACAATGCATGCGCATGGCGCCAGTGATGGACAGCACATCACACTGATTCGGACTCGAACCCCGAACCGATTAGAACACACAAGCATACAGCCGAGGAGCGACCGAGCTCTCGGCATCCGTTCGTTCCTCTCACCAGAGACTTGGGACCTGTCCCTCTCTCGACCTTTTATAACTCCTACTACGGACTTTCAGTGCTAGTAACACGAGCAGCAGCAACGAACTGAACGTAGGGACATTCTGCCCGAACCAGTATAAACATCGTGTCCTCTTAGCGTACCATTCGAGCTAGACACATAATATTAGAAATTTACTTGTTGGTGGCAACTCGAAACACCAACACCGCCCCTGAAAATGGTATTTTCGGGAAGCGGTTCTGAAAATGCATTTTCAAGAACAGTTGCGGTAGACAAACCGCCTCTAAAAAGCCATATGTGGTGCGTTGTGCAGACCGAAACACATCTTTAGCGTCGGATGGTCTCAGACAACCGGCCTTGAAAATGACTTTTCAGCATTAAAAAAAAAACTCGCCGGTGGCCGCGTTGCTGCGGCCAGCCAGCACACCGACGCCATCAAGCCACCACACGAAGCTCGCTGGTGCTACCGTGCAGCAGCGCAGCACATCAACCCAGCTCTGCACCACTGCAGACGAAGCTCTTCAGCCTTTTTGTTTCGGCTGGATTGACTTATAAGCCATGAGCTAAAATACTGCTGACTGGTTTGGTGTGAGAGAAAAATACTATTGACTGACTAATAAGCCAAGCCAGATACAGACAGATATAGCCTACTGAATAGGCTGCTTGCTGTCGGCATGGCCGCGCTGCCGCGGCCGGCCAGTACACCGGTGCCGCCGAGCCACCACACAAAGCTCGCTGGTGCTACCGCGCAGCCGCGCAGCACATCAACTCAGCTCTGCACCACTACACACGAAGCTCTTGCTGTCGCATGGCCGCGCCATGGCTGTCGTTGTCGCCGCGGCCACGCCATCGCACCGCCCCTTGGCTGCGAGCTACGGCCATGCGCAGTGGCATTTGGCCACGCTACCATCGCTGCGCTCCTAGCTGGACCCTAGAACGACGCGGAGCGACGCGTTTTTTTTACAACAGGAGCGACGCAATGAAGAGAGAGACAAGGGAGAGGGAAGTTGGAGCCTTGGAGACCTGGAGAGTACGAGTCTACGAGAGAGAGAATATAAATATAAAGGTTGTGTTCGGCTGATATTTTTTGGCTGGCTAGTTGGCTACAGTTGCCGACCAAAGCAGTGTTTTTCTCTCACAACATTCAAATATAAACAGTATTTTTTAGCATAAACAGTAAAAATTTAAGTTCAGTCGAACACTGAAAAAGAAGATAAGGATGTTGGCTGGGAAGGGATCTAGGAGCACGTGGTGGGTCCCATGCACATGGGAATGGACCTGTGGATGACATTCAAACCAGGCGCTTACTGAAATTTTCAACTACGAGCGCGCGAATTAGCTTTTTGCGCTCTTTAGAAGCGGGTCCAATTTGACTGCTACTAAAAAATCAAGTCTGTTTTTAAAGACGGGTGGACTAAGAGAACAGCCTCTAGAAAATAAATTTTAAAAACGGATGTCCTACTACAACTGTTCCTAAAAGTATATGTATCTTTAGAGACGGTTTTGTAAAAATGACCGCTTCTAAAGATCTATTTTCAGGGGCGGTTCTCTTAACAAAATCGCTCCTGGAAATAGACCTACTTCAGAGACGGTTTTCTTAATAGAACCGCCCCTGAAGATGGATCTTCAGAGGCGGTCACGGAGCTACAATGCCCCCTGGCGTGGTTAGAGGCAACATGCTAGTTGAACCGCCTCTGTTAAAAAAGGGTGGCGTCGTTAAAAATCATTTATGTACTGGTGATGAAAGCTTTTTCTGATTCTTCCTCATAAACTTATCGAAGCTAAATTATTATAAAATTATCATTTGCTAAACATTTTTCAAACGGCCTCAGCTAAAAATTGCTCCATAAAAGGAGCCGAAGTTGTGTGTGGCACCCAACTTTGGACGTTCTCGCCCAATGTGGCACGTCATACAATTCACCATTTTACCGATGTTGCGCATGGTGCACTTTCACCACCGATAGGTTGTGCTCGATGACCTGTCATAACTGTGCACGTTGCCGACTAGTGGCCGCTCGACTGTGACCACGCTCACATCAACATTTTTATGTCATCAAGTTAGTTTCATTAAGTTTTCTTTGAAATATATTTGATAGTGCATTCATTATAAACTGAAGATGAAATGAACTACTAGAGTTTGATTTAGGTCAAAGTCAAAATAAACTATAATTTGGAACGAAAAAAGATTACCATATCTCAAACAACCTTATTTGTTATCTTATTTTCAAATGGTGCTAGAGAGAAAATATGCACAGATGATAATGTCTATATAGTTGTCGCCGGTAGTTTTCATCACATTTTAATGTCTATAAAGTTGTCAAAATGTTTCGTTTCTATACAGATTATGTATAATTGCCCACATAATATACTTTTCTAGGTGATTTTAGAGTATGGTTGATTCGATTCTTTGATAATCATATCTTCTATATATATGTTTCTCTGGTTGATTCATTTCTTTAATTTGATAGCATCATTTCAATGTACCATCCCATTATATATGGTTATAGTTGTAGGCATATAAAGCTATTATGAGATAATAATAGATAGATGGGCTGGTTCATTCCTTTAGGGCCGTTCGGTTATTCAGGAATGCACTAGGAATTGTTCCAGCTGCTCAAATCTTGTAAAATTTGACAAGCAATCCAGGTTGAACTCATTCCAGGGATGGGTTTACTATTAACCGAACAAGGCCTTAATCTTTTGCAGAACCGAGTAGGCAATTTGAAATGGGTGACGGTGACCCGATTCACGTTTATATCGGTAACACAGGTACAACAGAGCACTTCAGCCAACGGGGCCAAAGGTTATTGATGTACTGTACTAGGTAGGCGTTGTTGTACTGTACTAGGTAGGCGTTGTTGTAAAACATACGAACTCTATCCTATAAGGAAAGGAGAAGGTGAAATTCTAATTCTAGTCCGTTTGTATGTGGGCTCTTACCAAACTTTTAGGCTATATATATATATATATATATATATATATATATATATATATATATATAGGGAGAGGCTATTCAGTAGCCGGCTACAAAATAAGTTATTCTGTAGCCACCTCTATTTACCATAATTTTATACACTAATTTACGATAATGTTAATACATATTTACGATAGTTGGGTTACTATAACACATGGAGATATTTACCGTAACGTTATAATAAACCACTTAGTAAATTAACATAGTAATTATCGTAACTCAAAGTGGCTACAGAATAAGTTATTTTGTAGCCAGCTACAGGATAGTAGTTCTATATATATATATATATATATATATATATATATATATATATATATATATATATATGAGCTCTATGTTGTAATCACGAATATTCAAAGCAATAAATAATAGTCTCACTATCTTGTGATTATTTGTTCTTCTACTTTCTTCTACTATGTTGATCATGAGAGCGATCATGAGAGACGGAAAGGGGAAGGTTCTAACCGCTGGCAACATGTTTTATAACACGTTATTAGCACGACAAACTCTTCCTCGACATCGCCGTTGAAGTCGTCGCTGATCTTCGATGCCGGCGCTTGTACCATCGACATCCCTGACGTTGTTAGCGGAACGGACCTGCTACCTCTTCCTGCAACTAATCTACGCTACATCCACATGCACTGTCGCCGTCAAGCAGCCAGTTCTACGACAATGCCAAACACCCTACGCGGTATGTATCTGCTAATCACTGTCCTACGCAGCATGTGACGTAGATCAAATTGGCATCCTCTAAACGGTATGAAAGAACTGCATCTCGCAGATTGCGTTTGTCTTGGCTATTAAGCCTGTTTACTATTTTCTTGATTGAATAACCGAACTGTACATGAAGTACGTACATACCACTACGTAAAAAACGATTTTTAGCAATGGTTCGATTTTTTTGTAGGGGCGGCTGGTGATGGAGCCGCCCCTATAGTGGCGTGCTCGGGTTCCCAGACACCAGCCGCCCCTACAAATGGAATAGCAGGGGCGGCTGGTGTTACGAGCCGCCCCTACAAATGGGTCTGATTTGTAGGGGCGACTCAATCACCAGCCGCCCCTAGAAATTCTATTTGTAGGGGCGGCTGGTGATTGAGCCGCCACTACAAATGGCCCCGTATTTATAGCTCCGATTTGTAGGGGCGGCTCAATCACCAGCCACCCCTACAAATGCCCCCCATATAAAACAAATGCAGCACCTTCTTTCTCCTCGGGTCACTCACTCCAACCCGTGAAAGAAATGTAGGCAGGTCTTGGGCACCTCCCAAAAATTGCTCTACTAAGGAGGGAAGGTTTTGGTCTCAAATCCTTTGATGAAGAGGTTACAGAAGGTAAGAAAATGCTATTCCATACTTTTTTATGTTTTAATGGTTGGTTAATGAGTAATTAGAGTTTTGTTTTTCTCTCTCTTCTATGGTGCTTGAGCTACTTATGAAGCAAATTAGACCCAAGTTTTAAATGGACTAGGGTAAATTAGGGAGGGGAACAAGATCATACCCTTATTTGGTCCATGTTTCTTGATTTTAGTGAACAATTAGTTAGTTTTATGGATGTTTCATGTGCATGTGAATCTAGATCTAGGGTTTGGTTTTTTTATTAATTTCATTTTTATAAATTTATGTTTGATGAAATTGGACTAGGGTTTGTATGAAAGATATTGGGTAAAGTATAATTGTTGCTAATTGTTGTCTTTGAAATTTTTATTGTAATCAATAAATATGTATTTTAATTATTTATGGACTAAATGGGTCATTAATTAATTTTCCTTTACCATGGTGTGTTTGTATGCTTCATGTAATTATATTAGATTTATATTCATATATATCTGAAGTATATACAATTATTCTCAAGTAATTATTAATTTGTTTCATTTTTATATATATCTGAATAAGTAGTCCTTTAATGTTTGTTGTTGTTGTTGTTGTAAAAGATGGAGTACAGGAACTCTTGGATGTATGGTTCGTTAAGGTTCGAGGCAGGTTTCCGTGAAGAGGTGGATAAATTTATTGAAGCCGCAAAGAAGCATGCAACGACATTGAAAGAGAATAAGGATACAATTATTTGCCCATGTAAAGATTGTAAGAACCATATGGCATGGACAGATGTGACTATCATCAGATCACATTTGATTATGCGAGGATTTGTTGAGGACTACACAGTGTGGATTCATCATGGTGAAACGGTTATTGTTAACGACGAGGATGAGGAGGAATACGACGACGAAACCATAGAATCCCTGTCCCAATATTCAGCAGAGCTTGATGCACGAATGGATTTCGAGTTTGGCAATGAACAAGGTGGTGATGCTGGTGGTTGGGATGGTAACGACGAAGGTGGTGCCAATAATGATGGTGGAGCACATGTCGGGAGATGAAGATGATTTGGAGGACATGATTCGAGCCCTTGGACCAGAGATTTTACTAAATAGCCCAAAAGGTCTAGAAATTTTGGAAAGGGTGACAAAAGCATCGAAGGAGACTGTGTATGGTGTTGAAAAGGGTTGTCCGACACATTGGACATTGCTACGTTTTATGCTTGAGCTGCTCATCCTAAAGGCTAAGTACGGCTGGTCAGACTATAGTTTCAATGATCTATTGCATCTCCTGTCATGGGTGCTGCCACAACCAACTCAGTTCCCACCAACACATACCAAGCGAAGAAGGTCATAAGTCCATTGACAATGGGGGTTGAAAAAATCCATGCATGCCCCAACCATTGTATACTTTTTCGTGGCAAAACATTCAAGGCACTGGATAAATGTCCCCGATGTGGGGCCAGCCGGTACAAGAACAATGACCTTTACGGTGGGGACGAAGCCTCCACGGGAAAAAAGAGGAATAAGAAGGGTACAAAAAAGGTGGTACAAGAATCTCAGCCCCCAGAGGAACACTCCATTAGGCAACGATGCAAAGCAGAGAAGAATTCCTGCCTTGGTAATGTGGTACCTGCCAGTGACCGACCACTTGAGATGTATCTTTCTAAACCCTAAAGAAGCCGCACTCATGACATGGTGGGATGATGAGCGCAAGGTGGATGATGATAAGATTGCACACCCGACTGATTGTAGTCAGTGGCAAAGGTTTGATGAGAAGCACAAATAATTCAGTGATGACCCAAGGAATGTACGGTTTGGCTTAAGCACCGATGGAATGAATCCCTTCAATGAGAGGATGAGCGACCACAGCACATGGCCAGTGATCTTGACCATGTACAACATCCCAACATGGTTGTGTCAGAAGAGAAAGTACCTTCTCCTCACTATTCTTATTTCTAGCCCTAAACAACCAGGCATTGATATAGACATGTTCCTCGAGCCTTTGATGCAAGAAATGGAGAGGCTATGGAGGCATGGGAAGTAGATGTACGATGCGTTCCAAAAGGAGGACTTCATATGTAGAGTAATAATATTTGTTACTACCAATGATTACCCCGCGCTGTTTGCTTTATCTGGACAGATCAAAGGGAAGATGGGATGCTTGGTTTGCTTGGATGGTACTACATGGGTGTACCTGGATGCATCCAAGAAGATAGTTTACCTAAGGAACCAACGCTTCTTAAAGACAAGTCACAAGTACCGCAGCAAATTGTTCTTTAGATTTTATGACAACGCCCCGAAGATTGAACCCCCTCCGGAGAGACGTCATAACGGAGAACACGTGTACAGAATGGTGAAAAACATACGCGTCATCTATGAAAAGAAGAATCCAGATGGGATGAATAGAGATAGAAGCACACCTCCTGTCGAAGGAGTACCTTTCAAGAAATAATCGATCTTCTTTCAGTATCTGTCTTATTGGCCAGACTTGGAGGTCCCCCATGCTATTGATGCTATGCACGTGCAGAAGAATGTCTTTGAGAGCCTCATTGCTACCTTGATGGACACAAGCAAGTCAAAGGATGGTCTTAAAACACGAAAAGACATGGTGCAGCTAAACGTGATGCCACAGCTTCACCCGGTACCTAAGGCTAATGGAAAATACACTATGCCCGCGGCTTGCTTCAACCTAACACCAGACGAGAAGATAGCTATATGCACTTTCCTAAGGGGGATCAAAGTCTCGACTGGGTTTTTAGCAAATGTGAAGAAGCTAGTGTCGATGAAGGACTTATCAATAACACACTGCAAGGCTCATAATTGCCATGTGATGCTGACAGTGTTTCTACCTATTGCACTTAGGGCTATAAAGCTAGAGTTCTTAAAAATGGCCATCACCCGCATGTGCTACTTCTTTTCGAAGATCTCATAGAAGACGATTAGCAAGCGAGAGCTGAGTGACCTACATGAATTTGTGGTGGAGACACAAAATCAACTAGAAATGTGTTTACCTCCTGCTTTTTTTATATAATGCCACATCTCATGATTCACATGGTTCATCAGATACAGGCGCTGGGCCCTTCCTACTTGCATGAAATGTGGTCCTACGAGCGGTTCATGTCGGTTCTAAGTCGATACGTGCATAATTGAGCATACCCAGAGGGCTCCATGATAGAGGGTTACAGTACTGAAGAAGTCATCGAGTGCTATCAAGAGTACCTAAAAGTACAGAAAGGGATTGGTAAACCTGATTCTCGTCACAAGGGTAGGTTGGCTAGGAAGGGCACTAGTGGTAGAAAAGTGTTCATCGACCATGATTACAAAGAGGTGAGTTGGGTGCATTACAGTGTCTTGTAGAGTACACAATTGATGCAACCGTACATTGATGAACACTTGGCTATCATTATGGCGGAGAGAAATAGCCATTTAGATGATTGGGTCATGAAACAACACAAGCAACGACTAACTACATGGTTGAAGGACCAAAACATACCGCTTGGAGAAACCATAGACTCTATTACCATCAGTAGGTTAGCGGAGGGGCCATCGAGACAAGTGACATCTTGGAATGCTTATGACATCAATGGGTATACATACTATACCCACGCAAAGGATAGTAAATATGTGAACCAAAACAGCAGCGTTCGAATAGAGGCTATCGATGGATTGGGGCGAAAGATCCAATACTTTGTCATCATTGAAGAGATATGGGAACTTGACTATGGAAGGGATATAACGGTGGCCCTATTTTGATACCGCTGGATTAAACAACACCAACTGAACGAGATCGAATTGAGAGTCCTGGACCTCGAGAATCTAGGCTACCAAGATGACCCTTGGGTGCTCACTTCATGTGTCGCACAAGTTTTCTATTTGTCTGACCCACAAAGTAACCTTCCCTTGAAGAAGAAGACAAAGCACGTGGTTGCCTCCAAAAAACAGCATATTATTGGAGTTGATGGCGTGGACGATGTTGAAGCTTACAATAACTACGATGAGATGCCGCTATTCACAGACTTTCCTAAAAATATCAATGTTGTGGAAAAGAACCTCCCCAAAGACATAATGCCATGGGAATGAAAAGGTGTCAAGGGGAAAGTTGTTACAGTGGGCTAGCTAGTTGTTGAACGTGTAGTGTTTGTGTAAGTGTGTGTTTGTACGTGTTTAAGACTACATATTTTTATATGTGTGTGAGACTACATTTTATGCATGTGTGTGAGACTACCCTTTGCAACATCCAGATGACTCTATTTGAACATCCACTCTATTACTACTAAAACTTTATGAAATCACTTAACACTTTATGAAATGAAGAAATGACCAAAATAAAAGTAGGAGATCTTGATGAGTTATACAACTTTTATATTCATCACTTTAAGAAATGAAGAAATGACCAAAATTTGTAACTAGTCTTTCTCTCTCATACTAACTCCAAATGTGATGATTTTTTTTCCTAAAATTTTCTAAAATCTTGCCCTATCAAGTTAGTGTGTTGATTTGGTCATTCTTTTTATTTGACAAAGTTTGAGCACTTCAAATTTTCAAATTTAAAAAAATGATAAGTTCGAACGAGATTTTCAACCATTAAATAATTTCAGCTGAAAAAGTGATGAATACCAAAGTTGTATAACTCATCAAGATCTACAACTTTTATTTTAATCATTTCTTCATCTAACAAAGTGATAGTAAATATTATTCACAAATCAACATGTTTCTCGTATAGTTCATGAAACTATGAGTCATATGTGAATTTATGAACAATATTTACTAATACTTTGTCACATGAAGAAGTGACCAAAATAAAAGTTGTAGATAGTGAGGATTTCAACAACTTTTATGTTCACGACTTTTATTGTTGAGATCATTTAAGGTTTCAAAATCTTGTTTGAAGTTGCCATTTAGTGAAATTCAAAATTTCAACTGTTCAAATTTGGTAAAATGAAAATATGATCAAAATAAAAGTTGTACATATTGATGAGTTCTACAACTTTGATATTCACGAGTTTTTCATCTAAAATCATTTACTCTTTCAAAATATTGTTTCAAGTTAAAATTGTTTGAATTTTAAAATTTGAATCGTTCAAACAAAGTCACATGACAAGATGACTAAAATAAAAGTTGTACATGTTGATGAGTTATACAACTTTTATGTTTACAACATTTTCATTTTATTTCATTTAATGTCATAAAATTGTAGTCGAAGTTCTAAAATTCAACTTTTTAATTTTTGTTTTTTTATTTTCTATATTGTTTTGACTACAATTGTTTATATATATATTTCTTCATATATAGAATAGTACAAAATATTATATTTGTGCATATACACAAATTTTTTATATTACTTTGTGTTTTTATGATATAAAAAATAGAGAATTTATAATAAAAAAACAGAAAATATTTGTAGGGGCGGTTGGATTAAGATCCGCCCCTACAAATGTATTTATAGGGGCGGCTAGATCAGGAACCGCCGCTACAAATACTGCCGAGTATAAATAGGAAGAAGCGCACGGGAGTCATCGTCTGGGCGTTGTCTTCTTCCTCCGACACTGTCAGGCTGCCCGCGCCTAGGGTTTCCGCCGCCGGTCCCGCGCCCGCCCACACCAGCCCCCGGCCCTCAGCGTCCCACACCCGGCCACCGACGCCCGCCCCCGCGCGCCAACCCTCGGCGTCCCACGCCCGGCCCCCGGCGCTCGGTGTCCCCGGCCCCCACGCGCCGACCCCCGGCGTCCCGCGCCTGGCCCCCGGCGCCCGCCCCCGCGTGCCGACCCCCGGCGTCCCGCCCCCGCGCACCGACCCCCAGCGTCCCGCGCCCGGCGCCCGCCCCCGCGCGCCGACCCCCGGCGTCCCGCCCCCGCACGCCAGTGCACATCGTCCATCTGGACCGGTAAGTGTCAGCTCTCTGGTTGCTCATTTTAACTTGTTTAACTTGTTTTTTTAATATGTTTTTCTTAAAATTATAGCGACATGATACTCTGGTCAAAATCTATACATCTTCTGTGCTAGTGTTAAAACTTCTGTGATAGCCAAATTTCAAGAACTTGCATTACACAGGATAACGTTAGGATAGTTTGCCACACAATATTCCTAACTTCTAGCAAAAATGGCATCTAGTGTCTTCTCTGCTTAACTGCTTTGTTCACATTTTAGTTAATAAGTCCAGAGGTATGTGGTGGTAAATCAATTACTTAAGGACATTTGTTAGGGAGAACAGGTAGCAGGGTTAGGGGCAGACTGAGTTTTGTTACTCATGGGATTGTGGAAGCCCAAGTATTTGTGCATGCATTTTTTTCGTTGTTTGATAGCTTGACTTGTATGACTATTTAATCCAATTTTGAATTAGCTATGTATCATCTGGTCGAAGTTGCAAATACCGCGCAGTTTCAATCAGAGGCAGAACTTTATTTAGAACAATAAGTTAGCAACAAATAGGAATCGTTTTACAACAGAAATGCCACATAACATGTTTAACTTGTTTTTTTAATATGCCACATAACATGCTTAGTCATTTTGATACTAATACAATCATTTATGCTCAAGTATGTAGTAGCTTATCGAGTTGTTATACTCCGGTCTTTCTTTTGTGAATTTTACAGCTTGGTATTAGGTTAACAATCTATCAGCTTACTGTTGTATGGTAGAAGTAGAAGATCTCTCTCTTTTTCTCCATAGGTCACACTAGATGCCTCCTTGTGATGGCATTTAGCAAATTTTCCAACCATTTTGCTTGCCTATTGGCCTCCAGCATGGCTTCTATCGGCTACTAACACTTGTCGGCTTCCTACAGGCCGATTTGTTTTTGCTTCCTACAGGCTTACCGATAGTACTTGCCTATCGGCTTCCTGCATGGCTCATATCGGCTACTGTATGGCTGACATGATCCTATCGTCTCCACTCTGTTTCTTATCCTCTCCTCTATGTTTGGCAGCAACAGCTGCTCTATTTGTTTTGTCAAGCTCGTGCTACTCTATTTGTTTTGGCAAGTAGCAGCTGCTTTTTTTTGGCCTCCTCTCCTCTCCTCTTCTCTCCTCTCCTCTCCTTTTTGCCTATGATGAAATTGTCATCTCCATATGTTATCTGAAATGAGCTGATGATCAAATTCTTGTGAGGAACTAGGCATCATCTACCTTACCTTCATGCACTTCGTTGTTACGATGATCATGATCAAATGATTATTGACATATTTCTAAGGCCTATTACTCATACTCCTCCTACTTCTACTACTACTAGTAGTACTACTACTTCTACTACTACTACTACTACTACTACTTCTACTACTACTACTGCTGCTCCTACTACTACTTCTACTATTGTCCTACTACTACTAATTTCTGCCTTTTGCTTATAGCAGTAATTGATTTCTTATGTTTTCACATTGGCTGGTTTCTACTGTTAACTATATTTGTGATATTTTCTTGGACTACTCCTCTTCCTACCACTACTCCTACTCCTCCTACTACTACTACTACTTTGTTTTTTTGCTTATATAATGCTAGTTTGTAGTGGCTATTGCTGCTACTACTACTCCTCCTCCTACCACTACTCCTACTAGTACTCCTCCTGCTCCTACTACTACTCCTTCTCTGTTTTTTTTCTTATATACTGCTAGTGTGTAGTGGTGGCTGCTGCTGCTACTACTACTGCTACTACTACTACTCCTACCACTACTCCTACTACTCCACTACTACTACTACTACTATTACTACTCCTACCACTACTCCTACTACTACTCCTCCTCCTACTACTCCTCTTCTTACTACTCCTACTACTCCTCCTCTTACTACTCCTACTCCTCCTCCTCTTACTACTCCTATTACTCCTCCTCCCTATACTTGCTACTCCTACTGTTGCTCTTCTTTCAGTGATGCTCCTACTACTACTCCTAAGTGGTTGCTGCTCTTACTCTACTACTACACTTACTCTACTCTACTACTTTCTACTTACTACTACTACTTGCTACTCCTAAGTGGCTACTGTTCTTACTCTACTACTACCATTCCTTCTCTATTTTTTTGCTTATATACTGCTGGTGTGTAGTGGCTGCTGCTGCTGCTGCTACTACTACTACTACTCCTACCACTACTCCTCCTACTACTACTCCTCTTACTACTCCTACTACTCCTCCTCTTACAACTCCTACTACTCCTCTTACTACTTGCTACTCCTAAGTGGCTGCTGCTCTTACTCTACTACTTCCACTCTACTGCTACACTTACTCTACTCTACTACTTTCTACTTACTACTACTACTTGCTACTTCTAGCTACTAACTGTTGGCTACTGTTGCATTTTTTGCCAAATCTTCCAGGACTCGCCTAGGACTTGTTGTCCTATCTTTTGCCATCAGCTGCTGCTCTATGTTTGCTAAGCAGCTGTTGGTTTTTTTGCCAAATCTCCCCTCTCCTCTCCTCTTCTTTGTTTTGCCGATGATGAAATTGTCCAAGTCCATACATTATATGGAATATGAGCTGATGATCAAGAACTTGTGAGGAACTTGGCATCATTAGCAGCCGCCCCTACATTACCTTCTCCTCTCTTCTCTGTTATGATGCCTTGATGCTCCAAGTTCATGATCAAATGATGATTGACATGTTTCTGAGGCCTCTACTACTGCTACTACTCGTTTTTTATATATTGTTGTTTTATAGGACTACTTTGGTTTATAGACCTTTTTTATTTCTTATACCTTCTCGCGTACCTAAAGCACACTTTCTTGTATATATTAGAACAAAGCGCGAAATAATGTCATGAACACCAGACAGTGCAGCCCGATGCCCCGAGCCTAATGAGCAGCCAACCCTTGAGGAGCAAGCACTAGAGGACCAGCTTACTCAGGAATAGTTCGATAACGAGGTAGAAAAGGATCTAGAAGTGATACTTACTCAGGAGCAATGTGACGAGGAGGAAGGCCCCGAAGGAGAGGCTGCTGAAGGCGAAGAAGAGAGGATGATGATGATGACTCAGAAGAGGGATATGAAAGTCCCAAGGATCCTTTCCCATGTGAAGCCAGAAGGAGGCCAATGGAGGAAGATTTGGACAAGGATTTTGACCCGAACGAGGAGGTAGGGAAAAAGCCTTAGCTTGTAAATTTTCCTAAATCTTTGGCTGTGTTACCTCTGCTAACACTTTGACCTATCGTATATACAAGTCCCTCCTGAAACTCAAAAAAGACGACGTCGATGTCCACAACATCTCGCTGGACAAGACGGAGTAGAGGAAAGGAGAGCAGAGGCAACAGCCATAGAGATGGATCACGATGCCTTTGCTCCACAAACTCAAGACACAACCACAACTACCAAGCCTAAGAGGAAACGAGGGGATAGAAAAGGAAATCTATATCCAAATAAGGCATGCTATGTGATAACGGAGGTCGGGCCAGCAGGGGAGATTCTTGAGCCAAAGGAATTAAGAGGAAAATTCCGTAATGTGATCGGGGCTCTAGTAAGAGATAAATTGAACCCAGCAATCCCTAACTAGAAAGAGGTACCAGAGAACACAAAGAATGCACTATGGGATAGGCAGCTGAAGGTTAATTTTAGATTTCTAGAGAGTAAGCACGAATTGGTAAAAAAAATGCTATCAGGATGATGGGAGAGTCATTCCGACGTTGGAGGTCGGAGCTCAACATGAAGTATATCCAAAAGGGGTTAACTCCCTTCAACGAGTTCGGCAAAATAACTCCTAGTCAATGAGAGGAGCTCATGGCTCAGAAGACTTCACCGGAGGCATTGGAGCTCAGTGCCCGTAACACCGAGCTGGCGAAGAGGAACAAACACCACCATCATCTAGGCCCCAGTGGCTACTATGTCAAGGAAGAACAGTTTAGGAATGATGGACGAAGAGGCCGTAGCTGCTGGGAATATCGATGTGATGAATTTGAAGGTACGCTCAAGGGATCTGGATATATGTGAGGAGTACAGAATCATCCGGCAAGTAATCTTAAGTTTGATAAGCCAAGATCCAAGAGGCGGTATCAAGGATACTAAAATATGCTGAAGACAAGGAGAAGGGCTCATTCAATCCTTCCAGAGAGAGGGACGAGCTTAGCCTTGGCTTGGGAAACAAGGAGCACACAGGCCGCACCAGGGGGCTAGGGAAAAGGACGACCTGGAAGCAAGGATTCGAAGAGGAACAGGCACATATACAAGAAACATGGCCGAGACCGAGGAGACTAGTCTTGAGTTCCAAGTGAAGGCTCTAGTTGCGAAGGCGCTGGAGGAGCAAGGACTGTCTATGGAGCCACGGATATTAGAGACGCCACCGGGAGAACTGGCATTAGTTGGCAGCCCTCCGAAAGTTCCTAGCAGCCAAGGTTCCACTGCAGCCACAACCCCAGTCGATCGCATACGGGAACCAACTAGTTGCATCTTAGTATTTCTTAGCGGTCGGTAGAACACTGTGATGGAGGTGGCAACGGGTGTGGCACATCCTCCCGGTGGCTTACACCACAATAATAAGATACCTCCGGACTACACTAGGGTCGAGGTGCATACAGTGAAGCCTGAGTTCATGCAGTGGAGGATAGACTACGCAACTCCTAAGGGGCTGGTGTTACTCGGAGACGTTATAGGGCAGTTCATCCTCTGGCACAAATGGGACATTATATTGATTGCTTCTTCGCCGCCTCCCCCTCTCCCAAATTTGGAGCGAGTTGATGAGGTCGAGGAGATATTTTCACCGTCTCGTGACCCCCACATTCCTGAGATGCCACATTCTTCCCCGCCTCCTAGCGAGCATGTGCCTGATGAGATGCCACAACCTTCTCCAACTCGTACTGAGCAAGTGCATCATGAGATACCACAGTCTTCTCAACAAGTATAGCCGATACATGAACAACGAGTGCCTCCTAAAGAAGCTGCAGCACAAGAAGATGAGGACGTGCCTAAATGGGAACTTCGAAAGAAGCATCCAATCACCATAAGGCCAGTTTATGTTCCGATCAAAGACGTCTTGTCAGTGTCCAAGTGGTATTCCCATGACCAGTTCAAGCCTGAGAACCAAGTTAAAAAAGTCCCATCATGGGGTTCTGAGGAGGCCGTCACTAGCAAACTCTACCAAATTGCAAAGCAGTATTCAAATGTTGATGCCATCAAATGGTCAAAGGATTGCCCAAAAACATATGAAAGAGGTAAGCCCTTCCTACCAAACCAGGACATCCAGTGTCTACCACTTGGAATGAGAAGGTTCCATGATTGGTACTTGTGTGTTCTCCCAATGAGCATAAATATCATACAAGCATGCTTTCCCACCGGCATATTTGGAAGCCCAGCCGGGAAAATTATCTTTGACTTCAATGACATGCAAACATGCTTTCACCCGGGAGAAATGGAGATGAATCTAATTCGCACGTGGTGCTTGTAAGTCCTTGTCCTCTCGATATGATATGAATGTAATCTTTGAATTTTGTTGTAACTAACCCACGTCGTGATTTGTAGAATATAAGTGCACATTGTCAAACAAATGCCAAGTGTAAAAGTCAGGTATGTGGACCATCAAGCTATAGCCCAAATAAATTTCAATTACCCTAAACGGTGGACACTTGATGCCAAAGAGCTAGCTGCTGCAAAGACTCTTCGGGAGAAAGAGCACATCCGTACGACGAAACTAAGGGAAGAGTCCCTTAAGGTTACGGCATACATTGCCCTAGCTTTTAAAAATCTCCAACAACACTCTACTATATGGCTACCATACAACTTTGAGTAAGCTCAACTCTATACTTAAAGCTTTGTTCGATATATTTTATTCGATGCAAAAGAGCTTATCTAGTTCTATGATTAAATCCATGCAGCAACCACTGGATTTGTATAGCCGTCGATGTCGGAAGAAGCATGACATGGGTCTTTGATTCATTAGATAAGGACCCGACGACATACAAAGACTTCATATCGATTCTCAAGACGTATACATATCGACAATCCTCATTAACTTATATGTTTGTATACATACTTGTAACGTTCACTTTTGGATACTAACAAGTTGTATTTGCTAAAATAATTTGAACAGGGCATTTAGGTTCTATGTCACTAATCATCATGGAAGGCATGATCCAGTAAAGAAGGAAAAGCTGGCTATAAAAATACTATGTGCGGTAAGTGTAACTTACTTCTTCAGTACTCCATTACATGGCTGTCAAAAGCATTACTTAACATTTTCATATGCAAAACACACAGTACCCCAAGCAGAAGCCTGGGAGTGTACATTGTGGATACTATATATGTTCTATAATGAGTAACACCGGTGCCTACATGAAACACTCCTTAAGGGTAAATTTGAACCTCTTCACCCGTAGTATAAAAACTTCGTAAATGGTATGAAATACTAAACTAAAACTTGTTCTCTTGTAGTGGAGAGAAGAGAAAGGAATGAAAAGAGACCCATACAAGGATGACCAACTCTTAGAGCTCGTCGGCGACCTTTGCAACTTCATATTGGACCAGATTGTACACGTCAGAGGCGCCTACCATGACCGAGAGTCTGAGTTAGGTACAAATCCTCAATACCAACACCTTCGTGAGACTGAAAGGCTAGTTCTAGGACGTTGGTAACAATGTGTATGGAATTTGTATATTTAATGATGGATTGTATATATTCTTGTGAATTGGACTTGTAATTGTAGTTTATAGAATACACTTGTGCTTGTAGTCGCGGTCGCGGGGCGTTCGGCAACGCGAACGCTGGTCGCGGGACGTTCAGCAACGCGAACGCGGTTCGGAACGTTGGTCGCGGGGCGTTCGGCAACGCGAACGCGGTTCGGAACGTTGGTCGCCGGGCGTTCGGCAATGCGATTTTAAATTGTAAATTTGATTTTTTTTTTACGGGAAAACGTACTGCCGGGGCGGTTTTAGATTGAATCGCCCCTTCAAATACCTGTTTGTAGGGACAGCTGGTACTACAGCCACCTCTACAAATCGATTTGTAGGGGCGGCTGGAAACAACAGCCGCCCCTACAAATAGATTTGTAGGGGCGGCTGGTACTACAGCCACCCCTACAAATCGATTTGTAGGGGCGGCTGAAAACACCAACTGCCCCTACAAATTGATTTGTAGAGGCGGCCTAGGAACCGTCCCTACAAATGCATGATTTGTAGAGACCCTTGCGTAGAGGCGGCTGGGCAAACCGTCCCTACAAATGGTCTACAACCGTCCCTAAAAAGCCTTTTTGACGTAGTGTACACACTCAAGTACACCAATAGTATATGCACGGATACGTGCTAGTGACACGAAGATCACTGCATTAGAGAGAAACCGATCTTGCACGATCTTTGTGGTCCGACCCTAAGGCTGCATGTTTAGTATCGATCGGCCATCAAGCTGAATTATTATTTTCTTTTAATCCGTGTGCAAGCAATAGCAAGTACACTTATATGCTTGCACGCATATTTATTTGCTTATCATATGATTTTTGCATATACAGTAATTCATCTACGAGAGGTTAATCTAGGGTTAAAAAAAAAAGAGCATGGTAGGCTCTACCTCGTCACATAACTGAACGCCACGAAGTCTATCATGTTGAGCTCTTGCATGAGCGCACGGGCACACGGTTGTGCATCCATGAACTAAAAGTTGTCCTCGGCGTGTCGCTTGTTGCATCTATCTCGGCCTGCAGCTGAGCAGCTAGCTAGCCGTAATCGGCTCGTACGCCGTTGGTTGTCTGCACGTTCCTGATCGCGTCCATGCGCACCGGTGGTTTGTACGCCACCGTCGCACCCTGACACTTCGTGTTACCTTCGATCCAGCCTCCAGCAGTGGCTGCCAATGCAATCATGCCTAGATTCGTGCTTCCCGTTCTCCTCGAGTTGAATCCCATCTATGACGCCGCGGCTCGCACGCTGGAGGCGGCTAGTCTATCCTGGCCGGCAACCATATCGTACAATAGGCCTCTACGCCTTCGTATGTACTCAGGATCGGCTAAAAACAAACCCAACAGCAGATCTTAACGGAACTATAGGAGAACACGGGTCAGAATCAGTCTAAGCATTGAATTGGAATTGTACTCTTGTAGAGTCGATCATGTACTTCACAAGAATTAGGGTGCTATAGAATATAACCCCTTGAGAAATTCAGTTTTTACAGTAATTTTCTGAATAATTAACACTAAACCCTCTGTTTATGCATATTTAATGTATGTCTTATACCCGTATGTATAAGAGTGTAAATATACACACATTAAATCTGAAGTTTAATGGGTGTTGTTTCTACCTTTATTTTTCTGAATCAAATAGTAGATTAATTTTGAAAATTTTCTACGCTTCAAATTTAATTCGGAAAAATTCTAGTGCAACTCTGTTATGAATATGTCACATAATTATTAGAATAAATTGTTACACTAGAAACATTGATATAAGGTATATGAACTCTCTAAATCCTGCGGACCTTAGACTTATCATCTTTGAGAGGCTCGTATTTTTTTCCTAGCATAATGATTTTTTGGGATGAATGAATAGTTGGTATTAATTTTGAAAATTTACATATACCATAATCCTAAAAAATGTTAGGATGCTTATAAGAATATTTTGCATAACCATCACTATCTTTTTGCACCTTGCTACTTGTTTACACGTAGTAAACATATATGCACATGATTTAGTTATAATGATATATGCATACCTTCATGAAGAAGGGGTATCCTGAAGTTGCCCTGAATGACAAAATTATATAGCATGGTCTTGTTAAATCCTAGTAGGATATTCTACTACTACAGTGGATTAGATCTTAATCATAGTAATTCCTAGTATTACTCTCAAAGAATAAGTATATGACCGAGCTAAATCCTAAAGGTCTTATGAGACTCACTGCATGAGAAATTCTAGAAGATGTCATATATTATGATTGCATAATGTTAGAAATATTGGAAACTAAATTTTCAAGCATATATGAACATATGGGATACAAATGCTACTCTGTAAACAAATACAATTAGTTTGAAGCTTTGTGTTAAAAGTCATAGAAGATGAGATGATAAAGATGATTTTGTCTAATTTCAGAAGAAATATTTCTTGAAATAGAAGATCAAGAGTATTGAAGTACTAGAAGTATCCAATATCATCCAGAATTACTCAGTATCAAGTAGAAATTAAGTTAGAATTTTTAGATAGCTCTATAAATCAGGATATGTGACTTGCATATATTATACTCCTAGAAGGATCGAGCAAGCATGAAGCTGCTAAATGTTAAGCATTGAAGCTAAGACATGTAAGAATAGATAGAAATTAGAACATTTAAAGTTTCTCTTAAAGAAGAGCTTAAATCATGTGCTTATAGATTTGTTGTTTTTGAAATTCATATCCTGAATTATTGATAGTAGTGGTGGTGGTGCTTTAAGTTTTAATTCCCGTTGAATTAAGTGGATTAAGTGAATTATGTAAACTCTTGAAGAATTAATGGTTACTTTATTAGCTTGAAGACTAATATGAAGCTTTTAGTTGTAATTTTTTACTTACAGTAATATATGTTAATCTTACATGAAATAAATTATATTTATATGTTTTACATATAAACAATTGCCTATTGCCTATCTAAATAAATTTTGTATTAATTTTATCCACAAAGAAGCATCAATTAACTATGAAGGTTATAGTTATTTGTGTGCTACTATCACATAGGTAGAAAGGAAACTAAATTTCTAACAGCACATGAACAATTGGACTATACTAGCATATTAACTGATCTTAGAAGGATCAATTTAGTCAAGAAATATTATAATCCATAAACTAAGTATTTAATATTTTAGCCCGGAAACTAGAAGTTTAAGTTCTACTCTAAATATGTTGTTGTACACTAAATAGTGCACTTGATATGTGAATTTCATGCTAGAACCAACAAATAACAGAAGTATGATTGGATTATATAGAACATTAGAAATGATTATTCATAGATGATGTATGTAGCATATTACTAATTGAAGTAACTATGGCACGAAAAGAGGAAGAACTTTGGGTAAAGACATAAAAAATATGGGTAATATATATTTAATAGGCATAGCCTTCCTAAATCTATCTTTAAGTGCATGTATCAGAACTTGAAGTTCTAGCCATGTCCCTTTCGGCCGAGCTAACTTTCTCTACATTATACTAATTGCAAGTAAGCTTGTAGCTTTACATTTTGTTATTATCTATTACATTGGATTGAATATCAATATTTCACATTACATATGAATGTGTGTCACTATGTTGTGCTCTTGTTGAGCTATAACTATCTCCACTCCTACATGAATATTAGCATAAAACCTATATTCATAGCTTGTAGCTACTACCTTTTTGCCTTATAATTAAATTGACTAGCTAGCACGCTAGTTCTTGTTGAACTAAGGAATATTTTGCTTTCAATGCGCTACATGCATAAGCATTATATTGGTCCATGGTCAAATAGCCTAAGATCAGGGGGAGTTGCTTAATCTAAAATTAGCTAAATGAAGACTAACCCAATTGATGGGACGGATAATTGTGGAATTAATATGATGGATAACACACTTATGATGGTTTGGGAGAAAAGACATATGGGGAATTTTGCATTAATGGCAATTAGAAAGTCTAAAAGAAATTCCATGTGAGTTTGAATGTTGCGTATTCTATATCTTTTTGAAGTATATGGTCCTTTTTTATGTATGAGTACTTGATCAATTATTTTGGCTAAATAATAAAAAAGCTAGACAATGAAATAGTTTTCTAAACTATGATATGTGCAATTTAGAGGAAGAATATCCTGAGTTTGTAGGAATGCTGAACATTCTTAAGTGCACTTTATGTATTCTAGCTCGCTACATTAATGAATAAAAACCCCTGAGTTTAAATATGTGCGTTAATATTTTCCATAAATCTCTATCATAGCATACATGCATGGGCCTCCACTTGTAGTTGGAGATACATGAATTTGATTTTTTTTAGCACATAATAGATGATATCTTTTAAAGTATGCTATTAAAGATCTAATAATATTGGAATTAGGGGGAGAGAAAGCCTATTTTGAATGCCAAATATTATTTCCACCGAAGGAAAATGATCTTAAGAGAAATATTCCTTGAAGCATGAATAGTATCATGCACTAAATCAAACAATAGTTTGACTATTGCTCTTGTGAAGCATGAAGCGGAGCATATGCTAGATATTTTTGAAAAATTAAGAGGAGTAACTTGAAGTTATAAACCAAAAGTTGTGTTTACTAGTAGTAAACAAAATATTATATATTATCAAGCTAAAATCTATGGGGATGCCTGTGGGTTCTAGTTTAGTGTATACTTGTTGAATAGAAATAAAATGAAACTCCTCCATTCTCATAAAGAAAACACCTCATGAAGAAGGTTAAGCACCTCTTTAAGAGGATCATCATGAAGATAAAATCCAACACACTAAGCGCGCGCATCATTAGTGTTTGGTATACAGAATAACAAATCATCTCTTGTTTGGAAAATAACAAAGAGATAGAATAATCTCATATTATGAGAATATTGAGAAAAATAATAGTTGTCGACGACGCTACCTCTATAATTACAAATATTTCTCTTATGAGAACCCAGATCCAGAAAACAAAGCCCATAGCAAAGTCGCTTGTAGCGATTATATCGGTTTAATGAAGAAAGCAATTGAGATTGAATCTCCTATTATGAGAAAATAAATGTTCTGCTATATCTCTGGCAAATAAAATGAATGAATATAAAATAATATAGTTAGTAAGTGGATTATGAAAATCCATATAGTTCCTGAACAATAAAAATCGCAACATATGGAAATTAAATCTCATACTAAGTATTAAGAAGTCTAAGGTAGAATATATATTCCTGCATGAATATTGAAGTCTTAAAAAGAGCATGTCCTAGAAGGAATAGAGTCATCGAATGACTTTATAGTGAATAACACTATCTCATTGTGTATACCTCAGAATAATCTCTCATGGAGTAGATAATATATCTCATGGAAGAGAAATGTAATTAACCGAAAATAAGAATATTCTTAAAGGAACTAATCCATGAAGGATTTACTAGTCGATTCTTGAATAAACACAATTGATCCCTAAAGTGAATATAGACCCGAGAGAAAGAAAAAGAGGAATCTTAAACACCATGAATGTGTCATATAAACATTCAGAAAGTGTATATCAAAAGCTAGCAAATGAAGTGTTGATATCCTCTAAATACCATAGAAGGTATAAGAATAATAATGATTTTGACAATTAAATTATCCCCTAAATACCAACTGTAAGACTGAATTTATTATTTCATAGTACAATTAAAATCATTAAGATTTGAAGAACATATAATTTGAAAATCCACTAAGGAAGAATTATACGTATTCAAATTCTAGTATAAGTTTGATACACTATCTAGAAGATATTGAATATTGTAACTTATTTACCCCCATAATCCTTTGAAAGGATTTATTACCCTGAAGGATAAATTTTATTTGTTTTGCACAGCTAATAAGTGGTTATTTATGCATGAAGCATATTGCTCTTATTTACCCATATTATAATTTATTGAAGAATGGTAAGCCAATTTGTTGGTATTATGGTACTGCATATCATTATTAAGCACATATTTATGAAAAAAGTGTGGACTGAACAATGAAGTTCAAAGGACAACTTTACGAGGGGGAGCAATTTGAATAAATCTACCTTGAAGATAATTAAAACCACTAGAATTACAAAGATCATGTAGATCATATTTGCTAAAACATTAAAGTTTATGCATAGATCATGAAGAATAGAATATCATAAAGAATACATGACCAAGAAGGTTAAATGTTGTACTCTTTTTTTCTATGTGAGTTTTTACTTGAAGGTTTCTCACGTAAGATTTTTAATGAGACAACATGCGCAATGCAATTAACGAATGCAATGTACTCTTTTTTTTAAGAACCGTTTTTTTCCACTGGATTTTTGGATGGAGTTTTTAATGAGGCATATGCATATCATCGTGGTAATCGCCCAAGGGGGAATATTGTAAAACATACGGACTCTATCCTAGGGAGAAATGAGAAAGTGAAATTCTAATCCTAGTTCGTTTGTATGTGGGCTCTTACTAAACTCTTAGGTCTTGATAGGACTATATATATGTGGAGCTCTATGTTGTAATCACGAATATTCAAAGCAATAAAGAATAGTCTCTCTATCTTGTGATTATTTGTTCTTCTACTTTCATCTACTATGTTGATCATGGGAGACGGAGAGAAAAGATCCTAACCGCTGGCAACATGTTTTGTAATAGATATCACATCTCAAGCCTGCACAACAATAATGTCCCACCGTACACGGCATACATACACGCTTCGATCAAGCCAGTTTACGTGACACAGTACACGCTGACGCTACAATACAAGGCCTGCATCGCCCACGTATTCTGAGGCCACCTCAGCTCCTGTCCGCGAGCTTCGGATCAGTGGCTGCCTCCACACCGGCGCTTGAGCTCGTCCACGAACTCGTCGAAGCTACGCCGCGACGAGCCACCGGGCGCCACGGCAGCCTCGAGTGTGCCCCTTAGCTTCTTCACCTGGTCCCTGAGCTTAACGCCGTCTTCCCCGCCCATCACCCCTTCGATCCGCGCCTTCACCTCGTCGGCACGCACCACGCCGCGGTCCCCGATGGACACGCCGGCGTGCCACTCGCGCATGACGAGACGCCGGTTGGTGATCTGGTCCGTGAGCAGCGGGAAGCACAGCATGGGCACGCCCGCCCACGCGCTCTCCAGGATAGAGTTCCAGCCGCAGTGCGTGAGGAAACCGCCGACGGCGGCGTGGGAGAGCACCTCCACCTGGCAGCACCACGGGACCACGAGCCCCCGCCCCGCTGTGGCGCCGGCGAACCCCTCGGGCAGCGGGTTCGGGTCGTCGGAGCTGACGATGTCCGGGCGCATCACCCACAGGAAGCGGGCGCCGCTGGCCAGCACGCCGCCTGCGATCTCGTGCAGCTCCTGCTTGGTCACGTGCGCGTAGCTGCCGAAGGAGATGTAGAGCACGGAGCCGGGCGGCTGCGCGTCCAGCCACCGGGAGCAGTCGGACTCGACCCACATGGACGTGGCCACGGCGCTTCGTGCAAACCCCGCTGGGAAGATGGGGCCCACGGCGTAGAAGGGCTTGTCGGCGCGCAGCGCGGCGATGGTGGACGGCTCCAGCTCCTCCACGGTGTTGCACAGGACGTAGTCGGCGCCGCGGGCCTCGTCGAACGCCTTGAAGATGATGCGGTGCACCGCGGAGGTGGTGTCCGTCTCCTGCAGGTAAGACGTGAGCTCGCTCGGCTCGATGGACGCCACGCCCGGGATGTAGGTGATCGTGTCCTTGCGAGGCTCTGCAGATGATGCATGCATGAAGGAACGGACATTATTTTTTCCAAGAGAAAAGAATGTTACCGCTGCATCTAAAGTGGCCGTTCTGGGTGAGCAAGTCGATGTGATAGTAGAGGTTGAAGATGAGCGCCGGTTCGGTCCAGAACGAGACGTACGCGACGCCGAGGCGCCTGGCCAGCGTGGCGGGCCACACGAAGAAGGTGTCGGCGACCAGGAACGTGGCGCCCGGGTCCACGATGACGCGGCGGAGCAGCTGCTCGACGTGCACGGGCAGCGCGTGGAACAGCGCGCCCATGAAGTCGTCGTCGTGCCCGCGCGGCCGCGAAGGGGTCGTACCCGTCCGGGTCGATGCCCAGCGCGGGCGCCGTCTGGTGGTGCACGGCCTCCGTGCTGACGAAGGTGACGGCGAACCCCCGCGCCGCGAGACGCAGCGCCAGGTGCACCACGGGGATGATGTGGCCCTGCAGCGGGTACGCCACCACCACCGCGTGCGGCTTGCCGCCGCCATGCCTCGCCGTCTCTACTACGCCGGCGGCCCCTTGCGCCATTTCGTACGTCGTCCTAGCGTAGCGACTAGGGAAGTAGGGAGCGCACTCTGGTGGTCAGGCGATGCTCGATTTCAGTGCAGTTGATTCACTAGTGTGCATCAAGTCGCCGCAAAGAGACCCGGCCCCCGGTACCGGTGGTCGTCAACAGCGGCATTCGATCACCTAACGTGCGTACGTTACTTATAAATCCGTCGCTGTCGCGTTAGCCGCCGGGCGGCAGCCGGCGGCCTTCTGGTTTGGTTCTCCATGTTCATTACTCCTACTCCTATCCTATTTTTTGTTCAGGGCAGTATAATATCGGAGTAGCAGACAAGCAGTATGTACAAGGTTTGATGATGTATGGCACACAAAACCGCCCGCCCTTATTATTGGCTACGGGGAGTATTGTATAGATGAATGCAGGTACTACCAGGTAATGATGTAACTCCGCGCCCACGCCCATGCCCTACCGGAGACAAAGACGACGGAGGCGGCGGTTAGGGTTCAAGCGACGGCGGCGGCGGTTAGGGTTCCAACGACGACGACGGCGGCCTCCCTCTCCGGCCTCTCCTCTTCTTCTCCAACTCTGGTGAGCTTTGAAGGGGTTTTGCGGGAGGTAGGGCGGCCAGGTGGTGGGTACGGCAGGAGGCGACGTTAGGGTCCAGGCGGCGGGGGAGACGACCGTCAAGGCGGAGGCGTCCCATGGCCATGGCGGCGGCGGGAGGGGAAAGGGGAAGAAGGAGGCCGCCGCAGGTGCGGTAGGCTCGATACCCTACCGCGCTGCGGAGGGACAGTGGGCGGTGGGCGAGGAGGAAGATGAACACCATCATGCGGGGAGGAAGAGGGGCGAAGGGGCCCTGGACGGTGGAGGGCGGGGGAGGGGCAGTCACGGGAGGAAGAAGGGCGCAGGGAAGAAGAAGATAGAGAGGAGGAGGGTGTCCGGACGCGAGCGTCCATCCGGACAACTAAGCGTTAGCCATGCCGTTAGTTATAGGAGTAGCTAGACGATAGACGGCCTAAACATTTTGACACAAATCATAATGGAAAGGAAGATGATATCAACGTGTATACCTCAGCTTCTATTGTACAGCACTATACCTTCCTCTGAAAATGATTTGTGGTATATATGACAACATTTAAAGTTTGACATTCCACTTCTTGTCTGCTACTTCACATGACAATTATTAGTTTTGATGGCATTCCTAGCCCATATTCCTATGACATTCTTGCTGTTATATATACAGAACTCTTAGTTTTATGATAGAAAAACTCTAAGTACTATACCTCCTTAGAGCCCATATGACAACTATTATTATAATAATTTTATCCATACTCAAATCATTTAAAGTTTGACCATATTTATATAACACATATCATTATTTATGGTACCAAGCTAAGTTGGCTGTAGAGATTGAGCTCTAGTAGGCTCGGATTGTAGGTTTTGTAGCTCTATCGCGGTGCATAGGTCAGAAGTGCCATTGAGCATCTTTGAGCATCTTCTATGATAAGAGGCGGTTGTTACCTTTTAGGACCTATTTGGTACAGCCCAGCTTCACAAGCAAAGTAACTTTTGTTAGTTTTAGCTTTAAAAGTAGTTTTTTTTTGGTAGAGTTGAATCTATTTTGATTAACCGTTTGGTTAACGACCAAACGGCTTCTCCTAGTGCATAAAAGTACGAAATGACCAAAAATGCCCTTTGTCTATGTTTTTACCTACTCCATCTCTTCCTTATCCATTCAGCTGGCCCTCTCGCAAGGAGCTCCGAGCTCATCCCGCAGAGAGCCCCGTCCTACTCGCCTCCGGCACCGCCCCCGCCCCCGCGTCGTCTAGCTCACCCCAGCCCCTGCATGGATCAGAGCTCATCCACGCCGGAGCCCCACGCTCGCCCGCGCCACCCGCCGGCGCCCGAGCTGCGCGCAAAGGGCACCACGACGGCTCCACCCCGGCGCTCCAGCGAGTCCGTCCCCGCCCGGCGAGGTTGCACCGGCGAGGCGCCGCCTCCATGCGCGTTCCTGCAGCGCTGCCCGTCCCTCCCCGCGCCTACCGCGGCACCATCCCTCCCAGCCCCGGCCATGCCCGCGCGAAGGCTTCGCGGGGGCAAAGCTGACCACGGGTACACAAGGCCCCACCAGTGCAGAGGTGAAGTTGGTTGAAGCCAGTTTTTTCAGCTTCTCTTCTCTCTCCTCGCTTGTCTCAGTGCACAATCCGGAGATTCATCCTGATGGCCCGTTTGGTGAATGAAGCTGAAAACAGCTCTTGAAGCTGCCCTTGAATCCGTACTAAACGGGGCCGTACTCTTATATGCCACTTTGATAAGAGGTCGTTGCTACCGTTTATATGCCACTTCAAGTACGTTTGGATATGCCACAAACGTTTTAGATTCTCACACTCTTGTCCCCTATCAGGGAGATCATATGCTCTGTCTTTGTCAAGTCGTTCATCATCTTCCTCACCTTGGTTGGAAGAGGGGCGAGGGCGAAGGAGGAAGCAAAGCCAGCAAGCTCTCATCATTGGGGCAGAAAATGGACAACAACATCATTATACTGACCCCCCTCTGATGCTGAGATTGCTGACACAGTTCTCGCTGCCTAGCTTGTGCCACGTCGAGTGGCATATATGGACCAGGTGTTTCCACATGGTGGACTAGGGTATGCATTGGGATTCATAAATGGTCTAGCAATTCATCTGTTAGCACGTTGAGGTTTTCTAGCTTTCTCTTCATTCCACGTCGGTTGAGACTATATATATCATTAAAGGCAGTCTCAAACCACAAACTATGAGGTGATTTCTATGCTTGCCAGATCACGTGGACGCTACAAATAGAAACTATATTTTCAATGGATATTTTCTTCAAATAAATTTTTGTCCAATCACATGTCTTCTTTTTCCATCATCTATCTATCATATCTTTTCATATCTTGGCTTCCGTGTAGACCTGGTCTCTTACCGAAGAAACCATTTCCTCCTCTCTTCTTTGATTCTAATGCCACATCATCATTTTGTTTAGTTGAAATCCTAATTAAAGAACGTAGAAACCATCTACTTCATTTTATCCTAAAATATAAGGTATTGAAGCATTCAAAATTTGTCTCAAATTATAAGGTATTTGAGGTGAATTAACTCCCAAAAGTACCAATAATATGTGTACTTGTCATTAATGTATACCAGCAGACTCAAAATACAGTAAGCACAAGATTTCTCTACAGTTAAAGGAAGGTTACATGCGCCATTTGTTTTGCTCCACAATCTATCTGTCTTATACTTTTTTTGATACCTTGTATTATAGGACCGAGAGAATAGTTTCTAGGTTGAGTGCCCTTAAAGATGCCTGATAAGGCCAAGGGTGGTGACGAACTGGCTAAAGCAAGCGATAGGGATTGGATGACAAAGAGAGACAGTTGAAAACAGAGATACACACATGGTATAAAATGGTCGTGTTATCAACTATCAAAAGAATGAATATAGCGAATCGAGTGATTTGTTAGACGTGCATGCAACGTTCAAAAAATACCACCAAATCCAAGGGGTTCGAGTCTCATTAGGACGGAAGGCTAAGCAATCTCAAACGGACTGTTTGCATGGATCGTCCGAAACAGATTAGTGAGTAGTGACCGGCAAGCAAACGTTTCAGTCTCCAAGACGCTGATGTGCATTGTACCTGTAATAATGCTCGGTGCCCTGGGCGACCGGCGGCCAGCGACGTGCCAGCGACGTGCCAGCGACAGTGAGCCGACAGTGAGATAGGATGGTTCTGAAGAATACAAACCCAAGGAGGCACATCAGTATGTGGCCCACATGGCGACCGGGTGGATCTGCGCCACTCCTGGAGTCCTGGTCGTCCAATTGCGTGGAGCATGCAGTGCAGGTCGTGAATCGGTTTTTGGCAGAACTGCCCAGATTGGAGAATGGAGGCAGCGGTCCGTGTCTTCCACCCACCACTGGTTGGGGTTGCTCTCGTCATGCGTTTCATATCGTCGGCCTCTGTTCAGTCCAGTGGCTTTGTCCTCAAACTATTTATTATGTAAATGTAAACCTAGATAATGAAAGAGTTACACATGCCTTAGCACCAGTGCTGGAACATATTCCAGATAGCATTATTTTGTTTTTAGCTTCAGAGTTCTTCTTTTTAAAGGACACCATTTTAGTGACCGTTTTGGTTTTTTTTCCTTCAAACCTATATGCCCTTGTACCGTCAGCCTGTTCGCTTGCTCGTAAACGATCGTAAATTTCCAGTCAGGAACAGTGTTTTTCTCTCACACCAAACCAGCCAGCAGTAAATAATCCACGATACGGCCTCCCGAACAGGCTGTCAAGCGTTACTAAAGTAGTACTCCCTCTGTTGTAAATTATAAGCCATTTTAACTTTTCTAGTTCATCCATTTTGCTACGAATCTAGACATATTATTATATCTAGATGTATGACAAAATGAATGTATTAAAAAAGTCAAAACGACTCATAATTTAGAACGGAGAGAGTACTAGTTATATAAATAATTATATATAATATATGCACATAATATTGGCTATAAGTATATTTAAATTACATAAACTTAAATTTAATATAGTATATGATTTAACAAGTTCTTGAAATCGAACATCAAAGGAGTATGCTACTTGACGTTGGCCAGAATGACCGGCTTGGAGGCTAGTATGGGATGGAGACTCTTCTTCGCCGGATATACCAACTAGTACTGGAATGATACAGAGATGCTTGGCTTGTCCAACTTGGTTGATGATTATACTTGTATGTAGACATGGTGTTAATTTAGATCTTGTTTGGTATAGAGTTTTCTCCGTCTTCTTAAGTAGTTCAACACACCTTTTTTTCGCCAACGGCTAAAATTTTATCGGCTCCTTGCGTGAAGCTCCTGAAAAGGTGCTCTCACAAGGAGTGGCTCGCACGTGCAGCTGAAAAAACCTGGTTCTGTCGTTTGTGCTGATTTGTACGACTGATTTATTAGAAAAAAAAATACTATACCATAATTTATAAACCGATTTATAATAGCAGCCGAACATTCCCAAGCTTGTACTAGCTATCTGGACATTTGTCTTTTTTGTCTCAGCCATTCACGATAATACAAGTTCAAACGTTCTTTTTTTTTAATCAAAACAGCTTCAACTTCACTAGTACCAAATGACGAGGCTTAATTTTAGACGACATATACGGTAGAGATCGAGGTCGAGATCAACGAGGTTAATTATAGCATCATCTCATCAGTTTAGCTCAGTTACCTTTGCATTTGAAGTGACCGTGCTTGGTGAGCAGGTCCATGTGGTAGTAGAGGTTGAAGATGAGCGCGGGCTCCGTCCAGAAGGACACGTACGGGACGCCCAGCTTCCGCGCCAGCGTGGCCGGCCACACGAAGAAGGTGTCGACGACGAGGCACGTGGTGGCCGGGTCCACGACGACGCGGCGGAGGAGCTCCTCGACGTGGGCCGGGAGCACGTGCAGGACGCCCTCCATGAACTGGTCGTGGTTCAGCGAGCGGTCGAAGCCCAGCGGGAAGCCGTCGCTCACCAGCTCGTACCGCACGTCCAGCTCCTGCTGGTGGTCGCCATCCTCCGTCGTCGTCGACGTCGTCGCTCCCGCGCGCCCCCGCACGGCGGCGAAGATGTCGCCGCCGGCGCCGATCTGGTGGTGCACGGACTCCGTGTTGACGAAGGTGACCGCGAACCCGCGCTCCGCCAGCCGCAGCGCCAGGTGCACCGCCGGGATGACGTGGCCCTGCAGCGGGTACGGCATCACCACGGCGTGCGGCCTGGCGCGGCCGCCGGCGGCGGCGGAGGCGGTGCCGTTCGCTGCCACGGCCTGCTGACCCATATATGGCGCGCTCTCGTTCTCTCTCTAGTGTGTGGTGCCTGTGAAAATATAGCAAGTTAAGGTAGCGGGATCAGCGGGCCGATGTATAGGAGGAACGTGAGGGTTGATTGGTCGCGTTGGGCGTCCGCGAGCGCAGGTCCAGCTGCAGGGGTTGGGCGGGGAAGCGTCAATGGGTGGTGTGGTGGGACTCGGTGTCGGAGCACGTGTTGGCGCGCGATTGCATGCACGTACAGTACGCACGACGTGCCTGTCTCTCCAGACGCGTCAATGGGGTCATCGTCGTCAGTGTCGTCATCCGATCCGGTGCGAGATCACCGCCGGTTAACAGTACCGGCGATAGACCGATGCCAGTGGATTTTTGCAGTAGCGCCTTTCAATGTACAGAGATATATTTACGGGAGAGATGGATACACTTGGGGCGTCGGATCGATGGTGGATTCTAGCACTGGTATGCTTGCCTTTCAATTTAATTGGGGCCACCTGCAACAATGTCGAGTACTCAGTCCGTCCAAAAAAAGAAGTCATTTCCGTTTTTAATAAATAAATGAACCATATTTGACCCAACACTCCCCGTATCTTAAAATATAATAATATATCTTCAAATTCCCTGGGGAAACGGATTCTACGTGAGAAGTGATTCTCCCGCTGAAATTGATTATATATCATCCTGTTCTGCAGTATTACTTCAGCAATACTTTTCAATAAACGAACAATATTTTCCTCTCATAACAAATTAACATAAGCATCAGTATAAATTAAATTTCAGCAAAACGAATCTCTAGGATAAACTGTATGCATATAGTCATTGTGTGCGTGAAGTGAATCAGAAAAATCTTTTTTTTTTAGCTCACAGCCTTCTGGTTCATTTTAGAAAATCACTTTTCAGTAAAAAAATGTTTAGCAGAGTCTCTCTCTAGGATTCAGCCTGGAAGTTGCTTAGGAGCTATGTCAAACTGGCCTAAAGTATGTAACCCTTCATTAATTATTATAGAAAAATGTAGCTAGTGTTTACCATATTAGTACGGCAGACACTAATGGCAGGTATACATGTGATTGGTTCTTGGAGAGTATTAATTCGTCTAGAATCTCCTACAACTAAAAAGAATAAAGCGTGGGCATCTTTTGGTGCGACATTTATTTTGGTTCGTCCGTCTGTCCACCTCATGCAATACCCCGTGCGATAGAAAAAGAATCTGCCATCCCTACGATCCCCACCTGTTTTGAAGAAAACAAATCGATCATCTAAGACCACATGCATGAAAGGAAACAATCATGCATGGAAGGAAACAATAATCATGCATGAAAGGAAACAATAATCATTTACTCTTTTTTCAAATAGTGGTCTTTATTTCGGAACCCTTCATGCAGTTTAATAATGGCTGGGGAGCTAGGATTGCGAGAACTTACTCTTAATTGGGTTGCAAGCTAGGGATGTAACACTTCAATGGGTATCTTGGTTGAGTTCTATAATTACCAAAAATTGATGGTGCTGATAAGATTGACAATCCTATAACTCTGCAGTACCTTTCTTTTTTTCAAAAAAAAGGAGGACAAATGCTACTTATGGTCGAATCCATGTTCTTTTTGTTATTTTGATTTGATGCCCACAACCCACAGGCCACATGTTAACTTTCAGATGTGTTTGTAAAGAATCAAAAGAAGTTGGCCTAATGCTAATCTTTCGTGTCGTCTTTTTCATTCTTTATATTTATACTAGGTATCATGTCCATGCATTGCTACAGAATAACTAACAATTTATACTAAAAACATACGAATCGTACGATAAGATAATAATACTGTAAAAATTAAATACCAACATTAAAGTGACATCTCCTACAACTAAAAAGAACAAAGTGTGGACATCGTTTTGGTGCGACAATTGTCTTGGTTCGTCCGTCTGCCACCCCATGCGATCGATCCCACCTCCGTACGATAATCACGACAGTTGTTGATTTTCCTTGCATGAGACCCGCGTGCAGTGGCAATCATGGCAGTTTCCTTCCATGCAAAAGGAAGTGCTCCCTCGCGCGACCATCACGTCTATTGTGATATAACTTTCTTGCATTCAAAAGGAAACTACTATCAATCAATCAAATCAAATAAGAAATTATTCTCATCAAGAGGTTATAATTTTCCTTCATGCAAAACAACCGAACATGATTATCTACCACGTTACGGTGGCGATTGATCCCTGCGGTGGCGGTCGCGCCGCTGGCTGACGGGAGGTGGCCGTTCACTGGCCTCAGCTAGCAAGAGGACAATCTCGCCCTCGCCCGCATCGTCTAGGAGCTAGCAAGAGGCTAATCTCGTAGGGTTGATTGCGCCCAGGCCAGGCACTTCGCTGCAGATTCCTCCTGCTTTTTGCAGGAACGGGCATACATGATGCTGCCGGTGGCGAGTACGTGATCTCGAGGCCTTCGCGTGCCCCCTGTAGGACACCGAGGAGCTCGACATTGTCGACAGGCTGATGGCACTCGTTGAAATCGATGATTGTGAGTGTACAAACTAGTCAAAATTCAGTCAACCTTAATAATCTTTTTTTTCCTATTTTTGTATGGTGCTTAATCTGCCGCTGTACCATGGCGAGCTATTGAGCAGGATGATGCTGGGGACGATGATGAGGAAGAAGATGATGGGGTTCATACACTGTTGATATTTTCTATCTAATCTTTGCATAACTCTATTGTCACGTGTAATTTTGTACCTTCGGATAGTTTCATAAAAATATACTAAGATTATTGCTGGTAATAATACAAACAGGGACTATTTAAGGTAGTGAAATATCTTACCACATCATTTCTCTGAGCTCTAGAATTAATAAGGTGGTAGTATGTACTACTAAATCATAATCTTGAGCTGGTAGCCATAATTGGCTTCTTGCTAGAAAGAGATAGAATGCTAATCGAATTTACATAATCTTGCGATGATGTTCCCACCTCTGTGAACAAGCAGGCATGACAGTTTGGAAGAAACTAGCAGTGACTTCATATTTATCTTTTGTTGGTGAAGTGAAAGCAGCAGCAACTGTTGGATTGTTTAGATAAGCAAGGGAAATGGTTGTTTTTGTCTCTCTGTTTTCTTTAGCTCAACAGACTTAATTTATGACTATGGTGCTGGTTATTTATGCATTCCATTAGACATCAATGATTCATTCATGATTTGTTGCCTGTAGATGTAAAATAACAATCATACTAATATCCATTGCTTTAATATTTGTCTGATCTTTTCATGTTTAAATGGTGTAAGTTTTGTTCCTTTTTTTTGAGATGGATTTTTTCTTTTTTTACTAATAACCCACAGATGATAAAGTAGTTGAGGGCAGAATCAAGGATGATAGCACTGTTGAAGGCAGAGCCACCGATGATAAAGCTGTTGAGACAGAGCAAAGAATGATGAGGACATTGAGGACGGAATAAAGGATGATAAGGCCGTTGAATGTCAAGTCACTAATGATAAACCTATTAAGAGCAAAGTAACTAATGGTAATGCCATTGAGGACAGAGAGATTGAAGGTAAAGCCACTGAAGAGACAAAGGAGATCGATATTTGGATGAAACTCTGAAATGTGATCAGATTTGGGGCACTGACTATGGAATTGCTAATACTGAAGAAAACCTAGCTGATAATGGCAACTAAGTTTCGTATGAAAATAATGAGGCTTCTCTTGAGGATTCTCTCTACTCTGTGGTGCTAGAGCATGGTTGTTCATGACATAAGTTTCATACGCTAGCTCCCCATTTATCTAGGATTTACATTCATGCATCAAAATTTTGGTCCTCAGATAGGAAAGCTTCAGTTGCAAAAAATTCAGTTTTTGGGCTTCTGCTTGTTTCAAAATCTCATGGCAATGATGTTTCAAGGTAAATTATGACTACGCTCTACCGCTTGTTTGCCTTATTGTTGTTAGCATCAATTCTTTTAGATCAAAATTTAAGAAGTAAGAACCTAATTTTGATGTAGGCTGATATTTTGGCTATCGAACACATTTGTCCTAGGAGATCGTTGCACAAACATTTGGTACTTCATGGCACTCAAGTCCATTTAAGGTTTTCAGCACAAATGGGACAAAGAAGCCCGAGAGGAGTTTCGCTACAACACGATGGAAAAGTAACTACAATGGCAAGTATACCCAATATCATGAAGCTGCTAGATGATTGGCGCGAAACTAGCACATTGTAGATGCATTGGAGAATATGTGGTGGCATATAAAGGTTAACCCTATTATTGTCTTGGCACTTTCTAAAAAGCTGAGTATGGCTCCTATAAAACAGTGATGAGTAAAACCTACTGCAAACTAATTCATTTTTTAGTTTTCTGAAGGATTTTCATTTCACATGCAATGGCACCCCACATGCAAACCCCTGTAGAAGATTTGTCAACTCCAAAGATTGGAATGTTGTTAGGGCTTTCTAGGTGATCAATAACATAGGAGTTTTTCTATTGATCTCTGGAAAACTGCATTTGATGATGCATTCAGCAGAAGTTGTCCTATTCGTGCTGGTGGACATGAGTGTGGATGTTTACCAGTATTGGCAAAATTGGTATGCTTTCAGATGCTAATTTTTGTTTCTTTGGTAATGGTATCTTTTATGTGAAGTCATGAAATTTTTTATGTTTCTATCAGGTGATGGAGCATTGCGTAGCTCATTTAGATATTGCTATGTTTAATGACATCCTTCGTGAATTAGAGAATGAGATACCCACGGATATTATATCTGACCCAATTGTGGATTCAAGAGTTCTGCAGATTCTAGCTGGCGACTTAAGCTTTGGATCAGGCACAAAGCTTAAGAACTCTGTATGTGCTTAAATTATGAAATGCTTGCAATTGCATGATGAACAAACAAACAACCTAGAATAGGGACTATGCATGACACCTCCCTTGCACTATTGATTGTTAACACATGATATATACTTCTGTAGGTTGGGAATTGGTTCAGATGGTTGTCTGATACGTTTATAGTTACTTGTCCAAATTTAATTATCTTGTTCTGAAAAATATTACCTTTGTCTTTTTCCATGCATGCTAGGGCCCTTAAACTGATGGTTTATAGTCAAGTTAGAAGGTAAAATACTAATGATTTCTTAAACTTTATAATGGTCTATACAACATGAAGACTTATGTAATATTGGTGTTCCGTACATCATATTTATAGGTAATAGTACAACACATGTTCATACATATGTTATCGTAAATTTGTTTTTTCCGTTGCAATGCACGAGCATTTACCTATATTTACATATATACTCGAACATATGTACAAGATGGTATAGAGATGCGGCGGAACTTATTCGTGGATTTATTGGCGTACGAAAGAAATGAATATCGGAGATTTCTTCCTGCCGATATAAAACATTGGTCCCGTTCGCTGGTCTGAAACTTGACTGAAACTGGCTAGTTCTGTGAGAGAGAAACACTGTTTGGCTGGTTTGGTGAACAGTAAATTGTGAGGGGGAGCAGCCGGCTGGCTGGTCTTTCCAGACCAGCGAATGGCCCCATTATCTTAGTCGTATCACGGAAAGATCTATACAGTAGAGCCTGTGAGCTTGCGACGTCACGCTCTCCGTGACTGTGTTAAATTCATAAACTTTGCTTTTTGGATTAAATGTCACTTTAACGTTGGTATTTAATTTTTACAGTATTGTTATCTTATCGTGCGATCCGTGTATTTTTAGTACAAAATGTTAGTTATCCCGTAGCAATGCACAAGCACGCTACCTAGTATACTTATAAATTAGGATGATTTTTGAATGCTTCAATGCCTTAAATTTCGGTACGAAGGGAGTATAAAAGGTATAACAAATATGAGTAGATAAATTATGGAATATATTTTTATAATAAATATATTAGAGATATACAGTATTAGTAATATTTTTTTATTAATCTAGTTAAATTTAAAATAATAACTTAATCTGATCTAAAGTGTCATTTTTTAAAGATGGAGGGAATTGTCAACCATATATGGAATTATGGACGGGATTGGTAGGCTGATTCTGACCCTCACTATAGCTCACGAGATGCAGCTCCATGGTAATTGGTTGCTTGGACACCTGCAATGGTTAGTCTTCCAAATAGCAAATTATGGACTTTATTTGAAATAAAATGTCATGAGAATGCTATAACATTTACTTTATTTCAGAGATACTAACGGTCAGAATTAAGGTTTAGTGACCATCAACAAGTAGCTTCTTCAAGTCGACAAAAGCTCCAAAAGCCGTACTTTGTACTAAAAGCAAAGAAACTACCCCAGAACATCTTCCTGAGCTTTTCTAGTCAACTTCTCTAGGAGGCACATTTGAAAAAGCTACAGCTGTCCCAAATAGGGTTGTAATGTAGAAACCCCTGAAAAAGTGTTAGTGACATGATATAATGTTACACACCAAAATGTTTAATTTTGGGATGTGATTAATGAACACAAATAAAGGCAATGATTTTATTAAAATTTAATTTTTTTTCAAACCTTTAGCGTGTTGCTTGGAACTTATTTCAGTGACAAAATTATTTTTCTAAAGTAAATTGACGAATCATATAGGTCATATAAATGATTGACGGATTCATATGCCGCTTCACTTTTATTTTTGCTTGCTTATTAGAAGTAATATTTGTTTGTTTTATTTAAGATATGCGTTGAACTATTAATAGATGCTTTGTTTTTTTTAAGTTAAATACACCAGGGTCCATTAACTTGTGAGGAGGTTTCGTGCCCCCGCAACGTTTTTATGAAACGAAGGGTCAATAATTGCGTTTTAGATGAACAAGTCAACAGAACATGTCAGTACGACAAGCCTACGTGGAGGGATATAGACATAAATGATACGGTATACAAAATTTATGGACCAAAAAATCATTTTAAAAGTTGATGGACCTAACTAAAATCTTTAGAAAGTTAAAAGATCTCTAGTGTATTTAACTTTTTCTTTCTTTCTTTGTTTGCCGCAGTGCACCATGCCCACCTTGCTCAAGGGCCGTGCCCCAAATCCCAATAGCCATAGCCAACAACCTGAAAACCCCGTGCCCTCCCCTTGTTTCACTGCCAGCAGGTCCGAGAGGTCAGCGCCTCTCTCGCCTCCCTGGAGAAGCAGCAGAGTTCGCCAAAGTCGGAATCTACGCTGGCGGCAGGCCAACAAAGTTACACAGACGAGCTTGACGCGGCCGATTATAATTTACTATTATATTGCCCGTGCTAACGCTCCGAATCACATTAAATCCAAAGTTAATCCTATCAAATTTGAAGTCCTTAGCCAATTGTATTTTATCAAATTTGTTTCTACAGCACTGAACTGAGCACATCATGCCTCAACTATCATCAGTGTCCCTAGACACCGGTCAAATAACAAAAAAAAAGAACTATTTTATATAGGGAGAACATTGGTGTGCAGGTGTAGCTCGGAGCACACCTGTCATCCTCAGTCCAGGCACATATCTTGGCCTGCCTTGCCTACTGTGGATTCAGCACCTGCCTCTCTCAGCTTCATCCATTCACCCAGCCGAATACATGAACTGATCCAGTTCGGAGCCAACTCCACCAAGTTACCCAGAGTCAAATCTTGCATGATCGGGGACCACCCACCTCAATCATCTCAGGTCTTGAGTTTGCTGCTTCCAAAGAAAAACTGAAAACCACTGGTTGAATTGGTTCAGGGAGTCCAAACATCATTCCAAAAGTATAAATTATTTCTTAGCTTCCACAAATCCCGTAGAGCTACTGAACTGAACATTTTTAAAGCTACATGTTAAAATAAGTAGACAAACAAAAAACAGCAAAACCAGCAAAAAAAAAAGGAGGCTGCAATCAGGAGGATAGGGTTCAAGCATGAACTTGGGCGATAGTGGGTGCAAAGTATCTAACAGCTTTATCTATGTCAATATTTTTTATATAAAAAAAGCTCATATGGATGGTCTTGCTTGTTCGATAAAAAAAGGGACTGACATTTAAATGACATAAGTCTATGTCTCTTCTCAATCTTTCTCTCAACTTGTTCACCTTATAGGTAGAATTTCTTAGGGAAAAATGGTTGAATTAGAGACCACATTAGAGTTTTCTATTAAGAAAATCACGCTGCCCCAAGATCCCAAAGAAAATTCATAATAGTTGTATCCGTGTCAAGAACAGATGCTTATGTTACACAGACAATGATCATAATTCACAACATGGCTACCCAGTGATCCTAAGGTTCAATTCCTCAGAAATTTCAGAATATGCCTAAATGCCAACACAACTTTATTTGTGGAGCTTGAACCAAAGAAATATACAAAAGGATCAACAAGCCAGTGTTAGAAGTTGGATGGGGAATTTTAGTACAGAAGGATCACAACATGTAAGTGAGTAGCAGAGGAGACAAGCATTAGCTGCATTCCTCAAAACTTTATGCATCATTATTAACTTAAGGTCCATTCTGGATGCAACTATTGAAACCTTTTATATTCCTCAAAACTTCTAAAGACAAATTCCATCTATTAGATATTAATGAACCAAGGCAATGGGAAGCAATTTTTTCAATTTCACCAATTTACCCCAAACAACTGAATCATCGTTCTTTTCAAGAACCTGGATCATGAATGCATCCCTCATCTCAACAAGAAACCTAATATCCACTCCAAAAAATTGTTGAATAGTATTATATTTATATACATAACCTAATGTCCACCCCTTGATAAGCTCCCTGACATGGCGCGCCGCCAGGTCCTCGCATCTCACGGCCCCCACCACACGGCGCCGGTAGTGAAGTACGCCACCGCAAGGTCCTCACCAGTGGTGCTGGAGCCTCATGACAAATCAAATGCAATTGATTGAAAAGAAACTGTATGCACGAGTATGAGTCATGTCCACGGCATTTGTTCGTGCTTACCAGGTGAAATTTGAGAATGTATTGTCCATAATAGAACATAGTAGTGAGGCGTCTGTATGCTTTCATCACCATGAACAACTGGAGAAGACCTCTGTCCTCCTAATACCTTCTGTGAGTGCAAAATTATGAAGAGAAGCCTGTTGTAACATCCCCATTATACAGTACCTAATAAAAAACATAGCTTGTGATCAGAACACTCACTTATTAACTGGACTCGTAGATAGAATAATGGGAAATGGAACTGAATGAAGAGTATACAATCCATGTCCAGATAAATGGAATCCAAAGAACATCCTCCAATCTGGTTCAACTTAAGCAAGAGAAAATCCAACACATGACAGTCCATCCAACTAATCCAATCAAATGAAAGATGAATTCAGTCAGCGTACCAAACGCATTCACCCCTGAAATGCTTCCATGGATGTGCACCTGCTGAGCTCCCCTTCATCTTCGGCTTCCTCGCCTACCACCATCAACACGTGCTCCATTCCACGAGAGATCTTCAGTGGATCCACTCGAATGGAAGACTATGGTCAGACGGATTTGCCACCCGGCGCGGCCGCGCGTCCGTGGAGTGCCGAAGCTCGGGAGCCACAGAGGCTGCAGGCGGCCATCGCACATGCCGGCACGCCCTACCCCTGCGCCCCTTCACCCGCCTCGCCGCTCGTCGGCCGTAGTCGCCTTCGTCCCTTCGCCCATTCCCCACCGCCGCATGACTATTTCCTCGACTCGATGCCCTAGAGGGGCGCCCGCCGGAGCTACCGCGGTGGCCCAGCTCGCCCGCCGCCGGGGAGCTCGACCATCGCAGGGGCCGAGCGCGCTGCCTATCCCGGTCTCTCTCCAACGCCAAATCTCATTTCTTTTTTTCGGAAGAAAAAGAAAATAATGCGTGGGATGGGAATAGAACCTATGTCGGGGGCGTGCGGGACTGCGGGTGTGGGCGTGGGAGATGGTAGGGTCACGGCGAGCATGAGGGGTCACGGTCGTTGGGGGCGATGCAAAGAAGCAGCACCGTGGGACATGGTTGAGGAGAGAGGGAGAATGAGTAAGACGTAATCTGCTATGCTCGTTTTTAACGTGGTCTATTTCTATGTGTTTTATGAGGTGGACATTGCTTAGTTTGTGACTGTAGAGCTAATATTTGCATGGTGGCTGTAGGATAATTTGAAGTGGTATATTATAGGGGTAGAGATAAAGAGCAAGCAAACTGCACCGGAGTCATCTTTTATCTGCATCGATTTGCATAGCCGTGCCCTTGTCTTGCATCAAGCCGCCGCCGCCTGCTCCACCTCCACCGTTGCCCTTGATTTTCTCGACTGTTGAGAGCCTTTTCCATTCGTCACTGCAAGCAACATCGAAGCATTTTCTGATGTGTTTGGTCAGAGAAATGAGGTGGTGCATCTTCTTCTCACTCTTTATTTTTCTTATTTGGTTTGTGAAATAGAATGAGTTGATCTATTACCACCCCATTTCTCACAATCTAATAGTTAGTATATGCATGAAAAATGGATTGATTTCACTAAATTTATGAGATTAACTCATTGATACATCATCTCATTGAGTATGGGGTGACTCCACAGACTAAACAACATCACCCAAAATACAAGACCCATTCCATATTTGGGTAGCGCCACAGGTAAAGGGTTCAATACCCATTTTTTGTCTTCTCCAACAAGAGGACCAAAAAGAGAACCCTTTCTACAAATGAGTCTCTAGAGAGAGACTACTCATATTTAGGTTATGCCTCTCCTACAACCCAAAATGTGTCTCGCATATAGGTACTCTGTTGGAGGCCGAAACAGTATCATCCAAGACCCATTTTGGGTTTGGGTGCCCATATGGGTCAACTGTTGGAGACAGTCTGAAGGAAAGCTGTGGCCGAGTATAGGACACAGAACATCCAGCTGCTGGTAATGATGAACTAATAGAGAGAGACTACGATTGAAAAGGTGCACCTTTAATCCCTTATTATTTACAGAAGGGCCAGCGTTCGGACGTCTGTATGGACAGCGCATCTGGACGCCCACGTGATTCGCTCGCCCACAATCAGGCGTACGCAGGGACCACCCGAGCCCGCTCCACCCGAACACAGCACCGCGCCTCCTCCATCACGCGCGCCCATGGGAAGCCCGCTCCCTTTTATGCGCCCGCATGCACATGGGCACCACAGAGGCGTCTGCCGGCCTTAGGCACCCACACGGTGACCCACGACGGTGCCCCAATAGCAGTACATAGCAGACGGCTCTGGCCGGCCGTTGTCCACCAGCCACCGGCTCCATTGCAACATGTGCTCTCCCAAATCTACTTTTGAAACATCTAGATAAAACACTTTTAAACATATGTATGAAAACAAATGAAACACTTAAAACATACGCTTGAAACATGTGTGTATAGCCATAGCGACATATGCAACAACAAGATTTACTTTTGCAACATCCAAATGAAACACTTGCAACATACATTTGAAACACCTGGAACACTTGAAAAACATACGCTTGAAACATGCATGTTATGCAACATCTAAATATACTTCTACAACATCCAGATAAAATACTTAAAACATACGCTTGCAACATGTGTACATAGCTATTGCAACATTTGAAACACCTAGATGAAACACTTGAAATATACGTCTGAAATACCTGAAAACACTTGAAACCATCGCCGACGCGCCATGGCCTACCTATTGGGGAACTGCGCTAGCTAACAAGCTCGGGGCAGGGGGATGTCGAGAACAACGTGATGAGGACATCGCCACGCTGGACACATCGACGCCATGGTCTTCCCCAAGTTGCAATTCGTTTCCAACTCAGCTGCCACGTCGTCCTCGGATTCAGCAGACACGTCGTCACTGTTTCGGTCATAACTTCCTCATACGACATCGAAACGGGCCATTCTTGGATGCGTTGGAAAGGGGACGATGACGCCGTCGTTTTGTATCTGGTCCCAGCTCTAGAAGGTCCGTGGATCATTCTGTGTGACCACGGCAAGGTGCTGCATCACCTATTTGGGCCAACTTGGCCATGTATCGTGTCGGGCCTTAAGCCCAAGTTGTGGGCGCCCAACCCTTAGCCGTCCCCAACCCTAGGTTGAGTCTTAGACTATAAACACAGCCGCCACCACTACTACACAATTGGGTTTTGTTTAGAGTTTAGTTTTCCATCGAAAAACTAAATCGTTCATTGTAACTGTGGTGACAAATCCTTTTACAGTGATCCAGGGCCCCCGTTCTTGATCTCCTCTACTGTGTCGATTAGTCCTTTGGAACCGAGTTCTTGAATCCTCTATTGATATCCACGTCATTCATATTTGCAATTTCAGATTGCGTGTTTTACCTTCTTGCTTGTGCTCTTCGATTCGCTTGTAGGAAAAGCCTTCTTGGCGAGATCAATCAAGTTGTGCTTGGTTGATAACCAACGGAGCAGTGGTATAACGGTTGCAGGGTTCGAATCGTATCTGATTTGAAGCTAGATCGCCAACGTCGAGATCTCCACAAATCAAACTTATCGGCTACCTCTTGGAAGATCGGGCCTGTACTCATCAATTGGTATCAGAGCTTTCAGGTTTACCGCGAGGTATAATCTCGTTTGCCTTATATTCATATTTGTTCATTACCTAGAGTCCACAAAAAGCCCAAAAATATTTCAATTTCCGCTGTCCTATCGCCCTTTGTGCCTTTGCAATTTCGTTTCAGATTCGTGTTGTTGAGTTTGTGTCCGTGGTCGAGTCTTGTTGCTGGTTTAGGATTGTGTTCGTGGTCGTAGTTCAATCGCCCGTTGCTGTGATTTTGTTTTCCGCCGCTATCCCATCCACCGTTCCCAAACAACAAGTCAAAGCCACCACATTACTCGACTTGCCCCGCTAGCCGCCTTGTGTAACTTCTCGCCGCCGCGCAAACCCTAGATAGGTTGCCAGCCGCTCTTATTTTGCCTGCATCGCAGCCCTCCTTACATCATCAGGCGAATACCTACTGCTATGATCGGTGTTAGAGTTTAGGGACGCTTTGTCCTAACTGCCGCCGCCGTGTTGTGCCTCCCGAAAAACATACCTTGAGATACCTTCGGTAAAAACAAGCATAACTTTTCGCTCGTTTATCAGAAAAATCTGAATTTTTTTCAGCAGCTTCTTGACACCATTTGGACCCGACCCAAACTTGGCTTTGCCCTGTTTGGTTTCATCAGAATTGCCAAAAAAATTTGGAAAAATATAGAAAAAAAATTGTCAAAGTTTTTGCACGCTTTTCAGAGAACGTGCTGAATTTCGGTAGACCACATCCCACCTCATTTGTAGGTGTCAATTTTTGTGGTTGCATCTTTTGTGATCCTTGTTCAGAGAAAAGTATAAAAAAAATAGTAAACTTTTTTTGTTTCCTACTAGTGCCTTTTGGAAAAATCCGGGAAAAAATTTAGGAAAAAGGAGAAATCTGGGCTATTTGCTTGTTCTGTGAGTTCTTTCGATCTTTCTTTGTTTTCACCTTGTTGCGCTACGTCTTGACACATCTTAGCCAGCACCTGTGATTTGTACTTTGGATCCAGATTGAACAATCGCTACTCTGCACTCGTTAATTGCTAATCCTTGCTGACATATTGTGTGCCTACCCATAGCTCCACATATTCTTCTATCAGCACAGGTTCATCTTGCAACTGTTACCCACGCTCAACAACAGATTGCTTTGCCACTTTGGTTTTGCTCCTGTTTGACGTTGGTAAGAATACAGGCAAGACGGTGATAAGCCGCTTGTGATTTTGTATTCCACTTTCACCACCATCACCACCACTTGTTTCCTTTTAGTTGATAGGGATAATACTTTGGTGTTGTCTTTTTCTATCTTCTAACCATGGCTGGAACTCCGATGAACTTCAATGAGTGCGTGTCCAAGGGCGAGCTTGCAACGTTCATGACTGAACAACGCAATCTTATGACCGAGCTGACGCGCAACATGAACAATCTAGTCACCCGCATTGAACAGCTTGAGCAACGTCCTCCACCTTATCGTGCTGATGATGAAGATGCGGATGCTTTTGGTGATAAAGATGCGTATGCTGACGGTGGTGCCCGTCGCCGCCTCAACTTCAATCGTCGCGGTATGGCAGGTAATAATCATGGTAATAATGATCCTTTTGCTAAAATTAAATTTAGTCTACCTCCTTTTGCTGGTAATGTTGATCCAGAGGCATATTTAGATTGGGAGCTTGCTGTTCAACAAAAATTTGATTCTCATAATGTTCCTGCTGAGCATAGAGTTAGACTTGCTACTAGTGAGTTTACTAATTTTGCTTTGTTCTGGTGGAGTGATCTTTGCAATGCCAATAATGCTGCTGCTGTGCCTCAAACTTGGAATGTTTTAAAGCAACGTATGACATCTCATTTTGTTCCTCCTTATTACCAACGTGATTTACGTTTGAAACTACAAACTTTAAAACAAGGTGATAAAGGAGTAGAAGCATACTATCAAGAATTGCTTATTGGTTTAGCACGTTGTGGTATATATGAAGATGATCATGATGCTAGTGCTAGATTTTTTGGTGGTTTAAACCATGATATACAGAACATACTTGATTACAAAGAATGACGCAATTTTTTCCAATTGTATCATCTTGCTATTAAGGCCGAACGAGAAGTACAGGGACGCAAACAACACCAGCCTTTCAGGTCTAACAATGGGTGGAATTTTTAGCAGCGTTCCGAGCCGGAGACGCCCAAGCTTCCTGTTGCACCACAGCCATCTACACCTCCATTTTCTTCTGGGGTAAGTAAATTATCTAATGTGCAGTTTCCACAGCTGAAGAAAGGTGGCACTCTGGGTGCTTCTACTAGCTCCTCCTCGTCCAGCTCTAAAATCATTTGCCACCGATGCAAAGGCATGGGACATGTCATGAAGGAATGCCCCAGTCATCACGCTTTCATTGCTACCGAGGATGGATATGTAAGTGCTAGTGATGTTGAAGATGATTTAGCCCTTGCTGCTAACATTGATGCAGATCCCACCGAGGGCGATCAAGATAAGGAGGCCATCACCATTGACTCCATGGCTGCTGCCGTGGACTACCCTAGCCTTCTTGTGCAGCGTGTGTTGAGTACACGTGTGGGTCATGAAGAAGAGATAAAGATCCAACGCCACAATTTGTTCCACATGTATCTCATTGTGCAGGGTTGTCGTGTTCTCACTATCATTGATAGCGGGAGTTGCAACAACTTGGTGAGTTCAAATTTGGTTGACAAGCTTGGCTTGACCACACGACAACATTCGTATCCATATAAACTTCAATGGTTCAATAATAGTGGTAAGACTAAGGTAACTAAATCAGCACGCATTAGCTTTTTCACAGGCTCTTATCATGATACTGCTGATTTTGATGTTGTCCCTATGCAAGCTTATTCCATTTTGTTAGGTCGGCCATGAGAATTTGATAATGATGCTTTACACCATGGTAGAACTAATACATACACTATCATACATAAGGACAAGAAAATTATATTGCTGCCTTTGTCTCCTACGGATATTATTAAATATGCTAATGAGATCAAAAATAAACCTCCAACAGACATTGCTAAAAATAATGGGATTAAGTTAAAAGGAGGTGCTTTTCTTGCTACAACTCCTGCTACTGCTGAGTTATGTGATAATCCTGATGCACCATGTTATACTATGTTTTGTCAACCGTTTATGTCTGGTGCATTGCCTGCTGTCACTAACCTTTTGTAGGAGTTCGCTCATGATGGGATGGAGTCGAGGACGACTCCAATTCTACAAGGAGGGGATGATGAGGACATCGCCAAGATGGAGTCGAGGACGACTCCAATTCGAGAAGGGGAGGATGATGAGGACATCGCCACGTTGGACACATCGACGCCATGGTCTTCCCCAAGTTGCAATTCGTTTCCAACTCAGCTGCCACGTCGTCCTCGGATTCAGTAGACACGTCGTCACTGTTTCGGTCATAACTTCCTCATACGACATCGAAACGGGCTGTTCTTGGATGCATTCGAAAGGGGATGACGACGTCGTCGTTTTGGATCTGGTCCCAGCTTCAGAAGGCCCGTTGATCATTCTATGTGACCACGGCAAGGTGCTGCGTCACCTATTTGGGCCAACTTGGCCATGTATCGTGTCGGGCCTTAAGCCCAAGTTGTGGGCGCCCAACCCCTAGCCGTCCCCAACCCTAGGTCGAGTCTTAGACTATAAACACAGCCGCCGCCGCTACTACACAATTGGGTTTTGTTTAGAGTTTAGTTTTCCATTGAAAAACTGTATTGTTCATTATAACTGTGGTGACAAATCCTTTTACAGTGATCCAGGGCCCCCGTTCTTGATCTCCTCCACTGTGTCAATTAGTCCTTTGGAACTGAGTTCTTGAATCCTCTATTGATATCCGCGTCATTCATATTTGCAATTTCAGATTGCGTGTTTTACCTTCTTGCTTGTGCTCTTCGATTCGCTTGTAGGAAAAGCCTTCTTGGCGAGGTCAATCAAGTTGTGCTTGGTTGATAACCAATGGAGCAGTGGTGTAACGGTTGTAGGGTTCGAATCGTGTCTGATTTGAAGCCAGATCACCAACGTCGAGATCTCCACAAATCGAACTTACCGGCTACCTCTCGGAAGATCGGGCCTGTACTCATCACAACGACCAGCGTACACCTCCGCCGTAGGCCTTTGTACCACGTCCGTGCCACGGTACAGGAGAACATGGTAGGGAAGCTTGGCGAGGAGGACAGATGGAGGCTGCCCTTGCGAAGGCGCTGGAGTGGCTGGACCACTGGAGGGAGCGGGATGGCTCCACTAGACGAACAGTGGAGGAGGACTATGAGGAGAAGCTCAGGGAGGTGGAGGAGGTGTGTGGCCCAATCATCAAGCAGGTGGGGCAGTGGGGATGGGGGCATGGTGCAGGATGGGCGTGCGGCACGGTGCAGGATTGGCATGCGCGCGCAGCATAGGCTTGGCTTCTAGTGAACGGAGAATGGATAACAGAGCGAGAATGGATAAGATTGAGAGGGAAGATGAGCGGTGGACTACTTTTAGTGGGATGTGGGTCTGCATCCAATGCATCCGGACATTAGGTAAGTAGTATTACCGTATTATTTAACAAAATACTCTTTTTTATATAAAGACACTCCGAAGAATGTCTCACATCGGATATATATATGTCATGTCATGGTCGTGTAAGAATTCAGCCTTTGATTTTATGTCTAAAATTCCATTTATTCCAACATTGCCATATCTCAGGTAGCACCTCTTAAGTTTTTATCTCTTTTTATGACTCCTTTATATTTTTTATCTATACCCTTGAATACATGAATTCTATTCATGTCAGCCCAATAAATAGTATGTTCACTTACAGTGTAGTAGTATATAATTAACATTATTCCTATGCCATTACACAGTAACATGAAATTGAATTATTAAAGTGACTCATTTTGTGAGTGGTACATATTACTATGGAGTATTGTTTATCTTTTTCACCATCTTGCTTAGAATACCGTACATCTGTTGAATCTACGACCTCGTCAATGCGAGATAAGTCGAAGGGGTCTTTAGGGCAGTGTTTGTTGAGATCGGTGTAATCAATGCACATTCTCCATTCATTATTCTTTTTTCATACAAGGACCGGATTGGTGAGCCACTCCAGGTGATACACCTCTTTAATAAAGCCGGCTACTAATAGCCGAGTTATTTTTGCCCTAATAGCCTCCTTTTGTCTTGCGTGAATCGTCAGAGCTTTTGCTTGATCGGTTTGGCGGTCGACGAGACGTTTAAGGAGTACTCAATCAGCTCCCGAGGAATGCCAGGCATGTCAGCAGGTTTCCATGCAAACACATCGATGTTTCTGTAGAGGAAGCTAACGAGCGCGTCTTCCTATTTGGAGTCGAGATGGGCCCCAATCCGGGCCATCTTGCTTCTGTCACCGATCACGTGCTCAACCTCCTTTGTGTCCTTAGACTTAGTCATAGACCAAGGTGGCTCCTAAGTTAGGGCTCCTCCACTGGGACCTTCTTAGAGTCAGCGATGCAAGCCTCCATTCTGGCCGAGAGATCCATTGCATCAGCGATGGTGAGTCCTTCTCTTTCATAGTCATAGGCGGTGGAGATGTTGGCACGCAGGGTGAGAACGCCCTATTCCATCGGGATCTTCAACACCAGGTAGACATAATGGGGCATGGCCATGAACTTGGTGAGAGCTAGTCGGCCAAGGATGGCGTGGTAGGTGGTGTCGAAGTCTGCCACGAAGAAGTTCACGTACTTAGTACAAAAGTGGTCGGTGGTGCCAAACTAGACTGGCAAGGTGATCTGCCCCAAAGGTTGGGACGTTCTGCTAAGTACAATCCCCCAGAATGGAGAATCAACAGGGATGAGATCATCCTTTGTGAGGCCTAACTCAGTTAGGGCTCCAACGAAGAGGAAATTGAGGGCACTCCCACCGTTGATGAGGACCTTCTTGAACCACATGTTGCAGATGGTGGGATCTAGCATGAGTGGGAAATGCCCTAGGTATGGGATATCCGCCCACTGATCGGACCTACTGAAGGTGATAGGGTACTCTAACCAGTCTAGATATTTAGGATCAGCGACCGTGTCGTACTTGGTGATCGACATGACCTGTCGAGCAGTGAGTTTCTATTGGCGTTTGCTCTCAGAGGCGGCGTGCCCTCTGAAGATTGTGGCGATAGTCTTGTTGGCATCTTGGAAAGCGGGTCGTGCATCCTTAGGATGCTCCTCCCCCTTGCCGTCATCTGACTCATCGTCCTTGTGCCGCTGCCATTTTTGCTCCTCAGCATGAAAAGCTTTGGCCATGCCATAGCATTGCCGCATGGTGTGCTTGCTGTCCTTATGTATTGGGCATGAACCATCAAGGAGCTTTTCATAAGCAGCATTAAAATTGCGCTTAGCACGTGGCTGCTCTACGTTGTTGATGAAGTTTTTCGGTCAGCGGTGGCGTGGCTGTGCAGCCCTTGATCCCTTTGGTCGATCATTATGATGGCGTTCGCGATCATCGTAGTGCCTGTCGTGATCTTCATAACGCCGTTCTTCGCGGCGATCATCATCACAACATGGGTGGCGATCCGAGCAGGAAGCACAAGCAACATCTTCCTTGAATTGCTGATCAGCTTCTTTAGAGTCTACGTATGAGTTTGCAACCTTGAGGAGTTCACCGATGGTCTGAGGCCTCTTGCGGTAAAGTTTGGAGCGCAGCTCCTGATGGTGATGGGGTCCTCTGGTGAAAGCGGAGATGGCCTCACTGTCCCCAATATTGGGGATGGTGTTCCTCATTTCTGAGAAACGCCTGATGTAACTTCGTAAAGGTTCCCCAGACATCTGATGGAGTTTCTCCAGATCATACTTCATGCTAGGCTACTAACACATTGCCATGTAATTCTTAATAAAAACTCTCTTAAGATCATCCCAAGATTCGATGGAGTCCTCCCCCAAGCCCATAAGTAGATTAGGAGAGCATAATTGGCAGATAGTTTGCCATTACGTTGCTGTTTCCCCTGGCAGCACGTACGGTGATCTCGTAGAGCTGCATCCACTACTTAGGATTAGCCTTGCCATCATAGAGATCGACCCCGAAGACCTTGAAGCTTGCGGGCCACTGTACAACTTGTAGCCTTGCTATGAAGGGGCGAGGTCCCGTCGGCTCGACAGCGAGGAGTGGTCGGAGGCCGACGGGGTTGCCATGTTGGTCGTCGTACTCCTGTCGGCATTAGAGTTCTGCCTAATGCTACTGGGCGTGACTATTCTCAATGCAATTGCGAGCATCAAGATTGGCGTTGATACGGTCGCGGGCGTCACTGCATAGGGGTTGATTAACCTCCTGGTTGGCGTCATGAGCTAGTCAGCCACACTGATTTTGTGGTCCTTGTGATCCAAGGTTGATGGCAACATTGCCCCTAGACCCCCCTTGGATGATCTGGCCGCTATGATAACGGTTTCCTTCCTCGTAGCGAGAGCCATGGGGGTTTCGACTGTGAGCCGATGCGGTCAAAAAAGATGGAACTAGGTTCTAGATGTCGTTGACCTGGACCTAAGCTGCTTTAAGCAGCGCTTGAATCTTGAGTACATCCGATGTTGGTGGGAGCCTAGCCAGCTCATGGGTGGCCACAGCCAGATTGGCGCTCGGCGTCTGCTCTACTTGCTGGTTGTCCACCATGAGGAACTCTTGTTGGAGATTATGAGTGAGAGGCGACAGGCCACCTCTGGTGGCTTGGGCTGCATTTTCTGCTTCTTTATTATGACATCATTGGTGATTAGTGTTCCTGGCTTCATGCTCACAGAGCTAGACACTGGTTTCTCCATCGACAGCAATGCTATCATGGCTAACCATGAAAAACTCTCTCCCAAAGCCTAGAGGGAAAGGTGGGCAGCTATTGGTAGAGCCCTCGGAATATGGCTCGGGGCTTTCCTCCAAGTATGGAGCGTTTCATCTAGAAGCTGCCGGATTTGCACCATGTTTACCGTTGGCGCAGGCTGGTTGGCCTCATCTGGTAGAGATCATTGACGTAGCTGCGCTTGGTGTGATCGGCGAAAAGATGGTGCAGGGCATCCTGATAGATCAGATCTGCACCCACCAGCCCAAAAGAATGGGGCCTCAGTATGTTGTCCGTCGGGGTGGGGAGTGGTCGGCGTTGATTGATACGCCCGTCCAGAGTTGCCTTGATCACCTGATCTTCATCTTGCCACCTCGGACAGCGTGCACGAGCAGGGTGCTCGGCATTAGTGGTGTGGTGACCTTGGAGTGCACGAGTCACGTCTCTATTGGTAGATTGATTTAAAACCAATTTCGCGAGAGACAAACACTTGGCTAAGCCATTGGTGACCCGATCGATAGATGCGATCAGATCATCCTGATCAATGGATCTCCTAACTCAGTGAGGAACTAGGATTGGAGCTTCTGGTGCTAGCACCGGCGTGATCAGTGCCAACACGTTCGGGGTAGGATTATCCTGTATTGCCTCCATGATCTCTCTATTGCCATTGGCATTGATAATCCAGGTTATGGATCCAATCGTGAATGACTAGCCTGGCTTAGGGAAGATCATGGATCTCAGGAATTTGACTATCTGGTTGGCCATGGAATCAGCATGCACACCCCCTACCTAGCGCGCTACTGTCGATGAAATCTAGTCGGTAGTCTACCGAGGGGTATACCCATGGTAGTAGATGATTGGTGGAGGTGCGCGTAACAAGAATCGGATGGTGACACGGGCACAGAGACAATGATTTAGATAGGTTTGGGCCATCTAATCGATGTAATATCGTACGTCCTGTGTCTTTGGTGGATTGTATTGAATATGAGATGCATTCGAGGGGGCCCTACCCACCTTATATAGTCTGGAGGGTAGGGTTATAGGTCGGTCTAGGTCTAGATCTATTTGGCTATATGATAAATATTTACAAGGAATACGATATCTATCATATCCGAACAGATCTTTCTTCATCGCCAAGATGTCTTCTGATTGTCTTGTGGTGCACGCCGACCAGAGCCGAGCACCGTGGGCCTTGATCTTATGGGCTGGACCTCCCCTGATGGTGTGGCCCATGTCCATTGCCGTGGGTACCTGGGGTTATACCCCCACAGCTACTTAACCTAAATAGAAAGCTAAGTTGTCTGGCAATTTCGAAGGAAATGATAGAACATTGCTGCTTGTGCAGTACAAAAGTTAGCAATGGTGTCACCCCCACCTCTTTTTTCTTTATCTGCTTTTCATACCAGTGCTTGCTATATATTTAGTTTTGTTTAGGGCTAAATAGATGCTCTATCTACATAATTTAAGAATAGAGGGGAGGTGGATGATTCGCAACTTATGGTAGTGATTTTCAGGGATGATCTAGCCAAGTAAATTAAGAACAAAGGTGATCTCGATGGTTTAAAACAACTGGAATCTGGTTTATTTATAAACCCAACTAAATAGATCAAGAGTAGGAGTTGAATGAAGATTGTTTACCTTATGGTTTCCCACACTCTCCCACCCACGGGAGCCTATGAAACCAGCAGTAGGGCTTAAGGACGATGGACGACGATAATACGGTTGTCAATTCGATGGAAGCAAAACTGGTAGTGGATTAAGGGTGTCGGCCAATGATTGTGGACTCAAGATTAGGCTTCTAAGCTCGCTCTGCACTCATAGTTCTATCTTACAAAATACATGTAATATTCTGCAAGTGCAATAAAGAAAACAGAGAGGCTTAGAAGTTAAATCAATAACTCAATCATACTTCATTTAATGATCTTGAAATTTTTACCATAGAAGACTCATGCAATGAGTAGATTACCATAAAAATTTTATTACAAAAGGAGCACGGGAACTACAGATAAAAAGCATATATACACATATACAACACAAAATTTCTACTAAAACATCACATATTAAGTATATATTGCATAGATCTACTCATAAGGAGTCTAATAAAACTGGATTTTCCTGTTTATCAATTTTATATGAATTACTATGTTTTTTTTAAGTTTCAGCTGATTATATGCATAAAAGAAAAAGAAAACAGAAAACACCGGGGACCCTGGTCTTCTAAGTAATTAACCTACAGCTTCTATGTACTGTAGAGTACTATTCACATGAGTCACGAAATTTGCATCTGGACCTGAGAAAGAGTTTCTAATCATTTTTTCTACCTCTTCCTCAACCTTAGGAACAGAGCAAGGGGAACGGGCTTGCAGCGCCGATTCCGGCTAGTGGGGTAGCTCGCCAGCGATGAGCGGGGGTGCTCCGTGCTCGAGCACCAGCTTGCCGACCCGCACCTGTAGGTGGACGCAGGGTTGTCGGGACGGCTTGAGGGTGCCAGGCCACGCACACATGTGTCCCAAGCAAGGGGCGCCGCCGGCGGTTCACACTATCGTCAGCACTATCGTTGGAGCTCAGACGGTGACGGGCTGTAAGGACCTCAAAAGGGAGGACATCGAAGCTCTCTCTTCTGGCTGGGACTTCCCAAACACTTCACAAAGCCTTTGGAACTGGACTCTGTACAAGCCACGTTGAAACACTCGATGATCGTTCGTTTGAGATCTGACGGTTGACTGGTTGAGGGAGAAGCAGGCGACGTGGCCTAATGGAATGCCCTAGTTTGGTGCACGAATCATTTTTAGAGAATTAGAAGGATAGTGGTGAACAATCAAGAGCAAGTTGTTGAAGACCCTAAGCAGCAGTATCAAAATTACATGGAAGACAAGTATCCTTAATCATATTATATCTTTTAGATAATAGAAATAGATCTAGCTTCATCTTTTGTCATCAAGAGAATCAGACCATTTATGTTTAACCGTACAAATGTCCCATTCAAAACTCAATTCTAACATTATGAGGTCATCTAAAGGAATAAAAAAATTCATAGCCATCGCCTCTAGCACTTGACAAACTTGGAGAATGCGTTCTTTATTGGCTTCACCCTGCTATAGTTGTGTCTATTGGCATAGCCAGCACGTTCCTCTGAACTTAACCTGTAAAAAAAAGTTTGGCCGACACTCGTCAAAAACAAGTTCTTTCCTAATAAGCCATATTGTCTACCAAATAACTACACATTCTATCATCAACAAGGATTGATTTAAAACCCCTCCGATCCTTGTTTACAATCAAAGAAGACATGTTCAGTTGTTTCATATTTAGAGTAGAAAGCACACATTTTGCTCCAGTTCCAATTTTTTATTGTTGAGTTATTTTGGTTAGAATAACACCTATTTTTAGGAACCACAAAATTAATTAACTTTTGGAAAACCTTTATTACTGTTGAAAGTGCAATCAAGCCATAATTATGGGTTTTGGTGATAACGACCACACAATTAGAGGACTAATAAGATTTACCAAGATGACAAGCAGGGAACTAAGAATCAAGGATGTTATATGAAATGGTGGAGCCCCCAATTACAAATGTTGACGGCTTCAAACTCAAAGGAGGTTTAAATTCTTTTATATTTCAAATTTGAGTATAGGAATGCCATACTATAAAGGGGGACATAATAAACTTGCTAAAGTGTGCAACCAAGTGCTCAATCTTATATACACACATCCTCATATGCTCAGCCAAGACAGCCAGCTTATCACTGTTTTCACCCTAGCTATATTGTTTGGTGCGGCAATGCCACACCCGAAGAGAGGTACTGTCGTAGTTGAACCGTGGCACTGCCGTGACTTAACTGACCGTTGGGGGTTGGGGGTATTTATACCTTTCCCATCCCTCTCCAATGGCTCTTCTTCCACCTCTGCCCAGCAGATCGACACCTAGTAGCTCTTAGCTCTTTCTCTCTCTTCTCCATTGGTGACCTTGAGCTCCCAAGCATTCCTTTGTGATTTCCCCATCAATCCTTGAGAGAAAAGGCTCCAAAACTCGATTAGAGAGTAGATCCATTAATTTCCAAAGTCTAAGAGCACTTGGTTCATGTTTTAGCTGGTGGTTTGTGTTTGTTACTCTTGGAGCTTGCTCCTAGCTGGTTAGAGTGTCGCCCGTGGAACTTGCCAACTTATGTGGCAGCCCCGGGAGGTTTGTAACCATCTCTTGAAGCTAGTAAACTCACCCCTCATCTCAAGAGTTAACTCTCTTGACTTGAGAACGAGGAAGGGTTGCAAAGCCCTAAGCCTTAGTGGCTAACCTCAACAACATGGAATTAGGCAAGCCTTGGTGGCGAGCTGAACCATAGGATAAATTCTTGTGTCACCTTGTGCTTGATTTACTTCATTGTATTTTATATTGTTGTTGAGGTGATTTCTAAGGTTTGAGGTCGATCTACTTGTATACTCTTGTGCTACTACTTTCTATTGTTGATCTATGTACTTTGTACCTGTAGAAACCTTAGTAAATTCTCTAACCTAAGTTTCCTTTCATAGATTTTGAATTATGCCTCGAAGTTGTCTACAAGTACGACAGTGTCGCTGTTCTGGCCTGGTAGTGCCGCGGGGTCAGAGTGGCAGTGCCGCGGATTGAATTTGACGTTTACTCAAGTTTTGTTTTAACATGCCTATTCACCCCCTATCTAGGCTAACCAAAGATCCTGCAAGTGGTATCAGAGCCAGGTTCCCTCATGTACGCTTCACCGCATGAGGTATGGAGCCCGAAGGAGGATCCAGTGGCATGAAGTCTGTAGATGTCGATCCAGAGGATGTGAGTTCACATGATACTGACATCAGTGAGTTCAGCACATCTATAACGAGCAACACCATGCTCCCACAGCTAGAGGCTACCAATGCCGAGAAAGCCCTAAATGAAGAAGAAAGAAAGAAAATAAAGATAGCAAGAGAAGCAAGAGAGAAGAAGAAGGAGGAGGAGCAAAGGCTTGAAGACAAGAAGCAAAGAAAAGAAGAAAAAAAGCTCAAGAGAGAAGCAAGAAGAAAAACAAGAGAAGCCAGAAAGAAGGAAGAAGAAGAGAAGACAACCAATGCATCATCAAGTGACATATCAAGTAGTTCCAAAGATGGAGATGATGATGAGTCCTACCAAGTGATCAAGGGGGGCAAGAAGGAGAAGAAGGGAAAGGGCAAAGCCAGCTCCAACAATAAATATGCCATCATATCCTTTAACTATTCTTCTATGCCTGTGACTAACCATGATCGAAGCTCTTTCATCAATGTGCCCATAGGCAAGTTCCCTCATTTCGATGGGACTAACTTTGCTAAGTGGAAGCACTTGATGAGAGCCTATCTTATAGGTCTTCACCCAAATATTTGGGAGGTTGTTTGCAATGGATTTGAGCCACTAGTTGATCCTAAGAATCCAACTCTAGATGAAATGAGAATTATTCATCTCAATGGTCAAGCCACAAGTGTGTTGCTTAGTGCTTTGAATGATGATGAGTACAACAGGGTGATGGGTGTTGATGTTGCTAAGCAAATATGGGACACCTTGCACCTTGCACACAAAGGTGTTGACAAAGTAAGGAAGGCTAGAATTGAGTTGTTGATGGCCAAGCTCAACCAGTTCATGATCTTGGAAGGAGAAGAGCCACAAGAGATGTTTGATAGGTTGATGGTGATTGTTGGAAAGATTAGAGGCTATGGTGGTGATGAGCTAGATGATCACAAGGTAGTGAAGATTATGTTGGAGGCTTATTCACCAAGAAATAAGACTGTGGATACTCTAATTAGAGACAATAAGATGTTTGAATACTTCACACCAAATGATGTACTTGGGAGAATCTTGACATTTGACATGCAAAGAGAAGAAGCAAATAAAATAAAGAAACTTGGTGAGTTGCAAGCAAAGTTAGATGGCATGAAGATCAAGGATGTAGCTCTCAAGGCCAATAAATCAAGCATGCAAGGCTCTACTAGCAAGTCCAAGATCAACAAGCAAGCCTCAAGAAGCAAGCCTAAAGCAATCAAGCAAGTCCAAGAGCAAGTAGAGACTACATCATCCTCAAGTGAAGATGAAAATGATGATGAACATTATGAGAAGGTTGATGATGTTGCTCTCTTCATGAAGAGATTTCAAAAGGGACTAAAGAAGCAAGGCTACAAGGTAGTGAAGAGAAAGTTTCCAAACAAGAAAAAGAGGACATGCTACAATTGTGGTAGCACCGAGTACTTCATTGCCAAGTGTCCACATGAGATCAAAGACAACAAGTACAAGAAGGACAAGAAAGAAGAGAAGACCGACCATAGAAAGAGCAAGAAGTACATAGGAGAGGCTCACATTGGGCATGAATGGGACTCAAATAGAGAGAGCACAAGTGAAGAGAATGAGAAGATTACAACCACAGCTATCCACAAGCCATCCTATACACCAAGGCTCATCAACAATATGTCCGATGATGACTACTACTCTCCCTCACAATTGTCTCATGGCAAAGGGTGAGAAGGTAAAATCAAAGGCCAAATCTCCTCCACCTCCTAGTGATATGTCTAGTAGTGATATTGGTGATAGCTCTAGTGATGATGGATCTAGTGGTGGAGAAATTGACTAAATAACTAAAAACTTGGATGGAAAGACCAAATTATTCATCACTAAGTTAATAGAGGATTTAGATAGTGTCCAAGCCGAGCTAGAATCTAGAGAGGAGACTCTCATCCAACAAGTGGATCTCTACATTGCTAGCAAGGAAGCTCTTGCATTAGAGAGAAGTGAGGTGGAATCCTTGCGCATGGCCTTGGCCAAAGAGCAAGAGGACCATGCTATCACAAAGAAAGCGCATAATGCTCTCAAGAAAAAGTATTGTGTCTTGGATGAAAAGCACAAAGAACTTAAGCTGCAATATGGCGCTCTTTGGGATAGTAACTCACATCCCTCTAAGGCAAAGAAAACATCTACTCCCTCCACTAGCCAAGGTTGTGGAAAATGTTATAATCTTGATTTAAATGCCTATTCAACTAACCTTGCAAATATGGAGGCTATGAGAAAGGAGATTGCTAGGCTTAATGAGATCATTAGAAAAGGGTGCATGGATGGCAAGGGCCAAGTCAATGACAAGAAGAAGGATGAACCAAAAGGGCCACAATACAAGAATGGAAGGCTTCCCTCAATCAAGCCTGGGCTAGGACACACAATACGAGCCAAGACAAATGGAAGAAAGATAGTAAATGGCTATGAGTGTGTGCAGTTTGAGAGGAAGGGCAGAATTGGTATAGAGCAGCCTGCACAGACTGTGGCAGTGCAGCATCCCCGAGTGGTAGTACCGCGCAGCGGCAGTGCCGCGGTGAAGGGCGGTAGTGCCACGCCCCGCAAAAATTGGAAGGCTACCAATTCTATTCCTGACCAGACTAAGCCCATGAAGAAGGTGTTCCAGTAGAAGTAGGGTTCCTAGAAGCCAAAGGAATCAATATGGGGCACTAAGAACAAGTTTGCTTATCAACCAAAGGCCCATGCACCTCTACAAAGCTTGACATCGTGCTTTGTATTAAAGAACAATAGCAGTGGTTAAGTGGTTGCTAAATATATTGGAAAGGAAATCTGTGATAGAACCGCCCAATTTATACAAGATCAAGTACGGATGTCCCTGCTAACACGTTGACACACACATATTTTCACTTATATAAACCCAGTAGTCCGCCGAGTGTCACGAAGGACCTCAGTAAATCAACATCACAACCAAGATCACGTGATTAAGCAAATACACATCACATACGTAGAGTTGCAGTGAAAATAATATTACAAATGGGTTCACAAATAGTAGTACAAGTTTGGGTTTCAAAACTGATTAGTAAAAACAACATAGCTTTCAAATGATTACATTAATATAAGTTCCAAATACATTGCTAGCATAAATGACATCCTCTGATAAAAGCATATAGATGAGAAGTAAACATAGAGTCACCGAGCCCACCGGTGGTTAGCCACCATCTTCAGCAGGCCAAGCACTTCACCTGCAACATGGTGGGATAAACCCTAAGTACTCGAATGTACTCAGCTAGACTTACCTATCATAAACCAGAAATAAAGTGACACCAAAGAGTATGCAGGGCTTTATAGGTGGAGCTAGCATGACAAAATTTTGCATAAAAGCCAATAGTTAAGCTATACATTTTGTAATTTGGTAACCAAGTTAATTATAGCTATTCATCTCTAGATTAGCAACTAACCTATGACAAACATGTGGAATATCATTTAGTAATAGGCAATAGTAACCATAGCCGGTGTAATAATGTGAGTATCATCATCGTAACCATCAAGTTTCCATTAAGTTACTCTATGTTGCCACTGCTCAGTCAAGTTCTCACTATCCGGGAGAGACGGTGATTTGAATCGATTCCTACCTAGCTGGGGAATTATTCCTAATACACACCCAATCAACCTGATCAGTGGTTGCCTCGGGTCATCTTTGGTATAACTTAGGAATAAATTCGTGGGTCCGAGCAGCACCGCACTCTTAGGGAATCCACTCTACCAGGAGGTCAATCTCTCCTTTGGACTTACGCCAATGGCTCCCCGCACATCCTTACTACCGCCAGAGTGCGCACTTTCACTTCTCGGCTTCCGGCTTGAGTTGAGCTACTTGGCTACGCGGTCAAAACAAGTTATCCGGCCAACTAAGTGATATGCATGCATTCAACATGACATAAGGATGTACAACAAATCGGTCCTTAACCGACATAGATGGGGATAGATCCACACCCAAGACCTCCATGCCTTGTTGCTTCTCTAACGACATCCCACCCGGTCTCCTTTTTATTCATCAACACATGGTTATTTCCATGATAGCAAATATAGCCAACCGTGCTTTGGTATCCACCTATTTCTCGTAGGTGACAGAAAATCACCCGACTTCTACCGATCTAAGCATTGCTAAGCATACATTCGATACTGGACCTACATAGGGTTCAAGGTATATTTCTAGACAAGGTTGTTCTATGCATCAAGTGGTTCCAATCAACTCTTATAACCTAATGCATCAAACATAAAGAACTCAAGTGATATTTATAAAAACATAGGAGACTTAGAATGCTCCGAGGCTTACCTAGGATCCAACACTAGGTTATTGTTTGTTAGAAGACACTCGCTTGGTGAACATCTCCCATCCTAGCACTTGCTTAGTCCTTTCGTCTTCTGGATGGATTCACCAACTCCATCTTCGGGCTCGGCTCCAACATCATGTCCTTCATGTGGTTCATCTAGCGTCCTAGATAAGATCCAAGATGCAAGTGCATGAATATGAAAAATGGTAATATGAGATGCATCACATAATAGTATTCAAGGCAAACATAAGATCATGATAAATATCTCAACAGGGGTCACAAGACTTGACCAAACTCAACTCAATAACAAGCAACATATGTGGAAGGTTTGAAACTTGCAAGATGTTATATTTGGCTCTGGTAGGAATTGCTCACCAATTAAGGAGTATGTGATACTATAGTTTTACAACATTTTTATCAAAACAAATTCTCCAAGTGCCTTGAATAGAAATGGTAGGATTTCTAAGTCAGAACTATATCACACCTCACAATAACTTAGTCAACATGATTGTCCTATTAGAATGTTTTCTCCACAAGTATAAGTGTATGTATATGGAACAAACTTTATGCAAGATTCTATCTTAAACATGTTATGAACATGTTACTTTTCAAAATTTTAAATGAAGTTTGGTTTGTTGAATTGCATAGGGGCATTGTTCATCAGGAGGCGATAGCAGGGGTAAATTGAGTTTAATTTTAGTGATCAAGATTTATATTTGTTCAGACTCAAAATTGTAGGTAGTTAAGGGTTGTGTTGCACAAACCATCATTGAAGAAGAAGGAGCTAAGTCAGAGGTGGTTTGACTAAACCAAATGTTCAGCCAATCCTCCCTTGAGCCATTTGTTCTGTCCTTCTACGCGTTGGATCATTCCATGTTGTGCAACGTGTTGATGGCAGATCTCAGATGTGAGATCGTTATGCATCAGAGATCTCCCCCACACTTATTCTTGTACCTATTTTATTTGACAGAAAAACAAAAGAAGGAAACAAACAAGGGCTCTACCAGTCTAAACATCGGGAAGCCTAAAGTTTATTTATTTATTAGGAACTTGTTCTCACAACTTTTAATTATTATTATTATGTTTATTTTTTTCTTTTTATTTGTTCACCAGACCTTGTATACTCAAGCAAGGCTAATGTAAAGTTTTGCATAATAAACATAGCCTTGATTTATCTCCATTATAACATTTACTTGCATTGATTATGAAAACAATAACTCAAGTTCATTAATCAAATTTTAACACCATGTCAAAATTTGATTAAAGAAGGTTATTTTAACCTAAGCACTATTGAAAGGTCCTAATATGACTAGAGGGGGGTGAATAGCCTATTTAAAAATCTACAAGATCACTAGAACAATTGATTAGTATGACAAACGGCGTAATGCAATTTTGCTCTACCTATACAAGGGTTGTAAGCCACCTATCCCAACAATTCTAGTTGCTATGATCACTATCACACACAAGAGCTAAGTCACTACTCACTAAGCTAGTGTGCTCTCATGGACTAACTAAAGAGCCACACTAACTAAACTAACAAGCTCTCAAAGACTACCTACACTAAAGAGCTTGACAACTAGTTTGCACAGATATAAAGGAGTGAGTAGGGTGATTATACTGCCATGTCAAGGAATTGAACCAATCACAATGTAATCAATCCAATCACCAAGAGAAATCCAATCACACAAGAGACACAAGATTGTTCTCCCGAGGTTTACGTGCTTGTCGGCACGCTAGTCCTCATTGTGTCGACCAACACTTGGTGGTTCGACGACTGAGAGGTGTTGCACAAACCTCATCCACACAATCGGACACCACAAGAACCTATCCACAAGTGAGGTAACTCAATGACACGAGCAATTAACTAGAGCTACCTTGTGACTCTTCGCCGAGGAAGGTGCAAGACCCCTCACAATCACCAGAGCCATCCACAAACAATCACCAACATGTGCCAAGGCTCCTTTGCTGCTCCAAGTCGTCTAGGTGGCGGCAACCACCAAGAGAAATAAGAAGACCCATAGCCAACACGATCCCAAGTGCCGCTAGATGCTCAAACACAATGCAAATGCACTTATATCACTCCCAATCTCACTTTAGATGATCAAATCACAAGCTAGATGAGTGGGAGGCCTGGGAGTATGCTCACAAGGTGTATCAACAAGTTAGAGAGCCAAGAGAGTGAGAAAGAGCCGGCCACCATGCTTTTATAGAGTCCCAACAACTCAACTAGCTGTTATACCCCTTCACTAGGTTGTCTGCGAGGTGACCGGATGTGTCCGATCGCTACGTCCGGTCACTACTGGAATGCCATGTGTCCCATTCAAATGAATATAGCCATTGGCGCCCAATGGCTCTCTCTGCACGAAAGTCAATAAGTGATCGGATGCAACGCTTAGAAAACAAATGGACGCACAGAGGGCAGCATCCGATCGAGTACAAAGAGCTCCCAGAGCCACTCAGACATGACCAGACGCGTCCTGTATGTAGGACCGGATGCACCCCTATGTTAGGTCAACACCACCGTGCAAAACACCTTGTCTGACCAGACGTGACGCTCAGTGTCAGGTCACTTGTTCACTCAGAGTCCAGTCATGATCAGAAACTACACCGAGAGGTTCGGGGCATGACCTGACGCGTTAGATCCAATGCGAACGGATGTAACCTAGCGTCCGGTCATCCCTGCCTTAGCTTCTCATACTGGGGTCAAATACCGGACGCGTCCGGTCCCAATTCCGGACGTGTCCGGTCACATCTGCGCCACCGCCCGAATCTAGCATACCAGACGTGTCTGGTCACCCTGTGACCAGCGCGAACAACTCCTTTGTCAACACCCTTGCTACTATGTGCCAACACCAAAGTGTCTCACCAATTGTGCATGTGTGCTAGCATTTTTCACAAGCATTTTCAAGGGTTAATTGTTAGCACACTAGGTCCTAATGCATATGCATGGAATTCAATCACCTAGTGGCACTTGACAACCATATCAACCATGAGAATTCCCCTCTTAATAGTATGGCTATCGATCCTAAATCACTCACACCCTCTATGGTGTCTTGAGTGCAAACAAAAAATGGCTCCTATCAAAATACCTTTGCCTTGAGCCCATTTTTGTTTTTCTCTTTCTTCTTTTCCAAATGTGAAGCACTTGATCATCTCTTTTGTGGCCATCACCTTCACCATGACCATCATCTAGCTTCACCACTTGGATTGGAATACCTCATCTAACTCACACACTTAGATCAAAGGTTAGCCCTAGGTTTCATCAATTATCTAAAACTAAACTAGGGCTTTCAACCATGCTTATTTTAAAAAGCCTATGGATGTAACTCACGAGAATACATCCAAACAAGTGCATATGACATAAATAAAGAAAGCATGAACTAGCATGAGCAACATCATCATCACTCCTACAATCATCACTTTCACAATCATCATCACTCACATCATATTTTATCTTGGTATGCTTTGCCATGAGGCATGTCAATGGAGTGTCGAAGATGGAAGGCTTGTTGTTAATGGTGATGCTTGCTAGTGCCTTCTTGATTGACTTCTTGTCATCATCACTAGAGTTATCACTATCCGAAGAGCCATTACTATCCCAAGTTACCACATAGCCTCCACCCTTCTTCTTTTGTAAGGTCATTTTCTTCTCCTTCTTTTCCTTGTGCTTCTTCTTGTCATCCTCATCATTATCACTATTGTAGGGACAATCTGCTACAATATGATCTGGACTCTTGCACTTGTAGCATCTCCTCGCTACTGCTTGTTGTGATCTCTTCTATTTCTTGCACCATAGTCATTCTTCTTCATGAATTTGCCCATCTTGCGCACAAAGAGAGTCATAGCTTCATCATCAATGTCACTAGCATCTTCATCATCACTTGATACTTTCTTGGACTTGCCCTTGTTCTTGGATGATGAGCTAGCCTTGAATGCTACACTCTTCTTTTTCTTGTCTTCATCTTCCTTCTTCTCATCCTTGTCAACCCTCTCCCTTTCCACATAGTATATCTCTTGTGTCATGACATCATCTAGTACTTGGTTAGGGGTGAGTTGCTTCAATCCTCCTTTAATGATAATCAATCTCAATGTCTCAAATCTTAGAGGTAAGCACATCAAGAATCGATGAGAGACATCATCATCATTGATCTTTTCACCCAAAGCCTTTAAGTCATTGACAATCACTTGTAATTGATGGAATATCTCCGGAATGCTCTCATCATCCTTCATTTTATGTTTCCTCTAATCTCTTCCACACCTCACTAGCTCTCTCATAATCCTTGATTTGCTCAAATACCTTGGAATCAATGGCATTGTAGATGGTATTGAGAGCCATTGTATTGCATTGCTTGTTGGCCTTGTCATTGTTGATGAGATTGTCTGGATCAAGAATCATAAAGTCACTCTCGGTCACATCCCACATTTGGTCATTAATCGAACCAAGTGATATCTTCATCTTTCTCTTCCAATAGTCATAGCATGTACCATCAAAAAATGGTGGTTTTCCCCCACATGGTTGAACACAATTTGAGCCATCTTTTGACACCGAGGTTGTTAAGCCTTTAATCAAATAGTGATCATGGCTCCGATACCACTTGAAAGGTCCTAATATGGCTAGAGGGGGGTGAATAGCCTATTTAAAAATATACAAGATCACTAGAACAATTGATTAGTAAGACAAACGATGTAATGCAATTTTATTCTAGCTCTACAAGGGTTGTAAGCCACCTATCCCAATAATTCTAATTACTATGATCACTATCACACATAAGAGCTAAGTCACTATTCACTAAGCTAGTGTGCTCTCATAGACTAACTAAAGAGCCACACTAACCAAACTAACAAGCTCTCAAACACTAGCTACACTAAAGAGCTTGACAACTAGTTTGCACGAGTATAAAGGAGTGAGTAGGGTGATTATACCGTCATGTCAAGGAATTGAACCAATCACAATGTAGTCAATCCAATCACCAGGATAAATCTAATCATACAAGAGACACAAGATTTTTCTTCCGAGGTTCATGTGCTTACTGGCATGCTAGTCCCTGTTGTGTCGACCAACACTTGGTAGTTCAGCGGCTAAGAGGTGTTGTACGAACCTCGTCCACATAATTGGACACCACAAGAAACTACCCACAAGTGAGGTAACTCAATGATACGAGCAATTAACTAGAGCTACCCTGCGGCTCTTCACCGAGGAAGGTGCAAGACCCCTCACAATCACCGAAGCTAGCCACTAACAATCACCAACATGTGCCAAAGCTCCTTTGCTACTCCAAGTCGTCTAGGTGGCGGCAACCACCAAGAGAAATAAGAAGACCCACAGCCAACACGATCCCAAGTGCCACTAGATGCTCAAACACAATGCAAATGCACTTATATCACTCCCAATCTCACTTTAGATGATCAAATCACAAGTTAGATGAGTGGGAGGCGTGGGAGTATGCTCACAAGGTGTATTAACAAGTTAGAGAGCCAAGAAAGTGAACAAGAGTCGGCCACCACATGTTTATAGAGTCCCAACAACTCAACTAGCCATTATACCCCTTCACTAGGTTGTCTACGAGGTGACCGAACGCGTCCAGTATGGCAACCAGACATGTCTAGTCACTGTGTCCGGTCACTACTAGAATGCCATGTGTCCCATTCAAATGGATATATCCGTTGGTGCCCAACGGCTCTCTCGGTGTGAAAGTCAGTGAGCGATCGGACGCATCGCTTAGAAAACTAACGGACGCACAGAGGGTAGCATCCGATCGAGTACAGAGAGCTCCTAGAGCCACTCAAACATGACTGGACTCATCTAGTATGCAGGACAGGGCATACCCCTATGTCAGGTCAACACCACCGCACAAAACATCTCCTCTGACTAGACGCGATGCTCAATGTCAGGTCACTTGTTCACTCAGAGTCCAGTCAAGATCAGAAACTACACCGAGAGGTCTAGGGCATGATCTAGCATCAGCAACATCATATGGAGACAAGAATGAGTAGAGGAGTCTATGAACATTTTTTATCATCATTTTTAACTATATATATATTCTCTCTTATTATAGCAAGATAGAGCTATCATCATCTCTGCTTTTTTTAGCAGGACGGTCTTTGGTGTGTATGGAACTCTATACTCTCACCATCCTCCCACACACTTGGACTTTTGTGTGAAAGTCAAGTGTGTAGGATCGGGGTCCCCTTTTTGAGCATGTTCCATCACCAAAGATCATCAGGGCATGTAGTCGGTGTAGCTCCCATGTTTTTAGGCATTGTATGTCCCTATTTTTCTTGATCTTAACCTGAAAGGGTTAACACACAAGAATACCTAAAGGTGCATACTACTTGATAACATGATCTTGCTTTTATTAATATGAAAGTTGTTGTTTTTTATAATCCAGGGTATCTCCTGGTAGTGCTTTGTTTATGGTCATAAGCTTGACCCTAGGAACTTCATCTTGCAGCTAACAATGGTGGTTTAGTTCCCAACTTCACCATTTAGCATTATCGTTCAAGCTGCAAGGTTAGTACCACAACGCATCCATGAGATTTGCAATGTTTGTGATAAACATATGCATCCACAACCATCCTTCTAAAAAGTTTGTAAACGAGGAGTGATAGGTGGTTGTGTTCCTCGTAGAAGCGCGGGGTACTAAGCAACATGTCCATGGCACAAGAGTTTTCATTCCTAAGGGATTTATTGTGTAGGATTAACATTGAATTTTGACCATCATCGAGAACAAAATTTGGATGGCCAGAGGGACATGGCTTGGGTTCGAGTGAGGGTGATGGTGAAACAAATGGGGTTACAAACTTTACCTCCTCAAACAGGTCATTGTTGGGTTGATGCTCCACCATTGGGATATCTAAGTGAGTGGCGGAAACAGTTTTCCTAGACTCTTGACTAAGGCTCCCATGGGAAGGTTTTTCTTATAAAAGATTGTCCAAAGGGTGGCCTACAAGAAGCTCAAATTCAAGGATGGCAAAGATGTGGAAATCTATGTGAACCTCATTTTCGTCTATTTTAACTGGCACAACCCTAGCAATCCCACAACACTTGAAGATGAGCCCTGAGGGACTTTTGAAGAGTTTATTGGGCAAGGCAAGTGGCATGTTACCCAAGAGGTTTTTTGTTAGGAATTCTGACATGATACTGGTCCCGACTATGGGGTTGTGCAGGGCTTCTATGTTTGTTTCCCTTAATGAACAAGGCATGGTCGTGAAGGTGAAAGAATCCGAATTGCTTCGGAAGAACGTTTTACTTTCAACAACCATTCCTTTGATGGTTCTATTTTAGGGGAAACTTTCTCAGAAGGATGTGTAAGCTTTTTGTGCCCAAAGTATTTCAAGGTATTGCCATAATCCTTGAATCTAATAGGGAACTCTGAAGGATGAATTAATCTCTCCTTCAGTGTTCGTGGTTCGGATGAGGGCTCACGAGTTAAATCTAAGGATGGTATAGGTTTGGATTCGACTGGTGAGGACTCCTCAACACTTGATGTAACTTTTGCCTGAAGGGATTTGGTTCTTATGATGAAAGAAGAGTGTTTGTCTATGAAATGCTCAAGGAATTATACTTGTTCAGTCATAATCTTGTGTGTAAAACGACCTCCGACAGTTACGTCTAGGCATAGGTTAGCACCCATGTCAATACCCAAACAAAAGAGTCGCAACAATATGTTGTCGGGTAAAGACAAGTCTGGGTCGGTGTGTATTAACCCTGAAAACCTAGCCTAGGCTGCACCTATTGACTCATTCTTGCGCTGCTCAGTCGAGGATTGCCCTTGGTAGAGAGTCAATACGAGACATAGGAAAGAATGTAGGGTGAAACTTGTCTTTAAGCCATTCGTACTTTCTATGGCATGTGTGTACCATTGCTTCGCCTTCCCTGTGAGTGAGAAGGGAAACAATTTCCACTTTAGAGTTTCATGTGTCATGCCCAGGATGCTCAGGCACGAACACATCTCCTCGAACTCGTGCAGGTGATGGCAGGGGTTTTCATTATAGTGCCCTGAGAAGGGTTGTGCCTGAACCATGGCTGTTAAGCCAGGGTGGAGTTCATAGCCAGATGACAGGTTTGATTTTGAAGGTGGCTTAGGGAACTCCCCCTTTGAAGCAGGAAGGGTTGGATTTGGTGTAGGCTTCATGGTGAAATATATTTTGTGTTTTTTTTATAAAAAGAAAAGATAAAAGATACAAATACGAGGACAAACTAGGTTCAAAGAAAATAGCAACCGTTCCGCGGCAATAGTGCCAGAAATGCTTATTGTTATTTCTTAACGCAAACAGAAAGATTCCGCAAGCGCACGAAATTACCGTTGTAGCTTTCACCCGGAAGTATTCAGGGTATCGTATTTTCCATAGGGAACGGAGGTATTCTTCTAACTTGGTTCGTCCAAGGACAACACAATGGTAGAGATGATAGAGGATGAGATGGATTCCTATGGTTTTTGGGTCTAAGGATAGATAAACTTTTCTTCTACTTGCTTACTTCGGGCACTAGTTATCACCTGGTCTGCCAAGCAATGCCAGCCTATAGCTCTACGTCGTACCCAAACGTGAGAGATTACAAGGGACGGACAGGGCTATCACCACCTGCTGCCTACCCCTCAACCATAGAGTACGAGGCAAACGAAGGTAGCCTCTAGCCTAGACACCACGTCTACGCTAGCGACTACTGCTCTAACGTTGTACATGGTTATCCGTCTTTATTAGGGCCCTCTACTAGAGTATCCGTCATGGGAACGGACGACGAACCCGCAAACAAGTAAGAGTAAAGCTTAACTAATCAAAAGACTTTATACTATAAGAATCACGAACACTCACTTAGTGGAAAACCCTGTTGAGGTACAGGTGTTTGCCGAGGTACAAGTTGGGGAGACACCGACAAGTCCGACGCTTCCCCGAGCTCTTCCTCACATCTCTTCCTTACTACTCTACTAGCTATCTAGGGCCTAAGCCCTTGGAGTGAAGTTCAATGGTGGAATGCTCTTTGCCTTGAGGTGTTGTCAAATGAGGAGGGGGAGGCCTCCTTTTATAGGTGGAGAGGAGGAATAGAAGCCGCTCAATGTGCCATGTTAGCGATCCATGTGCTTCTTCATAATGACCCTTGGATCAAACCGTCATAAGATGAATGGTGGAGATGGAGTGGAATTGTTCTTCTTTGCATGCTTCTTATCTTGAGCAAACCGCCATTCCTCCGTACAATTCTTCCGGAATACACATGCCACCGATGTTGGAGAGACGGTAAGAAGCGCCTGGTCAAGGTAGGGCCCGAGGCGAGTCTGTAGGGGGACGGGTGACCCTAGGGGTCGGTCGACCCCTGGAGACACCGTCTTGGCCCAAGTTTTGTCTGGTGGGCCTCTAGGGATGTGTGGGTCATGTTCGTAAAGTTTCACGCCATTTGGAGATCGTTTGGTTTAGGTTTGGACCCTTTTTCTCCATATGCTTGGCCTTGATTTGCCCTAGTAGTAGGCCTTCCCCCCTTGGGCTCTTTTGCTTTGCGCAATATGGTGTCACACTTTGTTTCTTTGAGCATTTTGAATGTGTTTTCCATGTATTCCATAAATACCCTCCTGCAAATGGTCAAACACCAAAACTTGTGGAGATTGTTAGTTCTAAAGCCCTATTTCTAAGTTTAGTGCCTATATGCTAGGATTTCATGCAAGTGTTGGCGGTTAAATATATGAGTTAAGCACCGCCAACAGTGACCTTATGCTTAATTTACTTCATTGTATTTTATATTGTTGTTGAGGGGATTTCTAAGGTTTAAGGTCGATCTACTTGTATACTCTTGTGCTACTACTTTTTGCTGTTGATCTGTGTACCTCGTACCTGCAGGAACCTCAGTAAATTCTCCAATCCAAGTTTCCTTTCATAGATTTTGAATTGTGCCTCGAAGTTGTCTGCAGGTGCGGTAGTGCTGTAGCTTGGCAGTGCCGCAGGATCAGAGCGGTTGTGCCGCGGATTGAATTTGATGTTTGCTAAGTTTTGTTTTAACATGCCTATTCACCCCCTTTAGACTAACAGAGATCCTATAATTGTATCAATAAGATATCTATACATAGAGTTTACTATGAAGGATCATTATTTTAAGCAAGTAACAAAAGATGTCGCTGCCTACTTGTAAATCATTGTTTGCAATACTTGCTACTCGGTGCTGCCACTCTAACTTTTGTATGCCTATACTTCCCTACTCTTTTGGTTGGCAAATGACAAATGATGGATTATTTGGCAAGTCTATACTTCCTTTTCAGTTGATTGTATTGTCAGAAGAATCGTGATCTATAGTACACAATTGTCTGGAGGGCATATGTACAATCCGATGCCCCCGTAGACAGCCCAAGCAACAGGTCTTGCAAAGTACCAAACTTGTCTCTCAATTTTGCTTCCCGTCCCGCTACTGGAGAATCTGGGGGAGTTTTATAGAACAACTCTCTATTTTGATTTTTGATAAAGGCCCCGTTCGACTTACCTTATAATCCGTATTATTCAGCTTGTTTTTTCAGCTAGAACAGTATTTTTCTCTCACAACAATTCAGCCAGAACAGTGTTTTTCATTTCAGCAAGCCGAACGAAGCCAAAAAGGAAAAAAATGTTCTCCAACAATTTGGTAAAGGAGCTCTTTAAAAATAAAAAGTTGCCTCTCTAACTTAGAAGTTTTCATAGTTGGTAGGAACTCCGTATCCGCTCCTTGTGCGGTATTTTTCTCGGGAGATCGAAGTAAATTGGACGGTGAATATATTAATTAAGACAATAAAAGGTTTAAGATGAGAAAGTATTAAGAGACGAAGAAATCATTAAAAAATGTTTTGTCGGTTAGAAATAGTTCGAGATTTTCAATACAAAATTATTTAGGAAGCTATTATAGTAAAATGTTGGAGAAGAATAAAATTTAAGGTTGCTATTTTTTTTTTGTTAACTTGCTAAATTAGAGTCTTCAAATAAACACTCTTGTATACAGGCTTCACCATAGAAGAAAGTTGAGGAAACAAAATGACTTGAGATATAACGAGATTACAGCATGGAGAGACTTCGATTCCAATTTTCGTTTCCTACTCCACTGTCCTCGGTTTTTTTTTCATATAATAATACAAGAATGAAACGATACCAAACTTCCTTCCTCTCCTTCCGCTTCTCCAACGCCGCACGCGACGAGCACGATTAACACGATGAACGTGGTCCCCACCCGCCCCCATCTGCGTCACTTCCACGTGGTCCCCACACGTCGGGACGGCCTATTCACGACGGCTCCGCTTTAAGTCCTACCTCCAGAAGGCTCCAGAACGTTCTCTGCCATGTGGGCCGTGCACTGTACCAGGTCCCGCGAGTCAGTGACGTACCCGGTGACGCGGCCCTCCGAGTCCCAAACCCCCGCTGCAAGAAAGAAGCTATAAAGGAAAGCTAACCCCCCTCCTCGAGTCCTCCGCATCCTCGCTGGTGCTGCTGCAATTAACGCCATCCCCCGGCCGACCACCCGAAACCTACCTCCGCCGCCGTCGTCGCCACCGCAAACATGGCGAGCCAAGGGGAGCCCTCGGCGTCCGCTTCCGATCCGTAAGATGTCGCTCCCTCCCTCCCCGGCCGATCCGATCTGGTTGGACCCTAGGGTTGAGGGTTCCCGGACCCGATCTGGTTTTTTTTTTGTCAATGTTTCGGTGGTGGATTCGTTTGGTAATGGTTTTCCGGTGATGGCTTGTGCAGGAAGGAGAAGAAGGACTACTCGACGGCTATCCTGGAGAGGAAAAAGTCTCCGAACCGCCTTGTCGTCGACGAGGCCACCAACGACGATAACTCCGTCGTCGCACTGCACCCTGACACCATGGAGAGGCTGCAGCTCTTCCGCGGTGACACCGTGCTCCTCAAGGTCTGATATGGCTAATCTGAGCTTGTTGCAGCAGCTTTGGGATGATTTAGCAGATTGTATTATCACGTGACCGATCTGTGTGTGACCGACCTGAATAGGAGGGTGTATTCGGAGTGCAGATCTGTTAGAAATGACCTTGCTTAATCACTCTGAAGTAATTGCTGAAGTGTTTAATGTTGTAATTTGTTGTATTGTTTGGGAATTTGAGTATGCTGACGGTATTTGGGTCCCTGTTTTGCTGCTGTAGTGTGTAGATTTTAGAATTTTGCAATTTGCATCCGTACATCGATTCAGTTGAAGGTAATAGTAATCTAGATTTCTTTTATTGCTTTAGTAAGTAACGAATTTTAATATACTTGGATTGTTATGTTCGAATATATTCTCATAGATCTGTTCTAGATTTAAATGCAACCACTCTTTTTGCATTAATAATATCTCATTGTTCATTGTTAGAACAGGGAATCAACACTGTTTAGTATTATTCAGATTTGTGTTCATTGTTCTGTTAGATGGAGATGATGTGCTGCATACAGAATTGTTATCTTGTGATTCCTAGCATGATAATTTGGATGTGATGCCTGTACTTGTAACTCTAGTGTGTACGGGCCTGAGCAATTGGATATTTGGCCTATCTTTTTTTTAAGTCTCTTAATGGCCCAGCAGTTAGTTTTTGTGTTATGGGGGGTGACAAAATTTGTTAGCGAACTTTATGGCTACTGTTTGTCCATGGATATATTTCTCACATTATGTTTTGTGTTATAGGGTAAGAAGAGGAAAGACACTATTTGCATTGTCCTTGCGGATGAAACCTGTGAGGAGCCAAAGGTTCGGATGAACAAGGTTGTCCGCCAGAACCTGAGGGTGAGGCTTGGTGATGTGGTTTCTGTCCACCAGTGCCAGGATGTGAAGTATGGGAAGCGTGTGCACATTCTTCCAATTGATGATACAGTTGAAGGCATTACAGGGAACCTGTTTGATGCCTTCTTGAAACGTGAGTTTGTGATCTTTGAATTTCTTAGTTGATCTAGTTTTTTGCATTAGCATGGCTCCATGATACTTAATTTACGTGTTACTTGAACTGAGGTATTGCTCTCTTCTTCTTTTGTCAATGGTTTACTTAGTTCTGAACAGGGAGGAGTCTGACATTTATACTCCCTATAACTAAAATGCTTGTATATTGTTTCTGCCATGTCATGCTAGACCTTATCGCTGTTCTGTCATTTTCTAATAACACCCCTTATGAAACTGTGCAGCATACTTCCTAGAAGCATACAGGCCCGCGAGGAAAGGAGACCTTTTCCTTGTCAGGGGTGGAATGAGAAGTGTGGAATTCAAAGTGATAGAGACTGATCCTGCTGAATATTGTATCGTTGCGCCAGATACTGAAATATTTTGTGATGGGGAGCCTATTAAGAGGGAGGATGAGGAGCGTCTTGATGAAGTTGGTTATGATGATGTTGGTGGAGTTAGGAAGCAAATGGCCCAAATCAGAGAGCTTGTCGAGCTTCCACTACGCCATCCTCAACTTTTCAAATCTATTGGTGTGAAGCCACCAAAGGGCATATTGCTGTATGGGCCACCTGGTTCTGGAAAGACTCTTATTGCTCGTGCTGTTGCAAATGAGACTGGAGCATTTTTCTTTCTGATCAATGGCCCAGAGATTATGTCGAAGCTAGCAGGAGAGAGTGAGAGCAATCTTAGAAAGGCATTTGAAGAAGCAGAGAAGAATGCTCCATCTATCATTTTCATTGATGAAATTGATTCCATTGCGCCGAAGAGAGAGAAGACCAATGGAGAAGTAGAGCGTCGTATTGTTTCACAGCTACTGACTCTTATGGATGGGCTCAAATCTCGTTCCCATGTTATTGTTATGGGTGCTACAAACAGACCCAACAGCATTGATCCTGCTCTTCGAAGATTTGGAAGGTTTGACCGGGAAATTGACATTGGAGTTCCTGATGAAGTTGGCCGGCTTGAGGTTCTCCGCATTCACACTAAGAACATGAAACTAGCTGAAGATGTAAGTGACCGTAATTTATTCTTGATCCGTTGCACTTGACACTGATTATGAATATGATTTCTGTCCTCTCTTCTAGCATCTCTTGATGTCCATTCTCTGAAATTTCCAGGTTAATTTGGAAATCATTTCAAAGGATACCCATGGATACGTTGGTGCTGATCTTGCTGCCCTTTGCACTGAGGCTGCTCTTCAGTGCATTCGTGAGAAGATGGACATCATAGATCTTGAGGATGAGACAATAGATGCAGAGATATTGAACTCAATGGCTGTTACAAATGACCATTTCAAGACCGCGCTTGGAACAAGCAACCCATCTGCTCTCCGTGAAACTGTGAGTACCTTCCTATAATTATCTGTGTGAGCTGCTCTTGTTCTGGGATTCTTAATTTGCTTTCTGGATTCAGGTTGTCGAAGTCCCAAATGTCTCTTGGGAGGATATTGGTGGGCTGGAGAATGTCAAGAGGGAGCTCCAGGAGGTAATTAGATGCTAATTGACCTCCTGCTCTTGGTATTGTTTATGTTCCACAATTTGCTAATTTCTTTCAAAATTGATGCAGACTGTTCAATATCCTGTGGAGCATCCGGAGAAGTTCGAGAAGTTTGGCATGTCTCCATCCAAAGGAGTTCTGTTCTATGGTCCTCCTGGTTGTGGTAAGACCTTGTTGGCAAAGGCAATTGCCAATGAGTGCCAGGCTAACTTCATCAGCGTCAAGGGTCCTGAGTTGCTTACCATGTGGTTTGGTGAGAGTGAAGCCAACGTCCGTGAAATTTTCGACAAGGCTCGCCAATCTGCTCCTTGTGTCCTCTTCTTTGACGAGCTTGACTCGATTGCTACTCAGGTCTATACACATGCCTCACCTTGGCTCTTTATTATTTCTGGTGTCATGTTCTATGTCTTACAGATGTTAATGCGATGTTGCAGAGAGGAAGCAGTGTGGGTGATGCTGGAGGTGCGGCTGATAGAGTGCTTAATCAGCTACTGACAGAGATGGATGGCATGAATGCCAAGAAAACTGTGTTTATTATTGGGGCTACAAACAGACCTGACATCATTGACCCTGCTCTGCTGAGGCCAGGGCGTCTTGACCAGCTGATCTACATTCCACTGCCTGATGAGCAGTCTAGGCTCCAGATCTTCAAGGCCTGCCTTAGGAAGTCCCCTGTGGCGAAGGATGTGGACTTGAATGCTCTTGCTAAGTACACGCAAGGGTTCAGTGGAGCAGATATCACAGAAATTTGCCAGCGTGCGTGCAAATATGCAATCAGAGAGAACATTGAGAAGGTAAGTTCCTCTAACGTTAGTTGGTACTCTAGAAATTAGTACTCTTCTGAAGTCCAAGCTATTGTCATTCCTAATCATGAACTAAACAGACAGCTTTGTGTAAAAAAGGGTGCCATAAGTTAGTTTAATTTCCACCCCAGCGTGTGGATTGAGGTGGATACAAGTACAGCCTAACAAGCCCAGTCTGAAGTTACCAAAAATTACTTTTTACCTGTTTGAATGTTTGGAATTATACAAGTAGATTTGTCTTGGCAGATACATTTTTATTTCAAAAATGTTTTAAATTAATATATATAACAAAATGTAGCAGTCGATTCATGATTTCAATATATTTCAGTAGGAAGCAGAAGTAACAGTAATCATTCAGATAGCTTACATGTACTCCTTCCAGTCCCAAATTAGTTATCTACCATAACTTGGGATGAATTCTTTAATCTTGTCTTGAAGTATGATGAACTTTTTATCATAGGTTGAACTTTCTAGTTAAGCTAAGCTTGGTTTGACTGCTGTTTAGTTGCCCTATCGATTTTCATCTGAATAAATCTCCTCGTAACATCTAATCTCGACAAAATATGGTTTCAGGACATTGAGAGGGAAAGGCGGAGAAAGGACAACCCTGAGGCGATGGAGGAAGACGAAGTGGATGAGATTGCCGAGATCAAGGCGGCTCACTTCGAGGAGTCGATGAAGTATGCTCGGCGTAGTGTCAGTGATGCCGATATCCGCAAGTACCAGGCGTTTGCCCAGACATTGCAGCAGTCCCGTGGGTTCGGCAGCGAGTTCCGCTTCTCGGAGCAGTCCGCGACAGCTGGTGCTGCTGCAGCCGATCCGTTTGCCTCTACCGGTGCTGCGGCTGATGATGACGATCTATACAGCTAGGTGTCCTGTTGGGTTGGTTCTGGGTTGTTCGATATCAGTCTCGTCAGTCAGCTGTTTAAAACTGATCATACTTTAGACACGGATGTCATGCAATGATATTTATTTTCAGTACATTTGGACGTCGCCGAGATAATGCCCTCTCGGCTTTTGATTATTTTTTCATGCCATGTTCTCCATGCCATTTTCTGGGCCATGACATTTTATTAATGATTGTTGTCATTGTGTATTGGATCACGAATATTTCTTCTTTGATGGTGACGTGAGGAGATCTATCTGTCAGTACGTACGTGATCCGTGATAAGCGGAGTATAGATAGGAGTAAAGATGGCAACGGGTCCTCGATATTCGACGGGTATTTGATCCATTAGAGGATGGGATGGGATGGGATCATATCTTTACCCGCGGGCATCTAAATGGGTAAGAATTCATTATCGACGGGTATAGCGGGTACGTGAACGTTCTTTGTTTATCCGTCCCCGTTACCCATTGGGGAACCCGACTATTTGAGCTGTCATGTGAGTATTAGGCCCAAAGAAGCTCAACATAGATATTTTGGCCTAAATCTGAACAATCATATATATAGTTTGTATTTTAGGAACCCTAGTTCAATTTTTCCTCACCATCTCCGTCAACAGCACAAGCACGTCTGCCTCACGAGCGCTCGTGCCCCTCGCTTCCTCGGTTCGGTGTCTGCCATCTTTACTCGTCCTCCTCGCAACCTCGCTCCTTCTCCTCGGTATCTCCGAGACTCCGACACTTATACCCGGGTGAAGAAGAAACGTCTCCGATTGCAAAGTTGTGACCCCGAGTGTCCTTGTTTATCGGGTATGCAGTACCCGACCCGACACTTATACCCGGGTGAAGAAGAAACGTCTCCGATTGCAAAGTTGTGACCCCGAGTGTCCTTGTTTATCGGGTATGCAGTACCCGTCGGGTATCTGTTACCCGACCGATGCCCGACGGGTATGGAGATGGACAAGAATCTATACCCGAGACAGTTAACGGAAACGGGGACGGGATGAATTCTCCGTAGCGGAAAAGAGAACGTTCCGACGATACCCGACGGGTATATCCCCGTTGCCATCCTTAGATAGGAGCTGCTGGATGATGAATTAATTGCTTCTTATCTCATGATTTGGCAACGCTAGGACGCTTATATCTCATGAACTGGTAGCGTACTCGTGCGTTAAACTTTTGTACTAAAAAATACACGAATCACATAATAAGATAACATACTATGAAATTATCTGACGTTAAAGTAACATTTAATCCAAAAAAATATCGATGTTAAAGTGACATTTAATCCAAAAAGCAAATTAAGTCAGTGAAATTAACACAGTTACAGAGAGCACGGCGTTGCAGGCTCACCAACTCTACTGTATAGATCTTTCCATCCATTGCAACGGAAACAAATAATGTCCTGATAATTTAAGCAGTGTATTGTTACAAAAAAACAATGCAAGCGTGAAGTATGTTCGGGATGTCAATATTACAAATTAAATTTTATGTATTGCTAAAATTCTCATTTATGGTTTGCAATCATCAAGGTATGCATTTATATTATTGTACATTTGTTCATACGTACATAAAAGTTCATATCACCCTAACAAGACTCATCAACCTTTTAGAACTAACCATCTCAAAGTTCTAGTTTGGTTTTGGTCAAAGTTCCGCTAGGCGCTCGCCTAGGCGCGATTAAGCGCTAATCGACGGCCCTCCACCTAGACTAGGGTGTAGTCGCAGTCCTAGGCGGGAGCAGCGACTAGGCGGCGCAAATCGGCGCCTCGACGGCGATTCCGTGACGCGCAGGCGCGCAAGGCGGCGCGTAGGCGGACGACCCGCTCACGGGCGAAATTTTTGGCCGCCGCGGAAGCGCGCGCGTGCTTATGGCGTCTGGCGCGGGAAAGGATGCGCGCGGGAAGGAGAAGAGGGAAAAGGTCCGCTCCCACTCGATTCTTGCCTTTCAGGTCGCAGATAGCTGCTCGGCCACTCCCGCTCGTCCTCTCCTACGACGGCACGCCGGAGGGAAGCTCCACCCGCCGGCCCCGCCGGTCGCCCTGCTCCCCGCGACCCCGCCTGGAGGCTTGTGTAACACCCCAGGTGTTTGCCACCAGTTAAGCAATGGGTTTGAGCTAAAACATGGTATATTAAGTGATGATGAAGATGTCAAGGTCAAACCTATAGAAACGAGCCCCAACCTAAACTTGGATATTGCACCTTTTGCTCGCCTATAGACCCCTTTTCAAGATATATGCTTGGGTGGTGTGATTGGGATATCTTCATGTGTCTCACATCAATACCCATCTATATTAGACACTCGAAAAGTTTCATGAAGTTTGGAATCAAAAAGTCACATGAAATGATAAGTTATATCCTTATTGGAATGACTTTGTGAAGTGCTTGAATTGCACTATTAAGTGAATGAGAACGTGAGATGTCAACCAAACCTTGCCAAAATGACTCTAGATGAACTCTACAACAAAAGTCATGAAAGGTTCATGTTGGGCAAAGGTCAAGAAAATGCTCCAATGGATCAAAAAGGATAATTTAAGCTTCATCGTGATCCTACTTTGGTCAAAGTAGAACAATAGGTTCTATACCAGTTTTGAGGTTGGACCTTAAATGAAAGTTGTAGTCCATATCATGTAAAACAAACTTTGTTTAAAGGTCAAGAGTTATTTTGGCCTCTAACCTAGTCAAATGGAAGTCACAAGATTCAATACAGTGCTGTTTTGGAGCCCAGGAATTTGGCTAAGTCCTAACTGAGGTTGGACTGCGGGTACCCTACTTTGGAGCTTTATATCTTGCAAACCGAGCTGATCCAGACCTTGATCCTTTAATAAAAGTTGTTCTTTGTTTTGAGTACAACATAGTTTGTTTTTGGAGTACGCCCTAGTTCAGTTTGTAGATGATGCAAACAGAGGTTACAAGATCGAAACTGCCGCTGTTTGTAGACCTAAGTCTGAAATCTTGGGCCTCGACGATGACATTCCGCGTTCTCCAAATTTTGCTAAGCAACTTCAGTTGATCCAAATGTAAAAGTTGGAGCTTACATGATGGGGAAGAACATACAAGAAGATGGCACCAGTTGCATTTCATTTCGACCATCAATTTTGGATGTTTGCTTGTCGCTGTCAAATCACCGACACTATCAAGTTTAGTACTAATTATATGCTAATCCAACAGCCTAATGGCCGAGCACCCTTAATCAAAGTCGAAGAGCATTCTGAGGACAGCAACTTTTCTATAGGCGCCAAGGTCCGAATCTGCACCGAATATGCCGAAAACGGACTCCAAGTCGGGCACAACAACGCACGCCACGTACTCGATGAAATGACTTCGTGTCGGCCATGCACCAGAGCGCGCCCCACCATTGCCGAGCTTTGCTGCCACGTGCATCCTCGCCCCTGTGTCCCTATTCCGCCATAACTGAGCGCCTGAGGCTCCCCCTTCCACTCCCGCTCACTACCTCTGGCTCCCCATCGCCTCTCTCGCTCCAACCGCGCGCCTGCGCGCGCGGCAGCCATGGTCGTCGTGGACGAACTCCATTGCCGCCGCTGCTCCTTCTCCTGCTGCCCTCCAGCGCCACCACCGAGTACGCCTACGGCTCCGCGACCGACTCCCCAACTACGCAACCCTTCTCCACCGCCGTTCGCCGCTGGCTCGTCGCTACTGCCGACGCGTCCACCGCTACGCCGCCCGCGCACGTGGCCAGGAGGCCATGGGCCGTCGCCGGCCACGCTAAGACCTTCTACAGGTGCGCCCTACCACCGCGCCTCCACAGCGCCTCTCCCTTGCCGCAGACGTCCTCCACCGCCGTCGGCACGGGCTGGAGCCCGACGTGCTCTGCTCTAGAGGAAGAAGAAGGACCTCGTGCGACAATAGGGTAAAAGGGAGGGGGTTAAGTGAATAGACAGTGACTCTGATGAATAGTGCAGTAAAGGATCCGTTCGTTCGGGTTTTATTTGTGGAAACTTCAGGGTCCTCGATGCAAGATTTAGATCCCTTTTTCTTTGATTTTTTCAGATTTGAATGCTCCACTTTAAAAATTCATAGTAATTCATACAAAAATCGTAAAATAGAAAATGAGGACGTTTTGGAATCCTTGTAAAATTTTCTATGCAGTAGATCTATAATGTGGTATGTTTTAGTTTAAATATTTTGCTGTAAAAATAGATCTATGCAGCTAGGTTCCTGTTACTTGCCATGTCTTGTGTTTTTCATAACTACAGTTTTTATGCTCAAATAAATATAAAAATTTTATGGAGTGCTACTAAGGTGATTGTTGTTGTCTGGTAAAAATTTCAGGAGTTTAGGATTTATAGTTTAAGAGTTATAAAAATAACAAATGCCCTATATTGCTTTGCTTCTACTCTGAACTAGTTCTGCATGTTTGAATTAATTGGCTCAGTTAAGTTATGAATCATGACTTGGTGAAAATACATGAGTTGTAGTACTTTTATTAAGCTTTCCAAAAAGTTAAATATCATGATTTTTGGTTAAGTAGATCTTGAGTTACACTTGCTTAAATCTCTGTGTCTGTTTCTGCCCAAACCCAGACAGGGTTTCATTGTTGGTGTTGTGGGGCCTTCTTAATAGTATAATTAGCTTTAGGTGTTTACAACAAAGTTGTTTAGAATTTTCTAAGCTTTCTAAAAAGTCTAGAATCACATTTATGGGACATGTATAACTCCATTTATAGCTGCTTTAAAGTGGCAATGTTAGTTTCTGTCTATGTTTTGAACAGAGCTGTAATTATTGGATTAGTTGACCCTTCTAACTATAAAATCATCTTAATATGAGAATAACAAAGTTGTATATAATTCATGTATCTAGCTTCTGTTAAAATTTGGTGTCATTTGGCCAAGTAGTTTGTGAGTTATGCCTGTTTAAAGTTGTGTTTCAGAAATGACTGCTTTCTGTTAATTGTGGACCAGTTTCTGTAAATGGGTATATTTGACTTAGTTAGCTTGAGAATCATGCTAAGATGATTAAAGATGAATTGTAGAAAATTTCATAAGCTTTCCAGATTGTCTTGTTGCATGTCTTTTGGATTAGTACAACTCCTGTTATGAGTAAAATTAGCTGCTGCTGTTTGCAGCCTTGACTCTGTGATTGCCGTGAATACCCGGTTTGTCTTGAATGCTTATGTGATGCATCTTGTGTTACCATTCATCATATTCATACATATGCATCTTGCATCTCATCTAGGTATGCTAGATGCACCACGTGACGGATGAGATGTTGGAGCCAAACCCGAAGACGGTGTATGGAGGATCTATCCCGAAGATGGAAGGACTAAGCAAGTGCTAGGATCTGAGATGTCACCAGGATGGTGCAAGTTAACTGAACTGACTTGTGTCGGATCCCAGGCAAGCCCCGGAGCATTATAAGTCTCCTAATTTATAAAAGCAATTCTTTCTATATATGAGTTATATATTGTTGCATTAAGTTGTAGGAGTTGATTGAAACCGTTGATGCATTTATTACTATCCTTGCCTACCTTATTACCTTTTTACCCTATTAGGTCAGAATCGAATAACTGCTTAGCCTTGCTTAGACCGGTAGCGATCGGTGATATCCGGTCACCTACATTTATAGGTGGTTACTGGAAGAATTTAGCTATGGAAAGAATGATATTCTGGAATTAACCATGTGTGATGGATAATTGGAGACCGGACGAAAAAGTTGGAGGCAACCAGACAGGGTTCTGGGGTGCTGTTAGTTTCCGTCTGTGTCGATTAAGGATCCGACCGTTGTTGGGCCTCGAGTCATGTTGAACGCATGCCTTACATTTAGCTGGCCAGATAAAGTACCTTCCGATCGCGAAGCTGGGAGATTTTTCGGGCCGAGTAGATTGCCCAGCAACGCACTAGTGCCGGAGCAGGTGTGGTAGGACACAGGGGGCGAGACGATAAGACCAAAGTGCAGTCGGTCGGCCCCCGGGTACATGTGGTTCCTGGCAAACTCGAGATTCCTGGAAAGTTGACTCGGTGATCAATATCTCACTTTAGCGGGTGAGTGAGGTTTGTGTAAGGAATAAATCACCAGCTGGTTAGGAATCGATTCGAATCGCCATCGCTCCTGGATAGTGAGCACTTGACTCGAGTTACTGCATCGTAGTAATTATTATGGAACAATGATGGTTATCTGGATATTACGGGATATGCTAAATCTAAATTGGTAACTGGATGTTATTGGTTAATCAAGTGATTGCTATAGTATAGGTGCTTACCTAGATGGATAGGTTATAATAAAGATGATGCAAAGTATTTAAAAATGGTTTATTCATGATAACATATGCTTTTCGCGAACTGAGTCAGCTAGCTCACTAAAGAAAGCCTTGCATGATCCTTGGTGTCACTTTATTTCTAGGTTTACGACGGGTAAGTCTGGCTGAGTACATTCGAGTACTCAGGGTTTATCCCACCTTGTTGCAGGTGATGTTCTTGACCTGTTGATGATGGTGGCTAACCGCCGGTGGGCTCGGTGATTCTATACTTACTTCTCATCTATATGCTTTTGTCGGATGATGTCACTATGCTAGCAATATATTTGGAACTTATATTAATGTAATCATTTGAAAGCTATGTTGTTTTCACTAAGCGGTTTTGAAACCCCAAACTTGTACTATTATTTGTTAACCCCTTTGTAATATTAATTCCGCTGCAACCCGATGTATGTGATGTGTATTTGCTTAATCACGCGATCTTGGTTGTGATGTGGATTTACCGAGGTCTTTCGGGACACTCGGCGGACTACCGGGTTTATATGAGTGAAAGTATGGGTGTGTCAACGTGTTAGTGGGGACAACCGTACTTGATCTTATATAAATTGGGCGGTTCTGTCACAGCTGGTATCAGAGCGAGATTAAGCATAATACTGTCAGGTACATAGTTTTAAAAGCTAAGTTTTGGTTTTAAAAGGTCTATTTTAACTAAAACTTTAGCTACAGGCAAATTTGTCAAAACTTATTTGCAAAACTATGCTAGCGACATCTTCCTTTATGCCTAGTTAAGGACTATTAGGTGGCTATCTAAGTACTAACTTTAAGGGATGTACTTTATTGCAATTTTTCTTTCAGTCGTCCATACGGCGTGCTATTGTATGGATGTCATTCGCTTGGAATGGTAATGTATGGATCAATTGCCTCTACGTCCAGGTAAGTGTGAGTTGTGAGAGCATGACCGTCCAACTGTTGGTCTAGGGGGAGAGTTAGCTGTGGCTACTAGGAATAATTACATGTTACACCCATGTATATATGAAGGTACTTAATTGCGGGTATATTTATCGGGTAGCTATGGATATCGAAGTATATACATCTAGGGATGTATATATGGAGAGTATCTTAGTTTACTGCTTTCATTATGTGCTTATTTATCTCTTATGGGAATAGGCTGCAATGAATTTACCTACAGGTACACTAACCACAAATGCATAGATTGAATGTAGCTGACGACTAGCTATATATCGAGAGAGTACGTGTTATGCCACTGACATAGAACGTGATTGCCACCTTAGGCTGGCAATTTCGTGAGGACGAATAGGACGAGCATGCATCATGATTGTGCTTGTGCATTAATATGCTTCCCTTCATTTGTTCTAAGTATTAAGTAACTTGTGGTCGATGTATTGCACTATCTTCCTTGTGTGGAGTTAAATAAGAATGCCTTTTTCCATGTTGTTTGAATAGGAAGTGCTTGAGAAAAGTGTGTGTTTAGCTTTGCTAGAAATAATTGTGGTTACATGCTTAACCTCTCATGTCCTCTAGTTTAGCCAAGTGGTGGGTATGTATGCTTGTCATTTAATTAGTGCCATAGTTATCACCCCTTTTGTCCTCGGTAAGCATACGAGTGTTGAAGAGCGCTATCCTAGAACCACGTCCAAGTTTTTGGTAATCTCATGGTTGTCGTCTCCAATTAAGTTCTCTCTTAGGAGCCTAAGCCTGTACATGTGGTTGCTAGCCTTGAACATTGCGCTATGAAGACCTTTATCCATGCCTTTGCTTGACCTTAGGCCCAAGCTTGATTCCCTTGAATGCTTGCATGTATCGTGGTTGTCCCGCTCCTGTGTGGGAGGACCTTGCTCAAAAATCCTTGTTAGATCTCATTGCTCCTTCTTCTACTGATGATTTGGTGCAACGCTAATCGCTATCTACTCTACTTTGGAACCTTTTCCTCGTAGATGATGTCGTTGCCTTATCAACTGAATCCTTAGTCAGTGCCTTGGCTCTGTCCCTTGAATCTTATTTATCTTGTCTCCAACCTTCCCATGTCTCGGGATGTCTATCAGTCTTGGTCTCATGTTGCTGCTCGACAAGACCAAATCTCAGGCTAATCATTATCTGGTAATCACTTGGTGGACACAAGGCGGATATGGAAATTCAGCAAGAGTCTCCTGCTTTGTTGCCTTTGGCAATTAGGCTATGCTCTCTTGCACTGTGTTTTAATCTTCGAATCCCCTGCTTGTTGACTCCTAACCTTGTGACTACCTTTGTTTGCTATCCCTCCTTCGCATAGTGCTTGCTCCTATGCAACCCAATTTGTGCCATGTGAGATTTCTTGTAGGTTATATGTTCAGTAATGGTGCCACGATTAGCGATCTATGGTGCCGCGACGAAACCGAGAGCCTCCTGTGGGCACGCACACAAGGTTGTGCTGCTCGGCACAGCGCTGGTATCGAGGTTTCTAGTCATGATCCACTTATAGAACTACACCAATATGTTATTCTCACTTGAGCTCTTCCTTGGTTATCTCTCCTTATCATGTCAAGAGATCTATATGTCGAACTAGATGTAATAGGACTTCCTGCTGGAGTAGTCCAACGGTTAACCTTTGAAGAACAGGTCACTAACATGAACATAAACAGACTGCAAGAGGGTAGACAAGTGACTCTACTCGATGTGACTGTCCCTGTAATGATGTCGATCATCTAGTGAGCGACTTATGTCATTTTCATTGGATCAGAAAGGTGCACCACACTTAAGGTTGAACAAGTTATCAGTCGGATGATAAATGGACCAGGAGATTATGTGCTTGTAATAGGTCACCTGGTATATATGAGATTCCTATCCAAGTTCTCAATCTTTAGGTGCATAAGGATCACGTAGACGAACCGACCTTCTTTGGTGTGACCCCTTTCTGCTGACTTTCAATGGCGACCATCGGTAGGCTTCGACCAAAATTTTTATTATCAAGAGTGAAGATTTGGAACCTTTTTAGTGTTGAGGGACAACTGATTTGTTACCAGTAGGAAAGTTAGTCTTCAGTTAGGTAACAACTATTTGGTAACTATGAAGGCCAGATCTCACAGGACAATGTTGATCAAGGAAACAGCAAACCTAGCCCCACAATGCAAGTGCTACTTCTTCTCCAAATGTGCTATCAAGTCAATTCCATCTTGGACAATCACGTATATAGTGCAAGACGTGGTATCGGCTAGGTAGGAGCTAGCGAAAGCATGTCCCTAGTTTTTAGTCAGCATCTTTATGCCCCAAGGTGCCACTAACACATGTGCCCGGACTTTATTGGATAAAGTGCCGAAGGGTATATAGGAATGGTTCCTTGTCAATGTAGAAATGCCCTACATATGGAATAATGTTTTGTGCCCTAGCGAAAATAGCCCACCAGTCCAATGCTTGCAGCATCGTCAAGTTGGTGTCTAAAACGATGGTTGAAGTATTACCAGGAGAAGCATGTAAGGAAAACTCTCACCTCCATCCTTAGCTAGGGAAAGGCTGCTGCTACTATGAGAAAGGTTAGAGAGTGTCAAACACACACCTCAACGTGTGGAGCGAAGAAAAGGGAGGACACGAAATCTATCTAGATTTTGTGGCACTAAACTGGTTATCTTCAAGCCGGCGGTTAGTGACTCAAACGGAGCTGGATTGACCCCAAACTTGGTGATCTCATTCCTTGCTTAGGGCCCTTCAATGTCTTAAGTTGGTTTGAGCATTGGTTGAGTAAAACGTCGGATTTGAGAGATATCTTGTCAGGCTCGGTTTGCTGCCATTTCAGAACAGAGCAGTTTTGGTAGATGAAATTGTTTGGATGGTCAACGGTGTCCGGTTGAGTTGATTTTGGTGAGTAGTTAGAAGACCCATGGATCTACCCGCCCACCAAATTTTGTGCATATGGGAGCCGTAGTTTGTGAGATATGAATAGAAAATAAAAGGGTACAAAATCTACAATTTCGCTGTGACTGCTATCATCCCTTGCATTAGACGGTTGTGTTTGTAATTCATGCCAAGGAATTACAACTTGTAGGTATATTGCTGATTAGACAACCCTCCATACCCTTGGGAAGACTAATTGCACCCCTATGTGCCTTGCTTTTGCCCTCTTAAATCAGCAATACGTAAGCAGTCAAAGTGTTCTAGAAGTCAAGATTGTGCCCTTGCAAGTCAAAAATAGATTGGAAGGGTGTTAAACCGCAGATTTTCGGATTATGATTTTTGAGATATTGATTGGCCTAAGAATGGAAGCCTCGATGTCAAATATAGTAAGAAAGCTAGTTTTTCTATGATGCAAGTCAACCCAACTTGCTGTGCAACTACACCACGAAGGCAAATTGTACTCAACCTGCTTGGTAGTAAACTAGTCCTTAGTTTTGTGATTACTTGCAACTTGTGTTGTCTGCCAAGCCTCGCTAACATCCTTCTACGTCAATGGTTCTCCTAATGCTGACATGCCTTTGGTACCTTATATGTGTTTTTACCCAAGAGGTTGCATCAGATTCGACCCAGATCCCTGTTGCAACCTAGGATCCAAAGGCTCCCTAAGGAATGATCATTGAGAACGACAGAGTCAGCTATTACGTTTACCACTCACTCGGTAGACTCAGACCATACAATATTGTTATCAGAGAAAGAGAACTGCACACATGGAACCATTGCAACTAAGTATCCTTTAGAAGATTATCATCTAGTGCAAAAAGTCCATATGGTCTATGCTATATCCACTTGGGAAGTAGATGTTGCAAGTATTTAGTCTACGTTTGTATCGCTCTTCGTACATCGAGGACGAAGTACGTAGGACATTGCTATCTTGGATTCCTCCCAAAGTAACAATACATCAGTGAAGGCCAACTGAAGGAAATTCTTCAGACAAAACTTACTACAAAGGACAAGTATCAGAAAGTGTCTTGACAAAATTAGCCTCTCTTATGCTTGAAGCTATGTAGCCTAAAGCTATCGCTGATATTGGAAACTGGTAGCATGTCTCTCTTCCATAAAAGTCTTTCGTCCTGAATCTCAGGGACGCGATTCTTTTAAGGGGGGAGGGCTATAACACCCCAGGTGTTTGCCACCAGTTAAGCAATGGGTTTGAGCTAAAACATGGTATATTAAGTGATGATGAAGATGTCAAGGTCAAACCTATAGAAACGAGCCCCAACCTAAACTTGGATATTGCACCTTTTGCTCGCCTATAGACCCCTTTTCAAGATATATGCTTGGGTGGTGTGATTGGGATATCTTCATGTGTCTCACATCAATACCCATCTATATTAGACACTCGAAAAGTTTCATGAAGTTTGGAATCAAAAAGTCACATGAAATGATAAGTTATATCCTTATTGGAATGACTTTGTGAAGTGCTTGAATTGCACTATTAAGTGAATGAGAACTGTGAGATGTCAACCAAACCTTGCCAAAATGACTCTAGATGAACTCTACAACAAAAGTCATGAAAGGTTCATGTTGGGCAAAGATCAAGAAAATGCTCCAATGGATCAAAAAGGATAATTTAAGCTTCATCGTGATCCTACTTTGGTCAAAGTAGAACAATAGGTTCTATACCAGTTTTGAGGTTGGACCTTAAATGAAAGTTGTAGTCCATATCATGTAAAACAAACTTTGTTTAAAGGTCAAGAGTTATTTTGGCCTCTAACCTAGTCAAATGGAAGTCACAAGATTCAATACAGTGCTGTTTTGGAGCCCTAGGAATTTGGCTAAGTCCTAACTGAGGTTGGACTGCGGGTACCCTACTTTGGAGCTTTATATCTTGCAAACCGAGCTGATCCAGACCTTGATCCTTTAATAAAAGTTGTTCTTTGTTTTGAGTACAACATAGTTTGTTTTTGGAGTACGCCCTAGTTCAGTTTGTAGATGATGCAAACAGAGGTTACAAGATCGAAACTGCCGCTGTTTGTAGACCTAAGTCTGAAATCTTGGGCCTCGACGATGACATTCTGCGTTCTCCAAATTTTGCTAAGCAACTTCAGTTGATCCAAATGTAAAAGTTGGAGCTTACATGATGGGGAAGAACATACAAGAAGATGGCACCAGTTGCATTTCATTTCGACCATCAATTTTGGATGTTTGCTTGTCGCTGTCAAATCACCGACACTATCAAGTTTAGTACTAATTATATGCTAATCCAATAGCCTAATGGCCGAGCATCCTTAATCAAAGTCGAAGAGCATTCTGAGGACAGCAACTTTTCTATAGGCGCCAAGGTCCGAATCTGCACCGAATATGCCAAAAATGGACTCCAAGTCGGGCACAGCAACGCACGCCACGTACTCGATGAAATGACTTCGTGTCGGCCATGTACTAGAGCACGCCCCACCATTGCCGAGCTTTGCTGCCGCGTGCATCCTCGCCCCTGCATCCCTATTCTGCCATAACTGAGCGCCTGAGGCTCCCCCTTCCACTCCCGCTCACTCCCTCTGGCTCCCCATCGCCTCTCTCGCTCCAACCGCGCGCCTGCGCGCGTGCCAGCGCGCGGCAGCCATGGCCGTCGTGGACGAACTCCATTGCCGCCGCTGCTCCTTCTCCTGCTACCCTCCAGCGCCACCACCGAGTACGCCTACGGCTCCGTGACCGACTCCCCAACTACGCAACCCTTCTCCACCGCCGTTCGCCGCTGGCTCGTCGCTACTGCCGGCGCGGCCACCGCTAGGCCGCCCGCGCACGTGGCCAGGAGGCCATGGGCCATCGCCGGCCACGCTAAGACCTTCTATAGGTGCGCCCTACCACCGCGCCTCCACAGCGCCTCTCCCTTGCCGCAGACGTCCTCCACCGCCGTCGGCACGGGCTGGAGCCCGACGTGCTCTGCTCTAGAGGAAGAAGAAGGACCTCGTGCGACAATAGGGTAAAAGGGAGGGGGTTAAGTGAATAGACAGTGACTCTGATGAATAGTGCAGTAAAGGATCCGTTCGTTCGGGTTTTATTTGTGGAAACTTCAGGGTCCTCGATGCAAGATTTAGATCCCTTTTTCTTTGATTTTTTCAGATTTGAATGCTCCACTTTAAAAATTCATAGTAATTCATACAAAAATCGTAAAATAGAAAATGAGAACTTTTTGGAATCCTTGTGAAATTTTTATGCAGTAGATCTATAATGTGGCATGTTTTAGTTTAAATATTTTGCTGTAAAAATAGATCTATGCAGCTAGGTTCCTGTTACTTGCCATGTCTTGTGTTTTTCATAACTACAGTTTTTATGCTCAAATAAATATAAAAATTTTGTGGAGTGCTACTAAGGTGATTGTTGTTGTCTGGTAAAAATTTCAGGAGTTTAGGATTTATAGTTTAAGAGTTATAAAAATAACAAATGCCCTATATTGCTTTGCTTCTACTCTGAACAGTTCTGCATGTTTGAATTAATTGGCTCAGTTAAGTTATGAATCATGACTTGGTGAAAATACATGAGTTGTAGTACTTTTATTAAGCTTTCCAAAAAGTTAAATATCATGATTTTTGGTTAAGTAGATCTTGAGTTACACTTGCTTAAATCTCTGTGTCTGTTTCTGCCCAAACCCAGACAGGGTTTTATTGTTGGTGTTGTGGGGCCTTCTTAATAGTATAATTAGCTTTAGGTGTTTACAACAAAGTTGTTTAGAATTTTCTAAGCTTTCTAAAAAGTCTAGAATCACATTTATGGGACATGTATAACTCCATTTATAGCTGTTTAAAGTGGCAAGTTAGTTTCTGTCTATGTTTTGGACAGAGCTGTAATTATTGGATTAGTTGACCCTTCTAACTATAAAATCATCTTAATATGAGAATAACAAAGTTGTATATAATTCATGTATCTAGCTTCTGTTAAAATTTGGTGTCATTTGGCCAAGTAGTTTGTGAGTTATGCCTGTTTAAAGTTGTGTTTCAGAAATGGCTGCTTTCTGTCAATTGTGGACCAGTTTCTGTAAATGGGTATATTTGACTTAGTTAGCTTGAGAATCATGCTAAAATGATTAAAGATGAATTATAGAAAATTTCATAAGCTTTCCAGATTGTCTTGTTGCATGTCTTTTGGATTAGTACAACTCTTGTTATGAGTAAAATTAGCTGCTGCTGTTTGCAGCCTTGACTCTGTGATTGCCGTGAATACCCGGTTTGTCTTGAATGCTTATATGATGCATCTTGTGTTGCCATTCATCACATTCATACATATGCATCTTGCATCTCATCTAGGTACGCTAGATGCACCACGTGAAGGATGAGATGTTGGAGCCAAACCCGAAGACGGTGTATGGAGGATCTATCCCGAAGATGGAAGGACTAAGCAAGTGCTAGGATCTGAGATGTCACCAGGATGGTGCAAGTTAACTGAACTAACTTGTGTCGGATCCCAGGCAAGCCCCGGAGCATTATAAGTCTCCTAATTTATAAAAGCAATTCTTTCTATATATGAGTTATATATTGTTGCATTAAGTTGTAGGAGTTGATTGAAACCGTTGATGCATTTATTACTATCCTTGCCTACCTTATTACCTTTTTACCCTGTTAGGTCAGGATCGAATAACTGCTTAGCCTTGCTTAGACCGGTAGCGATCGGTGATATCCGGTCACCTACATTTATAGGTGGTTACTGGAAGAATTTAGCTATGGAAAGAATGATATTCTGGAATTAACCATGTGTGATGGATAATTGGAGACCGGACGGAAAAAGTTGGAGGCAACCAGACAGGGTTCTAGGGTGCTGTTAGTTTCCGTCTGTGTCGATTAAGGACCGACCGTTGTTGGGCCTCGAGTCATGTTGAACGCATGCCTTACATTTAGCTGGCCGGATAAAGTACCTTCCGACCGCGAAGCTGGGAGATTTTTCGGGCCGAGTAGATTGCCCGCAACGCACTGTGCCGGAGCAGGTGTGGTAGGACACGGGGGCGAGATGATAAGACCAAAGTGCAGTCGGTCGGCCCCCGGGTACATGTGGTTCCTGGCAAACTCGAGATTCCTGGAAAGTTGACTCGGTGATCAATATCTCACTTTAGCGGGTGAGTGAGGTTTGTGTAAGGAATAAATCAACAGCTGGTTAGGAATCGATTCGAATCGCCATCGCTCCTGGATAGTGAGCACTTGACTCGAGTTACTGCATCGTAGTAATTATTATGGAACAATGATGGCTATCTGGATGTTACGGGATATGCTAAATCTAAATTGGTAACTGGATGTTATTGGTTAATCAAGTGATTGCTATAGTATAGGTGCTTACCTAGATGGATAGGTTATAATAAAGATGATGCAAAGTATTTAAAAATGGTTTATTCATGATAACATATGCTTTTCGCAAACGAGTCAGCTAGCCCACTAAAGAAAGCCTTGCATGATCCTTGGTGTCACTTTATTTCTGGTTTACGACGGGTAAGTCTGGCTGAGTATATTCGAGTACTCAGGGTTTATCCCACCTTGTTGCGGGTAATGTTCTTGACCTGTTGATGATGGTGGCTAACCGCCGGTGGGCTCGGTGATTCTATACTTACTTCTCATCTATATGCTTTTATCGGATGATGTCACTATGCTAGCAATATATTTGGAACTTATATTAATGTAATCATTTGAAAGCTATGTTGTTTTCACTAAGCGGTTTTGAAACCCTAAACTTGTACTATTATTTGTTAACCCCTTTGTAATATTATTTCCGCTGCAACCCGATGTATGTGATGTGTATTTGTTTAATCACGTGATCTTGGTTGTGATGTTGATTTATCGAGGTCTTTCGGGACACTCGACGGACTACCGGGTTTATATGAGTGAAAGTATGGGTGTGTCAACGTGTTAGCGGGGACAACCGTACTTGATCTTGTATAAATTGGGCGGTTCTGTCACAGCTTGTCCCGGCCGGCCTCCTCTGCCCCACCTGGAACCTACCGACGGTCTCCTCACCCAGCCGACAACCTCATCCCTAAGCGGCGCAGCGCAGCACCAAGGTCAGGCCCCTCCCCTGCTCCTCTCCTCCATGTCCTCTGTTTTGAATGCATCCCCTGCTTCTCTCCTCTGATTTGAATGCCTGTGATTCTGTGAATGTGAATGGATGAGTTGATCTGATTTTGCCTGCTGTGAATGCCCATTGTCTAAATGTAGGATGTCTACAACAGAGGGTGCACTAGGTGAGGGAGAAAATAGTGAGTCAGCGAATCTCCTAAAAAGGAATTCGGATGATGTTGGATGGGAGTATGGTGTTCTTGTTGATCCTAACAACAAGGACAAGGTGAAGTGAAAGCTTTGTAAGAAGGAGATGAGGGGAGGGATTTATAGGTTGAAGCAGCATTTATAGGCTGAAGTGCAAACCTATGTATTCAGCATTATTGCTATATATAGTTATATACATAATACATATATAAGTTATTATATTGCCAAAACGCCTAGGAAAACGCCTAGGAACGCCTAGGCGCAATTAATCTCGAGTAGGCTCTAGGCTGAGGGTCAACGCCTAGATTCCGCCCAGCGCCTAACGAAACTTTGGTTTTGGTGAATTGATGAAACTCTAAGTGCTAACCTAGTTTATTAAGTAATCATGAGATATGTAGCACATTCTAAGTGGTGAAGCAAATGAAGATCATGACATGATGATGGTGATGCCATGGTGATGATCAAGTGCTTGACTTGAAAAGAAAAAAGAGAAAAAACAAAAGGCTCAAGGCAAATGTATAAGTGATATGAGCCATTTTGTTTCGATGATCAAGACACTTAGCGAGTGTGATCACATTTAGGTTTGATAGCCGTACTATTAAGAGGGGTGAAACTCGTATTGAAATACGATTATTAAAGTGCCACTAGATACTCTAACTCATTGCATATGCATTTAGGATCTAGTAGAGTGCTAACACCCTTGGAAATGTTTTATGAAAATATGCTAACACATGTGCACAAGGTAATACACTTGATAGTTGGCGCATTTGAGCAAGGGTTAGAAACTTTATCGGTGGAGTGTCCGTCCGTAGAGTGTGGACAATCCGATGGTGCCACCGGCGCCCTATATAGAAAAGACAGGCTTTCACAGAGCGCACTGAACGCAGGTCTCAACTGGATCAGAGCGTTCGGTCAGTGGAAGTAGTGAAGACGCTGGCATCGGTCTTTGATCAAACGCTGGGTCAATTCATGACCGGACGCTAGCGGGGTGCGTCCGGTCCTGCTGACGTGGCAGCGCATAGAGGAGACAGTGAGTGACCGAACGCTAGGTGAGTCCAATCGGGCATGACTGAAAGCTCTAGTTTGGTTTTGGTTAATTGATGAAATCCTAAGTGCTAACCTAGTTTATCAAAGTGATTATGAGATAGGTAGCACTAGTCCAAGTGGTGGAGCAAGTGAAGATCATGATGATGGTGATGGCATAGTGATGATCAGATGTTTGAACTTGGAAAAGAAGAAAAGAAAAACAAAAGGCTCAAGACAAATGTATAAATAGTAGAAGCCATTTTGTTTCGGTGATCAAGACACTTAGTGAGTGTGATCACATTTAGGTTCGATAGCCGTACTATTAAGAGAGGTGAAACTCATATCAAAATGCGGTTATCAAAGTGCCGCTAGATGCTCTAATTCATTGCATATGCATTTAGAATCTAGTGGAGTGCTAACACCCTTGAAAATGTTTGTGAAAATATGCTAACACACATGTGCACAAGGTGATACACTTGGTGGTTGGCATATTTAAGCAAGGGTTAGAAACTTCATCGGTGGAGTGTCCGCCCGTAGAGTGTGGACAGTCCGACGGTGCCACCGACGCCCTGTACAAAAAAGACAGGGTTTCACAGAGCACACTGGACGCTGGTCTCAACTGGACCGGAGCGTTCGGTCAATGAAAGTAGTGAAGACGCTGGCATCGGTCTTTGACTGGACACTGGCCTCGGTTGGACCGGCGCGTCTGGTCAGTAGAAGCTGCTAAGACACTAACGTCGGTCTCTAACCGGACGTTGAAGGGTTGTGTCCGGTTCTGTTGACGTGGCAATGCACAGGGGAGACACCGAGTGACCGGACGCTGGGTGAGTCCGGTTGAGCATGACCGGACGCGTCCGATCGTGATTTCTCGCTTCTGGATGCTTACTGGAAACGACCGAACGCTGAGGTCTAGCGTCCGGTCACTTCACAGCAGCGCGCTCGATCATCACTTAACCATTGGGATCGGACGCTCAGTATTTGAAGAGAGGGGACACGTGGCGTGCATCGCACGACCGGATGCTGGGGTTCAGCGTCCGGTCGATTTGACCAGAGCGTCCGGTCACCCCGTGTTGTGCCCAGTGAAGGGGGTACAACAGCTCTATTTCGTGGGGGCTTCTATTTAAGCCCCATGGCCGGCTCAAGCTCACTCTCTTGGCCATTTGCATTGACATAGCAACCTTGTGAGCTTAGCCAAAGCCCTCCCACTCGTCCCCATCATTGATTCATCATCTTTGTGAGATTGGGAGAGAATCCAAATGCATTGCTTGAGTGATTGCATCTAGAGGCACTTGGTATTTACGTTTCGCTGCGGGATTCACTTGTTTCTCTTGGTGGTTGACACCACCTAGACGGCTTGGAACAGCGGAGGAGGATTGGCACGAGTTGGTGATTGTTCGTGGCCATCTCCGACGATTGTAAGGGGATTTATACCTTCCCCGATAGTGCCGAAAGGTAACTCTAGTGGATTACTTATGTCATTGAGTTACCTCACTTGTGGGTAGATTCTTGTGGTGTCCAATTGTATGGACGAGGTTCGTGCAACACCTCTTAGCCGCCGAACCACCAAGTGTTGGTCGACATAACGGGGACGTAGCATGTTGGCAAGCACGTGAACCTCGAAAGAAAATTGGTTGTCTCTTGCCCTTTGGTATTCTCCCAGTGATTGATAAAGTATTCATCTTGTGATTGGTTCACTCCTCTACGCAGTAGTATAATCACCTCACTTACTCATTTATATTCCCGCAAACTAGCTATATCAAGCTCTTTAGTGTAGCTAGAATTGAGAGCTTGCTTTGTGGATTAAGTTCATCTAGTGAAGCTCTTTAGTGTAGCAATTGTGTGAGTTCTTAGTGAGTAGTGACCTAGTGGATTATGTGCCTAGTGATTATAACAACTAGAATTATTGAATATGTGGCTTGCAACCCTTGTAGAGCTAGAGCAAGTTCGCATTTCGTTATTTGTTATACTAATCAAATTGCTCTAATTGATTTGTAGATTTTAAATAGACTATTCATCCCCCCTATAGCCATATTAGGACATTTCAATGACCGGATGTGTCTGGTCGCAAGTGAAGGCTTACTGAAAATGATCGGACGCTGGAGTCCTGCATCCGGTCATGATCAAACTAACGCGTTCGGTCGCAGCTGGAATCTTACTAGAAGTGACCGGACACTGTGGTCATGTGTTTGGTCATGGCACTGTGCTGCGTCCGGTCATCACTTGACCATTGGGATCGGACGCTCAGTATTTGAAGAGAGGGATGATGTGGTAGCCATCCATTGACCGGACGCTGGCAGGGTGCGTCCGGTCGATCTGACCGGAGCGTCTGGTCACCCCGAGCAGTGCCCAGTGAAGGGGTACACCGACTCTATTTTGTGGGGCTTCTATTAAGCCACATGGCCGGCTCAAGCTCACTCTCTTGGCCATTTGTATTGACATAGCAACCTTGTGAGCTTAACCAAAACCCTCCCACTCATCTCCATCATAGATTCAACATCTTAGTGAGATTGGGAGTGAATCCAAGTGCATTGCTTGAGTGTTCACATCTAGAGGCACTTGGTGTTCGTGTTTCGCTGCGGGATTCACTTGTTACTCTTGGTGGTTGCCGACATCTAGACGGCTTGGAGCAGCGAGGATCGTCGAGCGGAGGTTGGTGATTGTCTCCGGCTCCGATCGTGGTGATTGTGAGGGGTTCTTGACCTTTCCCCGGCGAAGAGCCAAAAGATACTCTAGTGAATTGCTCGTGGCTTGTGTGATCCTCATCTTGTGTTGGTTGTGTGGCACTCTATTGAGGGTTTGACGTGTGATGCCAATTAGCGCGTGAACCTCCAAGTGAGTGAATCGCCACAATGAGGACTAGCTTGTCGATAAGCAAGTGAACCTTGGTAAAAAATCATTATGTCAATATTTGATTCCGAGATGATTGGTCTTTATTGGTATTCATCCTTGTGATTGATTGGTTCACTCCTCGACACGGCGGTATAACTATCTTGCTCTCTTTACAATACCGCAAACTAGTTGTCCAAGTTTTTTAGTGTAGCTAGTTGTGAGAACTTGTTAGTTTGATTAGTGTGGCTCTTTAGTTAGCATTTGAGGGCGCACTAACTTAGTGTAGTGACATAGCTATTGTATGGATAGAAACCATATAAACTAGAATTGTGGTAGGTGGCTTGTAATTTTAGTAGGCTAGCGCAACACTTACTTCGCCTCATAATTGTCTAATCGGTTTGTTAAGTGTTGTTGTAGAAATTTTTAATATGCTATTCACCCCCCTCTAGCCATTAGGACATTTCACCATCTCTTTGAATTATCAGTTTGCTTCATAGGAGACTGGTATACCAAGGCCAGACTGGTATACCAAGGCCACCCTTCTTCGTAGGCTCACCAACCCTTCTTCATATTTGTCCTGTTCGCTTGGCTGATAAGTCATGGCTGAAAGTACTGTTGGCTGATTTATTGTGAGAGAAAAATACTGTTTGTTGACTGAAAAAGTACGGCTTATAAGCCAAAGGAATAGAGCAAATAAAATGCCTTCAATCATATGCCCCTAGTATTGAATTATAATCCAGTTTAGTATGCCTTTGACGCTTTGAAACATTATTCCATTAGTATTTGCAATTGGTAACTCAATGAGATGTAGGCAATTATTTAATTCAATGCAAAAGACTTGTAACGAACGGACTATAATGCTAACATATTATAATGGGACCATCATACTTAAGAAGTCACAGATCATGAAATTGCAACAGAGCTACTCAACCTTTATAGAACACAAGTAGTTACAGGAGGCAAGCAAAATTTCAATGCAATTCAGATTTCAGAACTCGGTGTTGTATATAGAAGGGATAGACAGTATATCAAGCAAGACGCATCTCTTTTTAATTTTTGTAACTTAAACATTTTTCAGTGACTCTGGAATAGGATATGATCCCTGCAGACGGATTTGATAAAATGGATCATTTTTCATACTCTAATGTCAATCCATTAGTCTTCTACACATGGGTAGAAGATGTTTTCCTGGTTAAAATCCACTACCAATCCATTCATAGGTGAGCTACTCTTGCAGCTTGTTACAATGCAGATGCCCTCTGAACATCAGTTGGTAAACACATGAAAGAAAAGAATAAAAAAGCCAGGGAAGTAGAAAGGAAACTAACTGAACTGAAATAGAGAAGGTAAACTGCAGCAGGTTAAGGAGGCTTTGATCTATCCTTTCAGTTGGATTTGGGAGCCAAGTGGCCATCCTTGCAGCCTGTAGAAAGGGAAGAAAAGATTCAACAAAAACACAGTAAATGAAAAACATCTTGGTGCCACTCAGCGCTTACACTGAAAAACATGTCAAAGTGGTGCTGCTGACCAACATTTGTCATATATATGATCCATTCTGCCTCTTCAACGTTGAGCCCATACCTCCATAAAACCATGGACAAAAAATATTAAAATTCACATATCCATTAAAGAAGAAAAGTAGATGCATCAACTACACAAATTATGACATGCAGGGAGTCACTAACTCATAGTTCTACAGGTTGAGTGATTCAACAAACCAACAATACACCACTGTGTTTCAGACATTTAACATTTTTCAGAATCTGAACTGCATGCAAGATCCAAGAAAAGTTACTTCCATCAGAATTTATGGCGCAACTTGGGAAGATGATAATTCCCACTGTACAAATTCATATATTGAGGTACCCTGCCATGGGCTTGCTGACTAAAATAACTATGAACCAATCACTTACCTTCCAAGATCTGAACAACAACATCTTTCAGCAAGTAATTGTCCGGCTAGATTGGTTTTTTCAGCACAACTTCTCCACTGAAATAACACATGTTAGCTGCAACTGTAAATCATCAGAAGATCAATCTGGTTCTTCTCCTCTATGAGGAGTAATTACTTGGATATAGCAAAATCAATCATGGTTCATATGGGACTGTTTCGCCACTGCTGCAACAGTAGGACTATAGAACATGTGTTGTTGGGTGTAAAAGAAAATGATAGTGTTCAACTATGTGAGAAACCAACATCAAATACATAATTATTTAAGAAACCAAGAATGCTTTTATTCCATTAACTATTAATTTTGAAAATAACAAAGTCATGGTTGTTTAGCTAACAGAGGTAAATTTTTATCATTTTTGTATTTGTATTGAAAAAAATTACCAAGATCTAGTGAACCCAATAATGCAGATGCATATCAGCATATGTAGACCATGGGCAATGCATTGCAGACCTTGCCCCTCGCCTTTTTGGGGCTATTCCCAAGCAAGCAGCGCACTGTCCAGGACGCTCTCACTAACCAGGCTTGGATTTCGGACATTCAGGGAGCTCGTACAGTTGGTGTGTTGGTGGAATTTCTCCAATTATGGGATTTATTGATGGATTTTCAGCTGCAGCCGGAGGTTGAGGATAGACACATATGGAGGCTCTCCTCCAACGAACAATACTTGGCTAAGTCGGCATATGATGGGTTCTTTTTGGGTTCTACTCTTTTTGGACCATGGGAAAGAATCTGGAAATCTTGGGCACCGCCTAAGTGTCGCTTCTTTATGTGGCTGGTCGCGCACAACAAGTGTTGGACGGCTGATCGCCTGGCACGTCGCGGGTTGCCTCATCCTGAATATTGTCCTCTCTGTGACCAAGAAGAAGAGACTATTGACCATCTCCTTGTCCATTGTGTGTTCGCAAGAGAATTTTGGTTCAATCTGCTCAGACAGGTCGGTCTTCACAAGAGTTGTCCTTCCATGCTTGGTGGGAGAAAGCTAGCAGCGGCACCGCTGATGGGCTGATAAGGCAAGGAGTTAATTCGCTTATTATACTAGGAGCATGGACTATTTGAAAACCATCGCAATGGGTGTTTTTGATGGAGCAGCTCCAAGCTTAGCTGGTGCTCTGATTTTAGCTGGCGAGGACCGCCGCTTGTGGTCTATGGTAGGGGCTCGAGGATTATCTTTCCTGACTTCCCTCCTCCCCGGTAGTTAGAGTGTCTAACTCAGTAGTGGTCGTCTTGTGTGTTTATGTCACCAGCGCGAGTGTAATCCTTGAAATTGTTGGGGCGTGTGCGTGTGTGTGGTGTGTGAGGTGTTGTTTGGGCTCTTGCCCTTTATTCTCTTCTTAATTTAATGAAGCGTAGCTCTCCTGCGTTTTCGAGAAAAAAAGCATACGTAGACCACTAACCTTCTTTTCTAGAGTTATAGGATCCTCGCCTTCAGCCCAACAACAACCATTGTAAACTGAAATGTCATATCGACATTGCACGTAATTTCAGCCCAACAGCAAGGGTTGAATTTTGAACATAGCGACAAGACTCTGTAACACATGGAAGAAGGTTAAAATGGAAAGCAGGAGCTCTGGCATTCAGTGACAAAGGGAGAGTGCTAAATAAATGCAACTGAACAAGAAAACCGTAAGAGACACCTTTCTAGTAAGCACACCTTTCTAGTAAGCACCAGGTGGATGAGCTGGCCCAGTGCTATAACACTACCAAACTTTTGAATGTCTTCATTAGTTTTCTAATTTTATATATGCTAAAACTGCATCTGCAATATATCCTTGCACCATGAATTTTAAAGAGATCATACATCATAGACCTTCGAGTGGCCTTAAAAATCGGCATCAGCTACCCCCTATGATCGGAGAAGCGAATGAGATCATGATTTGACAACGCAAAATTCATAGGAAGGAAAGTCGGATGGGGGCTCACCGTGCTTCCCCAGCGGTCGTGCACGTCAATGTTGGTCTTCCAGTTGAGCAGCCACTCTGACACTGTCGCGGTGGCCCTCACAGGCAGCAATGTGCAGCACAGTACCGCTGTCAAGGTTGATGCTGTAAGAGCAGTTCCCTAGACGTCACACTACACGTAAATAGCATAGAAATGTGTAACGCAAAAACTCATCTTCAACCTCAGAGTACAGGAAAATTTCAAAATTTGACACCTGAGTGATTATGGTTTGGAAATTTACACTCAAACTGTACCTCGCCTCAGAGTAAAATGAACATCACTCTCTCTTTTCAAGCTTATCCATGAGCTAATGCCAAAACCTCTGCTACATACAGAACATTTTAATTGCTAAAACATCTATCTTTTGCATCAGACCATCCACCACAACGAAATTCTCACAAAGATAATCTCAGGAAACCCTAGCTTACACTTCCTATCTCCAGCAGTTTCATAAATAATGCATGCAAAAGTTCCTAAAATAAAATTAAGGATCCTAAAATTTGGATTATTTCAGCATTTCAAGCAAATCCAGCAGGCTTTCTTAGTAACTGTAACCTAATAGTAGTAGTACTATTACTAAATAGAATGCAGGCAATAAAGCAGTAGCTAACAGCCAAAAAAAATGCCACGTAACAGGCATTACAGGTCACTACTGGATAGATTCAGGAGCTATCAGATGGTGTGACTACAACCTCAAGCTGCCCTGGTAACAAAAGGTCTCAAGTTCGTGACGCATGAGCCATCAAATCACATCGCAATCCCAGCATTATAGCAGCAGTTACCCAAAGTCTCCCACACCTATGCTGTGTTCCACAGATAAACACGAAACGGCAAGGTAAACGCTACCGAACCAATCTTTGTATTGCGGGGATAAAAACAATTCGGTCGCAAATGAGATAAGGAAGCAGAGAGGGGGCGTGCTCACGCGTGAGGAAGTACCGAAGTAGGAGACGGCGACACTCTCCATCCTCTTCCGCATCTTGGTCTGCACGCGCGCCGCGGCGCGGTCCGGCCCGTGGGAGGCGGTGGGGGCACCAGTGGGATCGAGTCGAATGCGGAATGCCCAAAGGGCTCGGCCGTCGCCGGCGAGAGGGGCAGCGGGGAGAAGATTTGGAGTTCGTGCATCCTGGTAGACCAGCGGCAGCAGAGCCAGCGTAGGTGGAATCCGAGAAGGAGATACAGGGAGAGGGGTCGGCAGACAGCCGCAAGACTCACCTGGATCACACGTGCAGTGGGGCGAGTGTGGCCGCGGCTCGCGACGGCGATCGAGGCGGGCGGGCGAGAGCGGGGGCGACGTCGGAAGAAGACCAAATCCACCGCGCGAGGAGCGAGCAGGCGCGGTGGCGACGGGGATCACCTCGGGTGCCACCCGGCACCTCACCCACCGCCCATTCGGTGCTGGATCGCCGTCGCCGCCTGATCCATCGCGGCGACGCGACTCCCCCGACTTCAACGGCACCCCATTCGCCACCCATCCGGTCTCTTCCTCCTTAAATCTCGTTTTTTTTTTCAGAAGAAAAGAAATTGGGGTGAGGGATGGGAATCGAACCTGTGCGGGGGTCCCGCGAGCGGAGGGCGCGCGTGGGATCGCACGCAAGGCGGACGGACGAAGCGAACGCGGGATCGCACCGGGAGAGAGGGAGGACCCGAAAAATTGTCGCACCTTACTTTTGAAGGATCAAATTTTTTACTGCCACAACTTCTAGGCCTAGAATCCCTTCGAATACAGCAGCCCCATTACCTCATCGACCAAATCAAAATTGGTTGTAGCCTTCTCTATCTCCTTTAAGGTGATAAGCATACTTTCACATGAATCTGTCTTCCATGACATCAAAACCTGCAGTTTCTGCAATAGTATCTCATGATTTTGTTGAAAAAAATATGTTTCATCTTCTTCACTTTCCATTGCTTGATGTTATGAATTATAAATGGAAAACCAAGTCCTAGAAGCAAAAGAATTGTGCCACCACCGACTCCTAGCCAGATCCTTAAACCGAGTACAAATGGACAGGACAATAAACTAATGCCTTGTTTAACTACTTGCATGGGCGAATCCAGCGGAGGGGTGGGGGCGCTTAAGCACCCCCTACCGCCACCGATCCTATGGAGGCCGCATTAGCCTCTTCAAGATTTATCGCCAAGGATACACTACCAAAGAAGGTCTACTCCCTCCGTTCCAAAATTATTACAATTCTAGGTTTAGACACAACAACCCATGCAAGAGAGGAAATTACAAAAATACACTTATAGATGCCGTTGATATCCTATTATGTTGCTCTGCTCAAACTTTGTTGCCTCTCGCCTGTCTCTGCGGCCAGTGCTGATCGGGCCGGAGGTTTCTAGAGGATATACGAATGGAAAGTCCAAATGTGTGGATGAGAAGCCATCTGCGCGTGATTTTTTTTTTGTTGCGGGTTATTTTATCGATAAACATAAGAACGTGTCCCACTAGCCCTAGACCTGTAAGCTATTTGTGCATTCTTTTTGGGACAAAATTCAAACTCTAGAATTGTAATAATTTTGGGATGGAGGGAGTAAACTCTTAAAGGAGGGGCTGAACTCCCGTTTTAAGCTAGAAGATGACTCCCTGGCCACGACTTGGGCTATGGACCGTCAACACCCATACTGAAAGTACATCAAGCCCTTTAGTGGGTTTTGGATAATTGAATGACGACGTGATTAAAGGTCTAACCCGTTTGCTAAGTGTTGAATGGGAAATGAGTTATCTCACAGGTACTTGATGAAAACTAAAATGATGTGTTGTTATATAAACAATCTAGTTCAAATATAAGACAACAATGCAAATGTAACTCATGCAAGGCTTATTCATTGTGGGATTTCGATGACTCTTATAAAAACAAGCACGTTAAAAAATAATTAATGAGATATGAGGGATTGCATATGGAATGGTCTCACTTTCTAAAGCTTGCTACATTAGAAGACAACTATATAATTGAACTTAATGGATGATTCAACACCAAGTGTGACTTAATGGCTTAAGATAGTGAAGATAGCAAAGAAAGGCTTCGAAGTACTAAGCAATGGTAAAGAGTAAGCGAGGGCTTGGCGACTGAGGAACCTAGCTAGGGTGAAGAAGGAAGTACTTACATTTAGTTGAGCTACCAATCAAACTATGATGGTCACATTGAAATGGGGGATCAAACACATTGGATGAATTGTTGAAGTGACTTGATATATTTGAAGTCAACTCATATTTGTTGTTTGGAATCAAGTCACATGCTCAAAATGGCTATGCTCAAGGAGAAAATCAAAAGACGACATGTTGACACCCTCACTTGATGATGATTGAAGGCTATGACATTTGGTTTGAAGGAAATCAACTCAAGCGACTCAACTCTATTTTTATTTGATCTTGAGTTAATTTAGGCATGACGTACTATTAAGAGGGATACATAATGTTGATAGATAATTATTCATAAGTGCTCAAGCCAACCCATGTGAGGTTTGAGTATTAGAGAGAGCCAAGTGCTAACTCATTGTGTTGTAGGTCCAAATACCGGACGTGTCCGGTATTGGCCTAGCTGCAGTAACTTCTTCGGTGTTCTCGAGTTTGTTCGTTGGGAGTTCCGAGGGTCGGAAGTTCCGACAATCGCCGGAAGTTCCGTTCCGACGCCTCATACGCGCCACTAACTTAGCGACTGTTGGCGGTGTGCAAGCATACCAGACTTCCACCGGCTATAAAACGGCTAGTTTTTTAGTGGGGTTTATAAATACCCTCAAGCCTCCATCTTTGGAGGCTGCTGATTCTGTTGACTTCCATACATGTTTTTGAGCCTTGAGAACACTCTATAATCCTCTCTTAGTAAGTGATTGATCCAAACTTGCAAATCCATCTTGTGGGTTGAGTGAGATTCAAAACTGAGAGCAAGTCACCTTTCAAACTTGTAAATCCATCTTGTGGGTTGAGTGAGATTCAAAATTGAGAGTAAGCCACCCTTGAACACTTGTGCATATTTATCGATCTCGTGATTTACATTTGTTACTCTTGGACTCTTCGGTCCTAGACGACTAGACGTTACCGGAGAGCACCCAAGAGATTGTGATGTGCCTCGAGAAATTTGTAACGGTTCGATTACACCACCGCAAGGGAAGAAATCAACCAGTGGAAGGAGGAAAAAGAGTTGGAAAATACTCCGGCTAGAGCGGCCTTCGTGGTCCTCTAGAGCTGACCTTCGCTGGGTCGCTCGCAGCCCCCTCAACGGAGAGTAGGACTCGACAGACTTCAAACTTTGGTAAAATAAATATTGTGTCTTGATCTCCCTTTACTTTTGATATTTGTGATCTATGTCTCTTGCTTGAGCTTGTCTACAGGTTACTGGTAGTGGTCTGCAACTTGGATTGAAAAGAAAACCAATCGGAGCAAGTCGTGGGCTGACCGAGCAGAACCCGTGTATATCAGACGTGTCTGGTATTGATGCCGGATAGGTTCGGTATTTCTCTCCAGCACCCAATTTATTTTATTTTTTGTTCTAATCTCTGTGTTGCAGGGTTGCAGCTACTAGATATATTCTATATATCATGTTTACTCTGTTGACTAGCTCGTGAAGGGTTTATTTATCTAATTTGGAGTTCCAAGTAATTGAAAACTCCAACACTAATCATTTCTGTATTTTAAAGTGTTGAATTTTTAGAAACGCCTATTCCTCTAGGTGGCATCCTCGGTCCTTTTACATATAAATGTTGAAGAAAAAAGGAAAAATAAAAGCAAGAAGGAAAGAAAGAAAAATAATACATGCAACTGTTCGGTCCAATAAAGAACAAAAAAACAACACTACGGGAGTGTTCGGCTGGACTGAATTCCAGCTTATTTGGCTTATTTTTTTAGTCAGAACAGTGTTTCTCTCTCACAACATTACAGCATAAACATTATTTAACATAAACTACATCGGCTAAAATCTACGCCATGCATTCACCTCCCACCTCCGCTATGTACATACATGCAACTGTTCGGTCCAATAAAGAAATTACTGGCACAATAAAAAATCATAAATACATGTGGAGTGTATCAGCGATCTGATTACATAAAATATACCACAGAGCGATCCACATGTACGATGTGAATAATAAAAATACATCACGAAACATCTCGTTTATGCTTCATAAACATCCTATGTATCTTACAGAGTAAAAAATTTAGAACTTAAAATAAAAAAACAATTACAGTAAAATAAAAAAAATAGAATGAAACCAAATAAAAATAAGAAAATATATAGAAAACATAAAATAAAAAAGAAAAAGAAAAAAGAAATATAATAAAGATAAAACATCAAAATAAAAAATGATGTAAAGAAAATATTCCATTCGTTCCAAATTTTAAGTCATTATGGCTTTTATAGGTATATAGATTTTGCTACGTACCTAAACATATATCATGTCTTAATACATAATAAAAAGGGATAATTGTCTGTTGGACATCCAAAGTGATGGTCCTTCGTTGACGGACACCTACTTTGGAGTATTTTGCGAGAAGACACTCTGGTTCGGTAAAATTAGGCCACAGGACACTACGGACCGGTTGCAGCCAGTTGAGGAGAGAGAACAACGGTGAAATAGCATTCTTGCCCTAGCCGCTTTCTTCTTCTTCTCTCCCTTTCTCTTTTTTTCTGTTTCCTGTCCTACGATGGCGCCAGTGGCGGGGGCGACATGGGGGGCGGCAAGTACAAGGAGTGCATGCGCAACCACGCGGCGGCCATGGGCGGGCAGGCTTTCGACGGCTGCGGCAAGTACATGGCCTCCTCACCGGACTCGCTCAAGTGCGCGGCCTGCGGGTGACAGCGCAGCTTCCACCGCCGCACCGCCTCGGGCGCCGCCGCGTTGGAGCCATCGGGCTTGTCGTGCGCGTCACCTGTCTTCTTTCGCCCGATGCCGCCTCTCGCGCTGCCCGCGTCGCCTGGGCCGTCGACGTCGCACCAGCAGCACTTCCACCACCACCACCTCCACCAGGCCACGACCGCCGTGCTGCAGGCCTTGTTCCTGTCGTCGGTGCCAGTGTCGGCGTCGTCGCACCTCGCACTGTCGTACCACGCCATGCCTAACGCCGTCGTCGGCACCCCGCCCCAGTGGCTCGATACGGGCGCCGGCTCCGAGACGCCGCCGTGCACGGATGACTTCGGCATCGGCGTCGGCGTTGGATTTGTGCCTAGGAGCGTCGGGGATAGCGGGGGCAGCGACAGCGGCCTGCAGGCCTTGTTCCCGTCGTCGGTGCCAGTGTCGGCGCCACCGCACCTCGCGCTGCCGTACCACGCCGTGCCTAACGCCGCCGTCGCCGCCCCACCCTCGTGGCTCGACACGCTCGTCGCCTCCGAGACGCTGCCGTGCACGGATGACTTCGGCATCAGCATCGGCGTCGGATTCGTGCCTAGGAGCGTTGGGGGTAGCGGGGGCAGCGTGAAAGTGCATCTAGCCCTTTTGTGGGTTTTGGATGATTGAATGACAACGTGATTAAAGGACTAACCCATTTGCTAAGTGTGAACAGGTAATAGGTTATCTCACAGGTACTTAATAAAAGCCAAAATGATGTATTGTTGTATAAACAATCTAGTTCAAGCACAAGACAACAATGCAAATGGAAATCATGTGAAGGCTTATTTCTTGTGGGATTTCCATGTACTATGTGAAAGCAAGCTCATGATTATTAGTTAATGAGACATGAGGGATTGCATATGGAATGGTCTCATATTTGAAGCTTGCTAAATTAAAATGAAAAAGATAACAATACATATGAATGGATGATTCAACACAAGATGTGACTTGATAGCTTGAGATGGTGAAGATAGCAAGGAAAGGCTTCGAGGTACTAAGCAAGGGTGAAGGGCAAGCGATGGCTTGGCGGCCGAAGAACCTAGCTAGGGTGAAGAAGAAAGTACTTGCATTTAGTTGAGGTACTAATCAAGCTAAGATGGTCATATTTATGTGAAGGATAAAATCTATAATGAAGTATTTGATGAAAGTGACTTGATACATCTGGGATTATTCAAACTTGATGAATGGAATCAAGTCACATGCTCAAGATGGCTATGCTCAAGTGAAAAGATCAACATCAACATGTTAGCACCCTTACTTGATGAAGATTGGAAAGGACGGCATCAATTCAAAAGAACAACTCAAGTGGTACAAATTCATATTTCCGTTTATCTTGAGTTTAATAGGTATGCCGTTCTATGAAGAGGGATGCATCATGTTGATAGATAATGTTTCATAAGTGCTCAAGCCAACCCATGTGAGTTTTGAGTATTTGAGTGACAAAAGTGCTAACTGATCACTTGCAGGTCTGGCAATACCGGACGTGTCCGGTATTCATACCGGACGTGTCCGGTATTTGTCAAGCAGCTGTATACCTGTTGTTCTCGGGTTGGTTCGTTGGGAGCTCCGACGCAGGTCGGGAGTTCCGACGGTCGGGAGTCCCGGCATGGGTCGAGAGTTCCGACGTGTCGCACTTCAACTGACTTTGAGGGTTCACTGTCCTGGTCATACCGGACATGTCCGGTATTCATACCGGACGTGTCCGGTATGGATGACCAGAGGCCAACGGCTAGTTTTCAAAAGCCATGAGAGTCGAGAGTTCCGACGTAAGTCAGGAGTTCCGACGGTCGGGAGTTCCGACATATGTCGGGAGTTCCGACACCTCACTAACTTTAACTCAGTTACATGTTTTTCAAAATTACTGAGGGTCGGGGGTTCTAACTTGAGTCGGGAGTTCCGACGGTCGGAAGTCCCGGCATTCTTCGGGAGTTCCGACACCTCACAACTTCACTGTAACTTAGTTACCGTTGGCGCAGTGTGAGTCATACCGGACGTGTCCGGTATGCATACCGGACATGTCCGGTATTGCAACGGCTATAAAACGGCTAGTTTTTCAAGGGGGCTATAAATACCCCCAAGCCTCCACCTTTGGAGGCTGCTGATTCTGCTGTGATAGACACACATTTTTGAGCCTTGCCAACTCTCCTAAACCCTCTCTTAGTGAGTGTGTGATCCAAATTGTAAAATCAATTTGTGGGTTGAGAAAGAATTTGAAAAAGAGAGCAAGCCACCACTTGAGCACTTGTGCATATTGTCAATCTCGTGATTCGCATTTGTTACTCTTGGACTCTTCGGTCCTAGACGGCTAGGCGTCGCCGGAGAGCAACCGAGAGATTGTGGTTGCTTCGGAAAGTTTGTAACGGTCGATTCCGCCGCCTTGGAATCATTTAGTGGAAGGAGGAAAAGGAGTTGGAAAAGACTCCGGCTAGAGTGACCTTCGTGGTACCCTCTAGGGCTGACCTTCGCTGGGTCGCCCGCAGCCCCCTCAACGGAGAGTAGGACTCGAACGAGTCCGAACTTCGGTAAAACAAATATCGTGTCTTAATTCGCATTTCATTTGATATTTGTGTTGCTCTAGCTGTACTGCAGGTTCTCTGTGTATATTGTCATCTCCATTAGGTGCCTGCAGTTTGGTTTGAAGATAGAAATCGAAAGGAGCAAGTTCGGGGCTGATCTGCAGAAATCGTGTATACCGGACACGTCCGGTATTCATACCGGACACGTCCGGTATTTCCTGCCTCCACTGAAAATATTTATTCTCTGTTCTAACTTGGTGTTGCAGGGTTGTAGCTTCTAGATATATTCTTTATACCTTGTTTACTTTGTGGCTAACTTGTGAGGGGTGGTAGTACTCTTGATTTGGAGTTTCCATTTTGGAAACTCCCTCTTTCTAATTGTTTCCGCATTTAAAGGTGTTAATTTTCAGAAACACCTATTCACCCCCCCTCTAGGCGGCATCCTAGGTCCTTTCAATTGGTATCAGAGAATGGTTCTCACCTAAAGCTTCACCGCCATGAGAAAAGGATGTCGACGCCTATCGAGTTGGAGCCGGTGCTTCTCCAAAATGATGGTTCAAATTTTCTACCTTGGTCAATTAATGTACTCAATGCTTTTAGAGATATTAGTCCTCTTGTTGAGCATATTGTGGATGCAAGCATACCTCTTCCTATAGTTGATTGGAGCAACTACAAAAATTTGTCAAAAGAGGAAGAGATATGCGTGCAACTCAATGCTCAAGCTATTAATGTCATTTTGAGTACATTAAGTGTAGAGGTTCAAGATGAGGCAATATTCAATGGACAACCACCTCCGGAGAGTGCTCATCTCATTTGGACTAGACTTTTTGATTTATATGAAAAATCCAAATGTGATGATGCACTTGAGATCGAGTCAATGGAAAGTGTGTCCATTGTGTCTTCATACAGCGAAGAAGCCTCACAAGACCTCAAGAGTACCGAGCCGGAGCAAGAGGTGCAAGCAGCACATGACGTGCTGTCTGCCTGCACATACCGGACGCGTCCGGTATGGCCGAGGCAGCAGACCAGCAAGCAGCTGTTTGCAGCGATGCTCAAGCCCGATGGCGACCAAGTGATGAGTCAACCTCAGTATCTCATGATACTCATCACTTGTGTCTCATGGCCAAGAAAAGCAAGAAGAAGAATAACAAGAAAGATCAAGAAAAGGAGAAAGCACAAGTAGATGATTAAGATAAGAGTGATGTTGAAGTTGAAGACAACTACAACCTTGATCATCTCAACCATAAAGATAAGTTCATCATCATGAAGATAGTTGAAAAGAATGATGAGCTTGAAGAAGAGATTGAGAAGCAAGAGCAATCACTTCAAAATCAAGAAAAGTTTCTCATCTCCAAATTGCAAGAGCTAAAGGCAATTAATGAGAGGTATGAAAAATTGTCAATTGAGCATGCTTTAGTTACTAACTCCTCTTCTAGTGTTTCACAACTAGAGAAGGAAAACTTTGAGCTCAAGGCAAGGCTAGATGAACTATCAAGCAAGTATAATGAGCTACAAGCAAATTATGTTCATCTAAAGTGCTCTCATGAGGAAGTAGTAGAATCAAGCATCATGCTTGAGGTGGCTCATGAGGTTGTGATTACATCGGTAAAATTCTCTCAACCTCTCACACATCCGCTCACTAGTACACCATCTCAATTAAATATTTCTTGTACTAATGAATGTGCTACTCAAGCAAGCCAATCTTCGATTGAGCTAAATCTTATAGAAAACATAGAGCTCAAAGAAGAAGTGCAAAGATTAAAGAAAGATATGATTCGATTGAAGGGTAAGGAGAAAGCACAACCTTCTCAAGATAACCGTGATAACATGGTGAAGAAGCTTGAGAAGGGTTCAAACCTTGCTTCCTCCAAAGCCCAACAAAAGAATCACATCTCAAGCAAGGCCAACACAACCAAGAGCAAGAAACATGGAAAAAGGATGTGCTATGGTTGTGGATTGTATGGGCATGAGTGGGCTATGTGTCCACACAAGAGTTGGGCCGACAAAGTTGAAGCCGCCAATCAAAAGGCTTCTACCAAGAAATGCCCAATGTACAAAGAAGCAAGAAAGGAAGCCCAAGTTACAACTAGAAGATGCTATGGGTGCAATGAGATGGGCCACAAGGTTGATAGATGTCCATACAAGCAAATCAAGCATAGAGCACACAAAGGCCGCATATGCTATGCTTGTAGAAGAAAGGGGCATCTAAGCTATGAATGCCCAAATGGTAAAACTCCTAAGCCAAACACATTTGTTTATAATGATATGCTTAGGAAGACCACAAATGGAGTTAGCACTAGTAAGGTGATGTGTTCACCACAAACTAATGCTAAAGCCATTTGGGTGCCTAAGCACTTATTGACTAACTCAAAAGGACCCAACAAGAGTTGGGTACCAAAGTGTGCTTAGGTTAATGATGTAGGTACTTGGTGATGAGATGAAGCCCTCGGGGTGGTTGAGCAAGCAATTTGACTATATTCACTCAATCTATCAACCAATTCTTATCTTAATCCCTTATATGGTTGACCCGAAGATAATACGATGAACATCTCATATATTTCATCCTCACCATTGGTAACATGTACCTAAACCTTTTTAGGATAGCCATCTTGTTCATTTCATGTTCTATAGTTCACAAATAAGTACATTTGTGAAATAATGAAAGTGGCTAATTAATTTCACTTGAGATTCATCATGTTTGCCATATGATGCTTTTATTAGCTCTCTAGTAGAGTAATTTATTTGTTGAGATGCAAGTATACAATAAATAAATATTATAGTTAAAACGAAGAATCACAAGCAGCAACTTAATTGGTTCTGTCTTTCACCTATCGGACGTGTCCGGCATTACTATCGGACGTGTCCGGTATGGACAGGGACAGAAGTCAGTGTTTCTGTTCTGTGTATTCCGGACGTGTCCGGTATACTACCGGACATGTCCGGTTTTGCATGGACCAGAACACTAATTGTATTCCAACTGAGTATTCGATCCATATATTTTTTATATATCCCTAACTTACTCAGAAGCTTGTGTTTTATCAAATCTAAGTGGATTGTGAGCATCGCTTAAACTCACTTTTAACTATGGCAATCTTATTTGGTTTATGGTCAAAATGAAAAATTGGCTCTCAAATTTCTTATTAGAATAAAAGTGCTTGTTAAAAGTCATTCAAAATACGTGAAGCACTTATTTAGGGGGAGCTAAATTTCCATTTTGCACCATTGTGGACTAACAAATTTATCTAGCATTCTTTGTAGTTCTTTGGATGAAAATGTATCTAGCATGATTATTTGGCAATTGAGGTCAACATAAAGATCATCATGCTGCTTGTCTTCTTAGTGATATTCTTGCGGGCTCAAGGCAAAGGTATGTGTTTACATACATACATTGTAAGTGCATCTAAGGCCCTGTATATGTTAGAATGTGCATTTGTGTGACATAGGAGAGATGTTTTTCAAAAATCCCTAACTAGCATGAGTAGGAAGTGTGAATTTGAGAAACTATTTGAATCTTGGTCTTTGTGACCTAGCCTTGCCATGTGATGATTATAGCTCTCCTTGATTGTTTGATTGGCTAATCACACATGACATGGCTCTCTTAAGTCCACAATCTACTTTGTCTCACTTTATCTCTCTCAAGCAAGCAAATTATTGATTATGCCATTTATTTGGAAAAGAGAAAATAAATTGATGGCATTTGATAAGAAAAGTGATAGTACTCGGTTTGGATCAAGATCATACACCTTTTTGGACTGAGCAACAACAGAGAAAGGGTTTGGAAGAGTGAGAACACATTTTGGAATTATTTGGGCCAGCCCGCGTATACCGGACGTGTCCGGTATGCTACCGGACGTGTCCGGTATGAGCGGGATTATAAAAACAGAACTTCCCCTTCGGCCCAAACAGACTTGCCTCCTCCAAACAAACCAGCCGACGCCCTTCTTCTCCCCTAGGGTGACCAAGGATCTCATCAAGGAAAAGAGAGAGAGGGAGATTGCATTGGAGAAGACTTGGATCAAGAATTGAAGGCCCGTGGATTTGGATTTCACATCGCTCTATCTTCTCTCCTCTCAAGGTACCCTAATCACGGATCTCGTCCGATCTACATGGTCAATGCAAGATTTTAAAATTCCTTTGGTCAATATGCTACATTGGTGATATAGAAGCAATGCCCAAAGTTTGGAATTGATCCGTGGTGGTTTGAATCGAGAAACCCCGGTTAGGGTTGATGGTCGCCCATACCGGACGTGTCCGGTATGCTACCGGATGTGTCCGGTATGGCCCAGCAGAGCAGACTCCCTGCTGTTCTCTGACTCAATCCTATCTGAATGGTTTGTTAGGCTTAGTTTCTTTTGTATCTATGTTTTGCAAACCTTGTGACAACGGTGTGTCGAGGTGATTGTAAAACCTTGGATAAAAGAATCTATGTCTAATTACAATTCAAGAATAAGCTATGGGCATGTATCTAAAATTATTTGGAAATATTTGGATACAGGACAGCAGCCATGAGTGGACGACAGGAGCCGAGGTCCAAGCACAGGCATGATCCAGCACTTGAGAAGTACAAGAAGGCGAGACAGGATATGCATCCTGGATTTCAGCCTACCAGCAGGGGGTCCACCAGGGCTGCCTCTAGTGCAGTAGCTCAGTATGCAGAGGGGTCCGGGAGCTCTTCTTCTGACATAGACACTGATGAGTTCAGAGTGGAGCCTAGAGATGAAAGAAAGAGGAAGAGCACTGACAGAGGATCAGATGGTGACAGCTCAGATGAGGAGCAAGAGATTGAGGAGGAGGAGTCCGTTCCTCTAGTTCAGCATCAGCCTGGTCAGGGGATGCATTATGGTCTTCTTGAGACACGTCTGCCCAATGTGCCCTCCTATGTTCCCAGAGTTGACTACAGGGGAAAGGGTATGACCAGGAAGGCTAGAGATGAGCGAAGGGTTGATCCGAGGAGCTTACCTAAGGTTCAGTACGATCACCGCTTCCAGACAACCTTTCACTTGGACTTCTACTCCAGTGTGATTCTTACCAGGAACCCAGTAATTGCCAGGTCTCAGTGGATTGACTGGCAATATATTAGAGAGTTGCAGAAGGCCTCAGTTGATCATGCTATTGCCATCTGCCAGAGCACAGGAGTTTATGAGATCATGGAGTTCCAGCATGACTGGAACACAGAGGTAGTAGCTCAGTTCTATGCTACTCTGTTCGTTGAGGAGGATGAGAGGCGGATGCACTGGATGCTTGAGGGCCAGTGGTACAGTGTTGACTATGATGTATTTGCCGCCCAGCTTGGCTTCTCTGAGGATGATCTCTAGAGGGACAGGATTCACACCGAGCAGGTGTTACCTCCTGAGCAGCTCGCATATATGTATCCTCCTGGTGGTCAGAGAGGAGCTGTGGGGAAGGTTCTAGGTCTTCACCCTACCTACAGGTACCTGGACAGGATGTTCAGGAAGACTATTGACTGCAAGGGTGGAGACAAGGGCACCATTGCTGATTACTCCAGGAACCTACTCCACAGGATGGCACCTGATGCTCGGCCCTTCAGCGTGTTTGACTTTATTTGGTCCGAAATCAGGAGTGTTGGAGAGAGGCCCCTCAAGGGCTGTGGTTTTGCTCCTTATATCATGCATATGATTGAGCAGGTGACAGGGCACACATTTGAGTATGATAAGATTCACAAGGCCCTGAAGATTATTGCAGATCTGCCTGAGACCGGGTTACCTCCAGCAGGACCAGGAGGAGCAGCAGCAGCACCAGAGGCAGATGCACCTAGGAGTGGTGCACCAGCAGGAGCTTCACCTTCACCACGTGCTCCTTCACGTTCTACTTCACACCGTGGCAGTCCTCCTTCGCCTATCCACAGGCTTTTCAGCTCCATATTTGGGATGTGCCGTGACATCCAGACCAGGCAGCAGAAGGAGAGGGAGGCTAGGAGGAAGGACACTCGGACTTTGAAGCAAATTGCTTCTAATCTTGAGCTTGATCCTCCTAGGTCTCCTCTATCAGATGAGGCAGCTAGTGAGCCTGAGACTGAGAAGCAGCAGCAGGCTAGATATGATAGAGAGTATGTTGAGTTCATACAGCGACAGCAGCAGCAGCAGGCACCTGAGCACCCTGACACTCTACCACTTTAGGCTCGTGTGCCTACTCACTCTCAGCCATGTCCCAGCACTGCAGACGATTATGCTACAGATTGGTGGAGTGACCTGACAGGTGGTGGTGGCTTCTATGGGTCTGGTGGCTATGACGCGTCTGGTGCGGGTGGTTCTCGTCCAGCCGGTGTTGCACACTCAGATGATGAGGATGCTGGTCGAGATGATGATGATGATGAGTGATCTCAGCTTTCTGTGACAGCTTGTAGCCCCTTTGTCCTTAGTATGTCATTGTTGGACCTTTGTGGTGATAGATGACAAAGGGGGAGAGAGACTGATTAAAGCTTCAGGATAGTTTCATTTGCTTATCTTTGTACCTGAAAATATGTACTGTAGGCTGTAGTTTGTTTCTGAGCTTCATTGATGTATCTTGGATTTGAGATAGATTGTATCATGAGAGAGATGAGACTTACTTATGCTTTATCTATGTATCTCTTGAGACATGATCTTTATCTATATATATCAGTGGTTTCTGGACTTGAGAAAATTTGTAATGAGTGCTATGTGTGAATTACATGTGTCATATTTATTTTCATAAGGACTATGCATGCTAGAATGAAAATATTTGATGTGATGCCTTTATATTTATTCTTGTATGATATATCATGTCATATGCATCACGGTTCCTCTTTGTCACACACACATGCACCCCATGGATGCAATGATCTAGGGGGAGTCTCCTATTTGTTTTAGTATGTGCAATTGACATTTGAGGTCATTTTGTGGATTCTAATCATAAGCACATATTAAGGGGGAGCTTCTCATAAATCATTGAACCCAAAAGTTTAAATGTTTATATCATTTTGTAAGCTTTAATCAAGTTGTCATCAATCACCAAAAAGGGGGAGATTGAAAGTGCATCTAGCCCTTTTGTGGGTTTTGGATGATTGAATGACAACGTGATTAAAGGACTAACCCGTTTGCTAAGTGTGAACAGGTAATAGGTTATCTCACAGGTACTTAATGAAAGCCAAAATGATGTATTGTTGTATAAACAATCTAGTTCAAGCACAAGACAACAATGCAAATGGAAATCATGTGAAGGCTTATTTCTTGTGGGATTTCCATGTACTATGTGAAAGCAAGCTCATGATTATTAGTTAATGAGACATGAGGGATTGCATATGGAATGGTCTCATATTTGAAGCTTGCTAAATTAAAATGAAAAAGATAACAATACATATGAATGGATGATTCAACACAAGATGTGACTTGATGGCTTGAGATGGTGAAGATAGCAAGGAAAGGCTTCGAGGTACTAAGCAAGGGTGAAGGGCAAGCGACGGCTTGGCGGCCGAAGAACCTAGCTAGGGTGAAGAAGAAAGTACTTGCATTTAGTTGAGGTACTAATCAAGCTAAGATGGTCATATTTATGTGAAGGATAAAATCTATAATGAAGTATTTGATGAAAGTGACTTGATACATCTGGGATTATTCAAACTTGATGAATGGAATCAAGTCACATGCTCAAGATGGCTATGCTCAAGTGAAAAGATCAACATCAACATGTTAGCACCCTTACTTGATGAAGATTGGAAAGGACGGCATCAATTCAAAAGAACAACTCAAGTGGTACAAATTCATATTTCCGTTTATCTTGAGTTTAATAGGTATGCCGTTCTATGAAGAGGGATGCATCATGTTGATAGATAATGTTTCATAAGTGCTCAAGCCAACCCATGTGAGTTTTGAGTATTTGAGCGACAAAAGTGCTAACTGATCACTTGCTGGTCTGGCAATACCAGACGTGTCCGGTATTCATACCGGACGTGTCCGGTATTTGTCAAGCAGCTGTATACCTGTTGTTCTCGGGTTGGTTCATCGGGAGTTCCGACGCAGGTCGGGAGTTCCGACGGTCGGGAGTCCCGGCATGGGTCGGGAGTTCCGACGTGTCGCACTTCAACTGACTTGGAGGGTTCACTGTCCTGGTCATACCGGACATGTCCGGTATTCATACCGGACGTGTCCGGTATGGATGACCAGAGGCCAACGGCTAGTTTTCAAAAGCCGTGAGAGTCGGGAGTTCCGACGTAAGTCGGGAGTTCCGACGGTCGGGAGTTCCGACATATGTCGGGAGTTCCGACACCTCACTAACTTTAACTCAGTTACATGTTTTTCAAAATTACTGAGGGTCGGGGGTTCTGACTTGAGTCGGGAGTTCCGACGGTCGGAAGTCCCGGCATTCTTCGGGAGTTCCGATACCTCACAACTTCACTGTAACTTAGTTACCGTTGGCGCAGTGTGAGTCATACCGGACGTGTCCGGTATGCATACCGGATATGTCCGGTATTGCAACGGCTATAAAACGGCTAGTTTTTCAAGGGGGCTATAAATACCCCCAAGCCTCCACCTTTGGAGGCTGCTGATTCTGCTGTGATAGACACACATTTTTGAGCCTTGCCAACTCTCCTAAACCCTCTCTTAGTGAGTGTGTGATCCAAATTATAAAATCAATTTGTGGGTTGAGAAAGAATTTGAAAAAGAGAGCAAGCCACCACTTGAGCACTTGTGCATATTGTCAATCTCGTGATTCGCATTTGTTACTCTTGGACTCTTCGGTCCTAGACGGCTAGGCGTCGCCGGAGAGCAACCGAGAGATTGTGGTTGCTTCGGAAAGTTTGTAACGGTCGATTCCGCCGCCTCGGAATCATTTAGTGGAAGGAGGAAAAGGAGTTGGAAAAGACTCCGGCTAGAGTGACCTTCGTGGTACCCTCTAGGGCTGACCTTCGCTGGGTCGCCCGCAGCCCCCTCAACGGAGAGTAGGACTCGAACGAGTCCGAACTTCGGTAAAACAAATATCGTGTCTTAATTCGCATTTCATTTGATATTTGTGTTGCTCTAGCTGTGCTGCAAGTTCTCTGTGTATATTGTCATCTCCATTAGGTGCCTGCAGTTTGGTTTGAAGATAGAAATCGAAAGGAGCAAGTTCGGGGCTGATCTGCAGAAATCGTGTATACCGGACACGTCCGGTATTCATACCGGACACGTCCGGTATTTTCTGCCTCCACTGAAAATATTTAGTCTCTGTTCTAACTTGGTGTTGCAGGGTTGTAGCTTCTAGATATATTCTTTATACCTTGTTTACTTTGTGGCTAACTTGTGAGGGGTGGTAGTACTCTTGATTTGGAGTTTCCATTTTGGAAACTCCCTCTTTCTAATTGTTTCCGCATTTAAAGGTGTTAATTTTCAGAAACGCCTATTCACCCCCCCTCTAGGCGACATCCTAGGTCCTTTCACAGCGGCAGCAGTAGCTTCGGGCGGAAGCGGTTCTGGACCAAGTTCATGCCCGAGCAGAAGGAGCGGATGTACGAGTTCGCGGAGGAGCATGGCTGGCGCATCCAGCGGAACGACGACGGCCCCCTATATCGCTTCTGTGATGAGATCGGGGTCAAAGCGCTAGGTGCTCAAGGTGTGGATGCACAACGACGAGAACCAGCTCGCCTCCACCTCCATCGCTGCCGCAGCCGCAGGCATCGACGTCGGCACGCCGGCACCTGCACCTCCAGTTTGTTGCTTCACCGGCCGCCACGGGCATTGGCATGTCACTCACAGCTTCAACGCGATGACGCCCTTTGGTTTGCTTGGTAGGAGACCAGTCGTTCCTCCGCACTACTGTTTGCTTGAACTGTGGGGACAGAAAACAGAAAAAAGAGGAAGGGAGAGAGGAAGAAGAAAGCGGTAGGGACAAGAATATTATTTCACCGCTGTTCTCTCTCCTCAACCGGCTGCAACTGGTCCGTGGTGTCCTGTGGCCTAATTTCACCGAACCTGAGTGTCTTTTGGCAAAATGCTCTAAAGTGGATGTCCGCCAGCGAAGGACCATCACTTTGGATGTCCAACAGACAATTATCCCTAATAAAAACTATATATCTAGAAAAGTTAGAACGGCTTACAATTTAAAATGGAGAGTAGTTAATTATAGTAAAAACATAAAAAAGAGAGAAGGAGAATAAAAAAAACTCAAAAAAATAAAAATAAATAGAAGCAAGAAAATACTAAGAAAATAAAATTATAAGAAAAAAAGAGCGGGCATAGATTCTTGCCCGTTCCCGTCCCCGTTAACTGTCTCGGATATAGATTCTTGTCTATCTCCGTATCCGGCGGGCATCGGTCGGGTAACAGATACCCGACAGGTACTGCATACCTGATAAACAAAGACACTTGGGGTCGCAGCTTTGCAATCGGAGACGTTTCTTCTTCACCCGGGTATAAGTGTCGGAGTCTCGGAAATGCCGAGAAGGAGCGAGGTTGCGAGGAGGACGAGCAAAGGTGACAGAGAGACTGAGAGGAAGCGAGGGGCACGAGCACCCGTGAGGCAGGCGTGCTTGTGCTGCTGACAGAGATGGTGAGAAAAAATTGAACTGAGTTTCTAGAACACACAAACTATATATATATATATATATATATATATATATATATATATATATATATATATATATATATATATGTATGATTATTCAGATTTGGACAAAAATACCTATGTTGAGCTTCTTTGGGCCTAATATTCGCATGACTTAAATAGTCGGGTTTTCCAACGGATAACAGGGACGGTACCCGCTATACCCGTCGGGGATGGATTTTTACCCATTTAGATACCCACGGGCAAAGATATGATCTTATCCCCATCCCCTAATGGATTAAATATTCGTCGGGTATCGGGTATCATGACCCCGTTGCCATCTTTAGCCTGCGCCGCCGCGTGCCTGTCCTCCGCCTCCCTCACGGCCGCGCTTCGCCGCTCCGGCTCGGGCTCCTCCACGTTGCCAACTCCCTAGGGACCACGCCCACCAGGTATTCGACGAAATCCCCCGCTCCAACCTTGTCTCCTGGAACACGCTCCTCGATGGACGATGGTTATGCCAGTCGCCGGAACCTCCCAGCCGCCCGGCAGGTGTTCGCTCGGATGCCCCCTGCGGGACGTGGTGTCCTGGAGCGTCACGATCGACGGGTGCGTCAAGTGTGGGGAGCACCGTGAGGCGCTCGTGCTTTTCGAGATGATGGAGAATGCTGCCTCCACGGCAATGGAGGAGGAGGGTGGGGGGCTGGGGGTGAGGCCGTGAGGCCGTGAGGGCGAACAGCGTCAGAATGGCGATTGTGCTTGGAGCCTGTGCGGCGTGCGCAGCTGGGGGGCCTCGAGCGTGGGAGGGAGGGTGCACCGGTGCCTGAGGGACCATTGAACCACGTATGCGAAGTGTGGGGCCATCCACGAGGAGCTGGAGGTGTTTTGGGCCGTGCCCGTGGATAGCACCAAAGTTCTGATATGGAATACTGTGATCGGTGGTAGCCTTGCAGTACATGGCATGGGCACCAAATCGATGGTGATGTTCCAGGAGATGCAGCGTGCTGGGGTTGCGTTGGATGATATCACGTACTACCTATGTTGAGCACTTGTGTCCATGGTGGTCTAGTGGATGAGGCTTGGAGGTTCTTCCACTTGCTTAAAACGCAAGGATTCAGACCACATATTGATCATTATGCTTGCCTCATAGATGTGCTTGGCCAAGCAGGGCGCTTGGAGGAAGCATATATATGGTGCAGTTAAAAGTATGCCCGTGTTTCTGTGCTTGGTTCTCTCTGGAATGCCTGTCATTTGCACGGATGGGTGGAGCTGGGAGAGGTAGTCGGCAGGCAGCTTGTCCAATTGTAGCCAGACCATGATAGCAGGTACATTTGCCAGTCCAATATCTATGCTGTTGCCAGACGGTGGCAAGAGGCAAAGAAAGCTAGAAAGGTGATGGAGGAGAGGGGTCTAAAAAAAGGTCGCTGGATTCAGTGAAACTGATGTTGGTGGGCTCTCCAGGTTCATTGCCCAAGACAAGACTCATCCGGGGCTAGGCAGAGATTGATGACTTGCTGAATCTAATAGCAATGGAGATGAAAATGAAGGATGATGCTACTATTCCAGATTACCTTTGCGCACTGCTAGAATGATGGTTGCACCTGTGGCTCTCTCAACAATTCCATGAAGCAGTTTGATCATTTTCTCAGGGTGAATCTGTATTTGTTGCTCTCAGTTGTCCACTGAAGCACGGTCCAACTCAGTTGCAGATTGTTGTGCATGCTCTACTAATAGAAGAGACGCAGAAAGATGGGATGCAGATGTGGTCTTGAGATTCTCCTAGCTGCTCTAAGAGTTCAGTAAAGCAGGGAGAGATTAATGACAATCATGATTACTGTATGTAAATGGCTTGAATAGGAGGCAGATGTTATTGACATCTGATAAACTTTCTGGCTTCACCTGTAGCTACTGCCTGTATGACAGATTTGGCAATAAGTTGAAAACCTCATCGCGGTTTTTGATAAGTCACAAGTATTAGGTTGATCTCCACCAAGTCGGCCCAACGGCTAACTTGGACCCTGATCCGCGCCCTGATCGGGGGCGCCCAACCAAATCATGGTTGGTGGACCCCGTCGCACTGCGCTATATAAAGAGGTGGGGGCCGGCGGCTCACGGTACGAGGTTCACCGGTTTTGCCAAAGCACCCCACCGACAAACCCTAACCGATCTAAGGGAGCGCAACAGCGGCGGGAAGCGCCGCCACCGTCCTCCTCGACTTACCTTCGCCGACGCCGGACTCCACTGCTACTCCTTCACCGCCACCCGTCTTCACCGACACCGTGCTGTCGCCGATCAGGGCGGCCTCACCACCGACGCTATGGCTTCCTCCTCGTCCAAGCCCGACAGTCTGTACCTCTGCTCCCATCTCTCTCTCCGTCTAGTTGTCTCTCTAGGTTGTTTATCCCGAATAGAAGCATGTACACCCACTGATCTATACCTAGGAGCATCCTAGGATTCTCACAATGGTATTAGAGCCTCACTAGAGTGTAGATCTAGTTCGAGGTAGTTTGAGTGTCAGCAAGTAGAAGGAGGTGAATCGATTGAAACAAATCGAGACGAATCGGGTTCTAACCCTAACCCTACACCTAACCCTAAAGGGGAAAGGATGAAGAGGGGAACCTACCTGGTCCTCTTGCCGCCGTAGACATCGCCACCGCCCGGGAGCACACCGCACCGCTGTTTCGCCGGCGCGCGGGTAGAGACCCGAGCCACCGTTCATTGTTCATTGTCGCGCTGACGAGCTCTAGCCGAGGGCACCACCACAAGCCCGCTCAACGGCGGCACACTCGGCCTCGGGCGAATGCGCGCGCCGGCGAGGGGGCCTACGGCGGAGCCGACCCTTCTCCCTCTGGCCGCCTCATGTGGTCGCCATTGCTGCGCCGCTGTGCGCTGAGAAGAGGGAGGGAGAGAAGAATGAGAAGCTAGGGTTCAGGGGGACACCGCGGCAACCGGTTTTGATCCGCCGAGGATACCGCTCGACCGTCGGATGAAGATCGACGGCCGAGGGTGACCGGGCCACCTTTTAGTCCTTACGGGAGGTAACTTTCCTGGCCTAGGCCCAGGTTGCAGCCTAGGACGCGGGACGCGCACAGAGCGCGAGTGAGCCGCTAGGCCGCGCGTGAGCGGCCCACGGCTGCTGCGTGAGCTGGGCCTTCGAGCCGAAATGCACAGTAACAGTCTTGAATTTAGTTTTATTATTTTCAGAAGCAATTTTAGATGAATTTTTAGTCAAATTTGATGGTTTAAATCTCTATCAAAATTTGAACCAACGGAATAATTTTTTGAGAGAATAGATGAGTACAGTAAAATGCTTCTGAAAAGTAGATAATTTTTTTTTTCATGTTTCTGCTGCTATGATTATGTTTATCCTCTAAGTAAATTGGAACCAACGGTAAAATTTTAATTGGAGGAGTAGTCATTTTTTGTTTAAGTTAAATTATGGTATTGTTATTTTCTAACCAACGTTGATGATAACAATATTATAAGTTTATTCATGAGTTATTTTTCATGCACTAATTCTATTTCTGTCCAACGGTGATATAAATTTAACGTAGAAGAATGTTGTATTTGTGACATTGCTATTTTCTGACCAAAGTTGATTATAGCAATATTATAAATTTTTATTTATGAGTTCTATGCATTAGTTATATTTCTGTCCAACGGTGATATAGAGTTAATGTAGAAGCATATTGTATGTTTTAATTTTGACCAATGTTAAATTAGGGCATGCAATTATTATGTCAAATGTTTCTCAATTTCTCTGACGTTGTTTTCATGATACAACCCAATGATATTTATCTCATCCATTCCTCCTCTCAATGAAAACAACTATAACACATGGCGAGAGAAGCTTGAGATAGCACTTGCGCTGTCCGACAATGACCTAGCACTTACCTCTCGTTGTCCCACTGAACCAGTGGACCCGGTGAGGGAAGCAAATGAGACTGATGCAGCTTTCGCTACTCGGTAGTGTGACCATGCATCAGTGAGAATGACATATGATCTTGATCATGCGAAGTGAGATAGTATAAACCATAAGTGTTTGATGGTGATTAAGGACTCCATTGAGGATCTAATAAGGGGTTCAATCCCAGAATGTACCACTGCCACTAAGTATCTCAAGAAGGTGGAGAGTCAGTTCACTGGCTTTTCAAAGGCTTATGCAAGCACTCTTATTAAGAAGTTAGTCAATGAGAAATACTATGGTGGAGGGATTAGAGAGCCACATATTGAAGATGAGCAACACGGCATCCAAGCTCAAGCCAATGGATTTGGGGCTCAAGGATGAGTTCCTAATTCATTTAATTTTTGCTTCTTTACCCAAAGAATATGAAACCTTTGTTGTTAATTACAACTTACAGCCAGATAAGTGGGACATTAAGAAGCTCAGTGTCATGTGTGTGCAAGAAGAGGAGAGACTTAAGAGCTCACATGGTGACTCCGTCAACCATGTGAAGGAAAATAAAAGGAAGAACTTTAATAACAAAAAAGACAAACCACAAGGAAAACATCAGTGGGACAATACCTCCTCTTCTAAGTCACAAGGAAAGGCCCCACAGAAATATCACCATCAGAAATCCAACTATGTTCAAGTAGACAAGGACACCTGCAAATGGTGCAAGAAGACTAGACACTACTAGAAGGATTGTCTAGACTTCTTGAAGCACCTGATGAGAAACGGTGATGACATTATTACATTTATAGATGAGTCATTGTATTTAAGTTATGCAAAATCTACTTGATGAATTGATTTAGGTGCAACTATTCATGTTGCAAATTCATTATAAGGATTCCATACGAAGAGGACCCTATAAAGAGGAGAAAGACACATTAAGGTAGCAAATGGAGTCAAAGCTGAAGTTGAAGCCATTGGAGACCTCCCATTAGAATTAAATGATGGCTTTGTACTTAAGCTTTCAGATGACCTTTATGTACCCTCTTTGCGTAGAAACTTAATAAGTGTCTCACGTTTAGACGATGATGGATATGATTGCCATTTTGGTAATGGCCAATGTAAGATTGTGTTTAATAATAAGTGTATTGGTCTTGCCTTCCGACAAGACAAGCTTTATTTGTTATCACTTTGTGAGAATGTGAATGTTGTGAGCACTAATAATGAGAATGCCTCCTACTCTATGAATGTAAATAATAAGCGGAAGAAAATTCATGACGTATCATCAAAATTATGACGCTGTTGTTTAGGCCATATTTCGAGGAGGAGAATAGAACGATTGATTAAGAAATCAATTCTTCCGCTGTTAAAATTTTCAGACTTAGAAAAATATATTGATTGCATTAAAGGAAAGTATGTTAAGAAAATAAAGAAAGATGCCAAACGAAGTGCAAGAATTTTAGAATTAATTCACACAGATATCTATGGTCCTTTTCCTGTGAAAAGTGTGGATGGTTATGATTCATTTATAACATTCATAGATGATTATTCTCGTTATGGCTATATTTATCCAATTAAGAAAATATCAGAAACGTTGGATAAATTTAAGATATTTAAGGCTAAAGTAGAAAATCAGCACAATTTAAAGATTAACGTAGTAAGATCCGACCGTGGGGGAGTACTACGGTCGATATACCCTATATGGCCAAGTTCTTGGACCTTTTACAAAGTTCTTACATGAAAATGACATAGTTGCCTAGTACTCTACTCCGGACGAGCTTCAGCAGAATGGAGTAGCTGAAAGACGCAACCGTACATTAATGGATATGGTGAGAAGTATGATAAGTTACTTTACTTTACCGATAAGTTTGTGGATAGAGGCGTTAAAAACCGTCATTCATATTCTCAATCGAGACCAAGCAAGTCGGTGCCCAAAACACTATATGAGTTATGGACAGGAAGGGAACCCTCACTTAACCATTTATGTGTGTGGGGCTGTCTAGCTGAGGCTAAAGTATTTAACCCAAACATTGGGAAGCTAGACACCAAGACAATCAGTTGCCATTTTATTGGCTATCCAGATAAGTCAAAAGGTTATCGTTTCTACTGTCCTGACAGACATACGAAGTTGGTAGAAACAAGACACGCTTTGTTCTTGGAGGATGATATGGTCAGGAGGAGCATGGTAGCATGAGAAATTAACTTTGAGGAGAAGCGGGTATATGTGCCCACTCCGATGGTTCAGGAGCCATTTTTCTCTCTATCTGTTGCTGCTGCACCAACAGTATAGGACACTGTAGTGACAACACTTGTTGTTAGTTCTCTCATGGCAACAATAAATGAATATGAGGAACCTGCCCTTCAGGATCCTATAGAACCCATTGTTGCACATGAGGAAGAGCAACAACAGCCCCATATGGAACAAGCGCCAACTAACGAGGCCCTCAGAAGGTCTCAAAGAGCCAGAAAACCAGCCATTCCTGATGACTACGAAGTCTATGAATGTGAAGAATTTCAAATGGAGGGTGATCCCACCTCATTTGAAGAAGCCATGAGAAACGCTCACTCGTCGAAGTGGCTTGAAGCCATGCAAGATGAAATGAGATCATTAAGTACCAACGATATTTGGGACTTAGAAAAAATCCTAAAGGAGCCAAGACAATAGGCTGTAAATGGGTCTACAAAACTAAATATGACTCCAAAGGGAATGTGGAAAGATTTAAAGCGCGACTTGTAGCGAAAGGCTTTATGCAAATAGAAGGAATAGATTACAATGAGATATTTTCTCTAGTCTCATGCAAGGATTCTTTTAGAATCATAATGGCATTAGTGGCACACTACGATTTAGAATTAGATCAGATGGATGTAAAGATGACATTTCTTAACGGGGATTTTGATGAAAATGTTTATATGGCACAACCAATAGGTTTTGTCATAAAAGGAAAAGAACGTATGAGATATCGCCTGAAGAAATCTATTTACGGATTAAAATAAGCCTCTAGACAGTGGTATTTAAAGTTTGATGGAACGATAAGGAAGTTTGGGTTTAAAGAGAATGTAGAGGACAATTGCATTTATACAAAGTTCAAGAATGGGAAATTTATTTTCCCAATCTTGTATGTGGATGATATCTTACTCGCTAGTAGTGATGTTAATCTACGACCGGAAATAAAGAAGTTCTTGTCCTCAAATTTTGACATGAAAGATCTCGGTGAAGCTTCGTTACTTTTGGAGATAAAGATTCACCAAGATAGAAGAAAGGGGGTTTTAGGATTATCGTAAAAGGTATACTTAGAAAAGGTTCTATTGAAATACAGTATGCATGTGTGTAAGCCTTCACCTGCTCCTATAGTCAAGAGCGATTGTTTTGGGGAATTTCAATGTCCCAGGAACCAATATGAGATCGATCGAATGAAAGTGGTTCCATATGCTTCAGCTGTAGGAAGCTTACATTATGCTCAAGTATGTACATGTCCTGACTTAGCTTTTGTTACCGGGATACTTGGCAGATATCAGAGTAATCCAGCAATAGAACACTAGAGAATGGTAAAGAAAGCTTTACGTTATTTGCAAGGCACAAAAGGTCCCATGCTAACGTATAGAAGATTTGATTCTCTACATATAGAGGGGTATTGATGCCGCCTGAAGAAATCCATTTACGGATTAAAACAAGCCTCTAGATAGTGGTATTTAAAGTTTGATGGAACGATAAGGAAGTTTAGGTTTAAAGAGAATGTAGACGACAATTACATTTATATAAAGTTCAAGAATGAGAAATTCATTTTCCTAATCTTGTATGTGGATGATATCTTACTCGCTAGTAGTGATGTTAATCTACTACTAGAGACGAAGAAGTTCTTGACCTCAAATTTTGACATGAAATATATCGGTGAAGCTTCGTTCATTTTAGGGATAGAGATTCACCGAGATAGAAGAAAAGGGGGTTTAGGATTATCACAAAAGGCATACTTAGAAAATGTTCTAAAGAAATACAGTATGCATGCGTGTAAGCCTTCACTTGCTCCTATAGTCAAGGGCGATAGTTTTGGGGAATTTTAATGTCCCAGAAACTAATATGAGATCGATCGAATGAAAGTGGTTTCATATGCTTCAGCTGTAGAAAGCTTACAGTATGCTCAAGTATGTACATGCCCTAATTTAGCTTTTGTTACCGGGATACTTGGTAGATATCAGAGTAATCCAGGAATAGAACACTGGAGAATGGTAAAGAAAGCTTTACGTTATTTGCAAGGCACAAAAGGTCTCATGCTAACGTACAAAAGATTTGATTCCCTACATATAGAGGGGTATTGATGCCGTCTGAAGAAATCCATTTACGGATTAAAACAAGCCTCTAGATAGTGGTATTTAAAGTTTGATGAAACGATAAGGAAGTTTGAGTTTAAAAAGAATGTAGAGGACAATTGCATTTATATAAAGTTCAAGAATGAGAAATTCATTTTCCTAATCTTGTATGTGGATGACATCTTACTCGCTAGTAGTGATGTTAATCTACTACTGGAGACGAAGAAGTTCTTGTCCTCAAATTTTACATGAAAGATCTCGGTGAAGCTTCGTTCGTTTTAGGCATAGAGATTCACCGAGATAGAAGAAATGAGGGTTTATGATTATCGCAAAAGGTATACTTAAAAAAAGTTCTAAAGAAATACAGTATGCATGCGTATAAGCCTTCACTTGCTCCTATAGTCAAGGACGATAGTTTTGTGGAATTCCAATGTCTCAGGAACCAATATGAGATCGATCGAATGAAAGCGGTTCCATATGCTTCAGCTGTAGAAAGCTTACAGTATACTCAAGTATGTACACGCCCTGACTTAGCTTTTATTATCGGGATACTTGGTAGATATCAGAGTAATCCAGGAATAAAATACTGGAGAATGGAAAAGAAAGCTTTGCATTATTTACAAGGCACAAAAGGTCTCATGCTAACATATAGAGGATCTGATTCCTTATATATAGAGGGGTATTCAGATTCAGATTTTGCGAGAGATGTAGATGATAAAAAATCCACATCAGGCTATGTATTCATTCTCGTAGGGGGGGCTATATCGTGGAAAAGCTCCAAGCAAACCATCACTGCATCGTCCACGATGTATGCCGAGTTTGTAGCATATTATGAGGCCACGGGGCAGGTGAATTGGCTAAAGAAATTTATGCCCGGGTTGAAAGTGGTCGATGACATTCATCGGCCACTCAAGTTGTACTGCGATAATGAGCTAGCAGTATGTTATGCTCACAACAATAAGTCAAGTGGTGCTATCAAACACATTGACATAAAGTTTTATTTTGTGAAAGACTAAGTCTGGGATCATTCTATTAATCTCGAGCATATAAGTACAAAGAAAATATTTATGAATCCGCTTATAAAAGGCCTCGAATAGAAACATGTACACCCACTGATCTACGCCTAGGAGCATCCTAGCATTCTCACAACAAGCATCCGGCGAAACTATGTATGGAGCAATTTTGCAATCTGCCAGGAGTCCAGGAGCTTGCTCTGGCAATTTATATAGAAGTGCATTAGCAATTTCTGCTCTGCATCGCTATGGTATATATTCTCCCTTTCTTTTTATGCATATCACCTGTACCTAATATAAAGAAACAGAATTTCTGCAACACCTGTAAACTTGGGCAGCAATGGCACTACAAGAATACTCGTATTTGGCACATCATGCATCTCAAATGTCACTCCGCAAAACCAAGTAAACTGTACAATAAGCCTTCTACACGAAAAAAAAATGACTGCTTGAGCTTAATGAAAAACATGGAACCTCCAGGTTTGTGGAGAAGATTGCCTATCAGCCTATTTGTGATCCCAGAAAATGTGAACCTATCCATTATTTTGTGGTGGCCTCCATGGGCTGCACCATACCGTTTGTTTACAATTGTCATGCTCTGTGACTTGTTTGCCAAAAGAAAACTCCAGGTGACCTTTTAAGTCACTTGCTGCTTTTGCTACTAACTATGCAAGATGATCTGAATCATTGTGTTCTCACAAGCTTAGGCGTCCACCTTTGCCATGCAAAACATCTCCCCTCCCTGGCTTTAATATCTGCAATCCTTCTTTTCAAGTCAAGGCCTTTCCGTTTCTTTTCGTCACTCACTAATTCCTTTGAATTGCTGATCAGGGGATGCTCCGGTGTTCCAATTTCGCTGCTCTCAACGATCTTCTGCACCATCTCCAGCACCTCGCTCATCTTGGGACGGTACCTGGCATGGCGCACCAGGCACTTATTTGCCACCGACGCAAGCTGGGCAGCTGATTTTATGCTGTAGTTCCCTTGAAGCCTTGGATCAATTACAGTCTCAAGCTTCTTGGCGCCGGAAGAGTAGGGCTTCATCCAGTCCACGAGATTTTGCTCACCTCTTGGCCTGTTCCGGTCCAGAGGTCGCCGGCCTGTAAGGAGCTCAAGGAGCACGACGCCGAAACTCCATATGTCATTCTTGGTGCTGAGGCGTCCTGTGTGGATGTATTCAGGAGCTGCGTATCCAATTGTTCCCACCACCTGTTTGATATACGATACCAGAATTTTAATAACTTGGAGCTTTAAACAGAGGTTGATATCCAATCCATGGGTTATAAAATTTATGTTTGGATATATATACTACTATTGATTGATGCAGAATTTTAGAATCAATGTGGTAAAGTGTTGAGAACTGGAAAGCTCCCAGAAAGCTAGCTGGTTGTTACTGACCAGAAAGGTTAGGTCAGGTGGCTTTAGGCAAGTAGCGTGCGAAATAACCGAAAGTGCCTGGCTGCATTTGTGCTACTTCTCTACTTTTATTTGCTTGCGTAGAAGATAGTACTAGTAGTAAACATGGTCAGCCGTCAGCCCCTTGTTTCCACGGGCACGAGGCCACCAATATTTGGAAGTTTTTCGAGCACGTGCACCAATTGCTTGACCGGATCAGACTGGTAGAATGATTCTGTGTTCTAACCGGTCTTGGGTTGGCTACTTGGTTCCAGGTACCAGGAGGAACGTGAGAAGCTGTCTTTGAGATCAATGTGCCAGAAGCTACTAAGAGCAGTGCCTCGTCAAATTCTGTACATTGTGCGAAGAAGATTGTTTGATGCGTACCGCTGTGGAGACATGGCATCCTTCTTGAGGTCCTAATCTCGCCAAGCCAAAATCTGACAGTTTGGCGTTCCAGTTGTCGTCGAGAAGAATGTTCGAAGGCTTCAGGTCGCGAAATATTATCTGAAAACAGAAATTTAAAGCTAAACAATGCAACGTTTCTTCTGAATGGCATAGTGTGAAAACAGGGGAAATGTAGCAGCTGATGCAGTCCGAAGAACGTCAGAGATTCGAGGTGAATGAAGCATACCTTGACTTCGGATTCTTCATGGAGATACTTCAACCCTCGAGCTGTATCAAGCGCCACCCTGAGCCTCATCGCCCACGACGCCGGGCGCGGCGACCTGGAGGAGAGATGGTCCGCCAGGCTGCCGTTGGGCATGAACTCGTAGACGAGCAGCAGCTGCATCCCCCTCTCGTCGTCCTCGGCGCAGTAGCCGATGAGTTTGACCAGGTTGGCGTGGTCCACCACCCCGAGCACGTTCACCTCCGTCATCCACTCCTTGTGTCCCTGCAGGCCCTTGCGGCCGAGCTGCTTGATGGCGACGTCCAGGCTCCTGCGCGGCTCCAGCGCGCTCCGGATGGTGCCCCGGTAGACGCAGCCGAAGCCGCCCTCGCCGAGCATGAGCGCGCGGCTGAACCCGCGGGTGGCCGACTTGAGCTCCTGGAAGGTGAAGATGCGCAGCGCGTTGGGCAGCCGCTGCGACGACAGCGACAGCTGCCGGCACCGGCCCAGGGAGCCCGCGCTGCTGAGCTCCGACGCGTTCAGGGAGCACTCGGACGCCGACCGCCGCACGTCGCGGTCCGTCGACGTGACGGTGGGGCTGCTGTTGGACCGCGCGGAAAGCGACCGCCCCGTCGTCGTCGTCGTCGCCGCCGCCGCCCCGCGCCGCTCCTCGGCCTCCCGCTCCCAGCTCGCCAACCGGAAGCAGTGCATGGCGCTTCTGATGCTCGGAGACGCCGCGCCTGCTCTGCAAAAGCATCCATCGTGGGCGTGGACACACACAAAGTAAGTGGGAGAGCTTCTCTTTCTTTTTTCACTCTGCTCCAACGGCGCCAATGGCGACAGGCAAGAACATTGATAAATATTCGATGAATCGCAAAAGCGCTAAACTCTTTTCTACTCCTTACTAATACTATATGTCAAGTTGAAAAAGGAAAAGATGAACCCAAAATGGGAACGAAATTTGAAAAGGAAGGCCAAAAGGCGGATCATAAGAAGATCAAGAAAGCCAAGTTTTCGAACCAAAACAAAGATCAAACAGCTCAAAACGAGATCGATCACCAATCAGTGGAGACCAAACCACCCACCAAATCTCGTAGGCGGCGAGCTTGCAGGCCCGACAACACACACGAGAGGAACGACGTCGTCACGCCAGGGACGGAGTCGATTAGGCAGCCATGGCAGCAAACATTTTTTCAAGCCGGTCCTCCCCTCCCTTCCCCCTCCAACCACCCAACCAACCTTCACCGTCCACGCAATCGCTGTCAATGGCGTTACCCTACCCCGCCGCGATCCCTTGCTCCTCCGCACCCACCCCCAACGAACGAATCCCGTTCCCAGTTCCCTCCCAAGAGCAAAAAACAAACAAACACAATCTTGGTTCAATCGCTCACCTGGTCACCTGCACATGGGACGGGGGAAGAATATGCGCGCGATCGCTAGCTCGTCGGAATCCGCCCCGAGAAAGAGAAAATATTGACAAGGGGCGGGCGGTGGCCGGTGGGAGTTGATTGGGTAGGGGTGAAGAAGAGTTAATTAACAGGTCAATGGAGGGGGCGGGGAGGGTGAGGGTGTCTGCTCGTGTGCGCTACGCCCGGCGGCGGCCTTCGTCTTCGTCTTCCACCTCCGCTGTCTCTATCTGTTTGGTTGGTTCCTTGCTTTGGGGTGTGAGCGGGGGCGAGAGAAATGTGAGGTTGGACAGCGAGACGTTTAAATGCTTTCGACAGTGAAGCGCGGAGAAGGTGCGGGTACGATGGCCGGGTACACAAGCTGGAAACTCAATAGCAAACAAAAGTTATAAACGGACGGACATGATCACATGAGTAATCGCGATTCGAATTCCGTTCAAAAGTCGATAGCTAGGTAAGATTGCAAATCCTTTGTGTGTTGAACGATTATGTTAACAAAAAAGAATATTTACATTACATCCCTCATTTTATTAGAGGGTCCCCGTAGAAAAAGAAAATACTCCCTCCACGCTAAAAAACATACTCCCTCCATTTTAAATTATAAGACGTGTTGTTTTTTCTAGATATATAATTTTTACTATGTATTTAAATATACTATATGTTTAGATACATAATAAAAATAATGTATCTAGAAAAGATTACAACCGCTTATAATTTGGAATGAAGGGGATAGCAAGGAAGTTCACTGCAAAAGATGAAGTTCCTTGATATATAAGGCATATTTGGATGTCTTGTTGTACCTTTCTTTGGTGGGCATCGAGACACACATTTGGATGTTTTGTTGTACCTTGCTTTTCTTTGGTGGGCATCGAGACACACCGTTTAGATGGCTTGCTTGCAGTATTATTTATTGCGTTTTTCATAATTTTGGTCGCCAAATAAGTTGAAACCGCTCACCACAACTGGCAAGCATGGCCTTGCCGAGCGAGGCAAGGTGAGCCGGCTAGACAATACAACCAAACACACCCTTTACTACAAGAGACAACACACCAAAACAACTATCCACGCGCATAAATAGCTATGAGTGACCATCGCCAACCTCTTCGCTAGAGAGGACCGAGCCGCTGCCATAGTAAACGTTGACGCTCAAAAATGATCAAAACAGGCAAACCTGGGTTGATTATGGAAAAATCAGTTTCGTTTGCCTAAGCTAGTTTTAGAAGTTTCTTAAAATAAAAATTAGACTTCACCATTGCCTAAAAACCACTTATAACGCCTACACAATTTCTATTTAGATGTGCACTATATTTTTTCAATGTTGTCATCTCTAACGCAAAAGAAGTTTTGTATCTTAGGTTTCAGTCCTATCAACTAATGTTGCAAGCTAGACTAGAAAGGCAAAGCACATACTAAAGAAGCAAAGTAATTGCGAAAACATAATTGAGTTAGAGAATGCAAACTTCCACATGATGATTTTTCCCGAGGTATCAGAAAGCTCCCGTGATTTCCACTAATCCTCATTGAAGCCCCTCGCAAAGGCCAAACTCCGCGGTTGAGTAACTCTACGGATAGTCCATGGGCTTTCCCCATGCGCAAATGGGTCTTCGCATGACCCCCACAGTCTTCACTATGGAGAGCTTTTGGCCAAAGCACTAAGGGTCTCTCGTCCCCATGCACAGCCAACGGCCACGCCACAAGCTCGATTAGTGTGATCTGGTAACATTCCAAGTCCTGTGTGTTCAACTTTTGGTGCGTGCAAGCACTCACGCAAGGAGGTATGCAAACCTTACTAAACACTAGACCTAAACCTAGAGCAAGTTCTAAAGCAGACTCTAACTAGCATAAGCACTAAACCTAGCATTTTTTGGTAATAGCCTAATCTTCTCTTTAGCGCATATTGTGGCTAGAGCACAAATTTTTGAGCCTCAACTCAATTATAGATTCCCCAAGCTCTGACACATTCCAAATGGGCGGGTATGGGGTATATATAGCTCCAACACACTCTACTAGACGTTGCAAACAAGGTTGCACTTACAGTGAGCACCGGAACTCTCCGATGACCACGTTGGAGAAGTCTAGTGCCTTACCACGCCAGCTAGCCGCTGGCTAACCGCTTGAAGCCTTAATCTCTAGTGGTTTCTCCAGTGCATTGTGTATAGTTGATTAGGGCCTCACTACTACACCACATAACAATCTATGGTGCATCACAGAAGAGCTCTGGTGCTCTCTTCTCCTCGACCACCCTTGTGAATCGCCTCAGTACCATAACTCTGACGCTACTCTCTGGTGCACACACTAGAAGTATGTAGTGCACCGCTTCCAATCGTGCTCGGACTAGCCCTACCTGAAAGCTTCGGTGACTTCTTCGGTGCCTTTATGAGGTGTTTCTTCACATCCATTTGTTTGAGCTTCACTTGTATGATGTATTGAGCTTATTGCTTGTCTTTCTAGGGTCTTCAATGCTCCTCTTTAATCTTCATTTGTGGTGTTGATTCCTCGATCTTCACCATAGACTAGATCATGTCTATATTTGTATCCTAAGGATTAATGTACCTTGTATACTACCAAACATTGTTAGTCAAAATAGTTATGTTACCAATCGACCACCAAAACACTAAAACCTTGCTAGGGTCTATGTTTCTTACACAATCCATCAGAAGCACAACCAATCTTCTATTTTATCTTTTGCAAAAACCCTAACTCGTCTAGCCTCCATATATATTGTTCCACCGCTTCTCGACGACGTTTGTGGGCGCTCGTGCCTTGCTGACATAGAACAACCCCAGGAGTGTCTCCATGATGGGATCCTTCCTGGGAGTCGTTCCTAGGTTTTTTTATTGTAGCGAGTCTGCTGAAGCCGGTTTTCCCTGCTTTGCTACAATTTGTTCCTTGAGTGGTCCAAGCAAGCCTTGTGTGATCCGGGAATGCTAGACCTTTGGGTGTGGGTGCAGATTTGTGTGAACAGACTGCCAGTTTGCCTATGACCCGACAGTGGTCTAACATGAATTACAGGATATTTGAGTCTTTGCATCGGTTCAAACCATTTTTGGACGCACCTACCTAGAGTACATGCATGAAGTGTCAACCATTGGATCCATCTACCTCCGCCACAACCTTATAATAACCTTGGTTGGTATGGATCTAGATTCTCCTAAAAACACTTCAGATCCAGATTCTCTCCGGAAACGTTTCTCTATTGAAATAGGAATCACTTGGTAAGAATCGGTGAATCGTTTGGCTATTGATCCAGATTCTCCTTGAAATGAACTAGAATCACTGTGAAACACCTATTTGGGTGATTCTTATTCCTAGTTCAAAACAGAGAAACGTTTCTAGGTGTTTCGCGGAGATTCATTTCACTGAAAAAGATGTTTGGCAGGGATTCTGGTGATTCACCTGAGAATCCGAAATGTTTCTGTCATCCAAACGGGCCTAATATAAACCACACTGGTTGCGATGAAGCATAAGGCGCTTATGTTCTTCCTCCTAATGATCAGACCATGTAGGCGCTAAACGACATGTCCCCGCCTTATGTTCTTCCTCCTAATGGCCTTTCTCAATGGCATAGACATTGAGAAAAAAACATATAACGGAGCCAGAGTAAAATATAGCACAGCAAATTTGAAGTAGGGCGTCCGTCATATGTAGCCCTACCAAGAGCTCCGTCACCGAGTGATGTGGCAGATTAGTGCATATTAACATGTGAAGAGTCAAGGTATAAGAACGTTTTGTGGAGATGCAGTATATCAGTTTAAAATTCTGTGGCAGGATACTCAAGAACAATTTTAAATGCCATTCGACGGTCATCTACTGCTGGGTAAGGCTTGTCGGGTTATGGCAACATCCACAGCGTGCTTTAAAAATTCTTTGATTTTTCTCATAAACTTAGGACGCTGACATGTGAGGGTTTAAAATTCTGGTTAGGATACTCAAGAAGATCGCCGCCACTCGACGGCCATATAGGCATCTACAGTCTACTGGTGGGTAAGGTTTGTCGGGTTATTCCAAACACCCACAGCGTGCTTTAAAAAGTTTTTTTGTTTGATTTTTCTCATAAACTAAGACACTGACATGCATGTGAGAGTTCGCTTGCGTAATAACATATGCATCGGCCCCGGCCACTTGTTTATCGAGGAGACCCCACTTGTTTATCGAGGAGACTTGCAGAGCAGGCATCGACTTGTTGTCACCTGTGGTTCGATGAATAGTCGCTGTGGAGAAATAATGTTCTTTCCCTTGAGACAGTGACACGTGTGTGCGTGTGTGTGTGTATATATATATATATATATATATATATATATATATATATATATATATATATACTATATATATATATATATATATATATATATATATATATATATAGACTATTCAGTAGCCGGCTACAGAATAAGTTATTCTGTAGCCACCTCCATTTACCATAATTTTATATACTAATTTACCGTAATGTCAATACATATTTACGATAGTTGGGTTACTATAACACACGGGGATATTTACCATAACGTTATATTAAACCACTTAGTAAGGAGTTACTATAATCTCGTAAATTAACATAGTAATTATCATAACTCAAAGTGGCTACAGAATAAGTTATTCTGTAGCCAGCTACAGGATAGTAGTTATATATATATATATATATATATATATATATATATATATATATATATATATATATATATATATATATATATATATATATATATATATATATATATATATATATATATATATATATATATATATATATATATATATATATATATATATATATATATATATATATAGACACACACACTCTTATTAGGAAGGCAGCTGCACTGCGTAGAGATAGTTACTCGGTACGAAACTGATGGGGTGTTTAAATCCGTGAGTAGAGTTTAGAGGGGTCACAGGGATGTCACATCAAGTGTTTGAATAGTATTAATAAAATAAATTACAGAAGTCATCAGTAATCCACGAGACGAATTTATTAAGTCTAATTAATTCATCATTAGCACATGTTTACGGTAGTATCACATTGTCAAATCATTAACTAATTAGACTTAAAAAATTCATCTCATAAATTGGTCGCAATCTGTGCAATTAGTTATTTTTTAGTCTATATTTAATACTCTATGCACGTATCAACATCATCCGATGTGATATGGACTAAATTTTAGAGGAAGAAACTAAACGAGACGTGAGTAGAATAGTAATATAATAATCATCGTTAAGAAATAAAGGATTGCAAAAGCAAGCATGACATTGGAATATTGGATGCTAGCTTGCAGTATTATTGGTTACGGACTTTTCTCTTCTTTTCCTTTCCAGCCATATTCTTAATTTTCTGCCAGTCTCCCTGTTCTCGCACTACGTGTTTCTGGTACCCTGTCTACTTGATGCATGCACGGAGGTTGCAGCCTGCAGATACTATGCACGTATGAATGGAGGCCCAGCCCAGCTGACAAAATGATTCTAGCCTTCTTTGGTTCGAATAAAGTTTTAAGGTATCACATCGGGTATTATATGGAGGTATAGTATGGGTATTCAGATACTAATAAAAAATAAATTATAGAATCCGTCAGTAAACCGTAAGACGAATTTATTAAGCCTAATTAATCCATCATTAGCACATGTGTTACTGTAGCACTTTATTATAAAATTATGGACTAATTAGGCTTAAAAGATTCGCCTTGCAAAGTAGTCGCAATCTATGCTGTTAGTTATTTTTTAGTCTATATTTAATACTCCATGTATGAGTTCAAACATTTGATGGGATATGGTGTAAATTTTTTGGGAGAAACTAAACAAGGCCACTGTTGTTGTGTGCTCTGACCATATCTTATTCCAGATTACAACGGGCAGTAGTAGTCAGCTATAAGCAAAGTCAACACTCAGCCCTGATACAAGGTCATTTCATTGGATTGCGTGATATACTTCCTCGGTCCACAAAAGAATACTCCCTCCATCCCAATAAAAGTAACGTTTTAGCACTCAACACGTTAACCAAGGAGTAAGGAAAAAGACCTTTATACCCCTAAATGTTCTCTCTCCTCTCTTCTATCAATCCTAATCCATCTAGATCTACATCCAGCGTGGGGCATCACTCGACGACATGGGAGTCACGTCCGCTCTCGCCGGTGGCCTCGCTTAGCGCAGGAGCCTCGCTTAGCGCTTGGCGCGGAAGCCTCTCCAAGCACCGACAGCCTCTCCCGCCTTCGTCGGCAGCCTCACTAGTGGAGAAGAGGAGCCCGGTGGAGGAGAAGGAGCGAGAGGGGGCCACCGATGGATGAGAAGAGGAGGGAGTGTGCTGGATCTCGGATGAAGAGAAGAGGAGGGAGGGTGCCGGCCTCCTTGTCGATGCACGGGCTACATCCGCTCCGCCAACTCCCACGCTTGGCATCTCCCAGCGCAACGACATCTCTGGATTGCAGGACCTATACTCGCCTAAAACGATCTTTTTCTAGGACAAACGTTGAGTCGTAGAATGACTCTCTTTATAGGACGGAGAGAGTACAACTATAAGAAATATGCCGGTCAAATTAGCTTAAGTTTGACTAAATTTATAATAAATATTGTTAGCATTTATGCCTCTAAATAAATTTATTATAAAAATATATATTCTATATATCAAATCTATTGGTGTTTATTTTGTTTCATAAGTGTTGGAGGGAGTATTTAGAAAAAACTCCATCAGTTTCTTTAGAGAACCTGTGCCTCCAGATTTTTTTTTCTTTTTACCCACAAGCATGAGAAAACCTCTATACAAAGGTCACCCAAAGGTCACGAGGGCTCTAATTTTGGATGTGTCTCTTTGGCGTTTTCTCTTGACCTTATCACCCTTACCCTCTGCTTGAGCAGTAGACTTTCACCTTTCATGAACGAAGATGGGACATGCCCTTGTGGCAAATTGGCAATCCACGCTGCCGCGTTGTTCTGAAAACTGCTATTCTCGGTCTCATTCACTGCTCCTAGAGTTTTTTTTTTTTGTTGACGCCTCTCATCTAGATACACTGTTCATGTACAGACACATACCAACCTCACACACGCACACCACACTCACACCACGCATACACAAACAAACCTACAACTATACTCAGATCACCAGATCGCGTCATTTGTGAGATCACTGGGTCCAACCATAGCACCGTAGGCGACGGGCGCGTCGCATTCCTTCTGTGGCTCCACGCGTGAGAGGCAACGAAATTTATTAGGGGCAAACCCCGGTGAGAGACCGAAAATTCGCAGCCACGGGGGCTTGAACTCCGGCCGGCAAGGTCCCAAGCACCGGGCCTTGCCACCCGAGCTACGCTCGGTTCTCACTGTTCCTAGAGTTGGTGGAACATTGCGCTTAACTAGGATCCACAATGTTTCTGCCACGAAACCATGCAAAATCACTTACTATAGGTCTTATTTGGCTATACCTTGATTCACCCTATTCTATATGCATCGAAAGTTAATTTTCCACTTGAATTCACCTGACCACTGTTCACCTAAACAGTCGTTTAGCCCATTTAAACACCGTGTAAACACTACACGGTGGTGTGATGTTTTCGTTTAATCATCGATAATGGTATGATTAAGACGCCCGGACTCCTCCCACCGCTCACTCCCGCACGTGCTCGCACCCCTCTCCATTCTTACCCCTTCCACGCTCGTGCCCTGCCACACCATGATGACGTGGCCATGGCCACTTCCCTGGATGGCGATGGCACCCTCACCCACCCGGCGTGCACGCTCCCTCACCCCAGTGTCCTCCTCTTTCACCCTGTCGGCTCCTTCCTCCACCCCGACGTCCTTCTCTCCCACCCCGGCGGTTTCTTCCCCACCCTGGCGTCCTCACCCACATCGGGCGCGCCCAATGCCCGCGGATCCGGGGGCCTCTCCCCCACCCCAGCGAGATCCATGGAGTACGAGTGAGATCCATGGAGGTGGCGCTGTGGTATTGTAGGGGAGTGGGCGGCTTTGCCCCACCCCGGCACGGCGCCCTCTCTCACCCCTGCGACCGAGCTCCCTCCACCCTGGCGGCCGGATTCGATCGGCTCAGCCTTTCCCCTCTCCTATGTTGCATATGTATGTTTCAAGTGTTATGTATGTTGCATTTGTTTCAATGGATGTTGTAGAAGTATCTTGGGAGATGTTGCACATGTTGCATATGTCGCAATGGTTTCAGAGGCATGTTGCAAGCGTATGTTTCGAGTGTTTAAGATGTTTCAGACGTGTGTTTCATCTATGTTTTCCGGACGCATGTTGCAAGTGTGTTTATCTAGATGTTGCATATGTTTCACGCATAGTTGCATGTGTTTTATTTGGATGTTGCGTATGGTTGCATTGGTTCTCAAAAAGTGTTTTTAGGTGTTCTTTTCAAGTGTTCTGGAAGCATGTTTGAAGTGTTTCAACTGTCTTCAGATCTATGTTACAACTGTTGTATTTGGATGTTTCAAAAGTAGACCGGGTGTTACATCTATTGAAACATTCAGCAGCAACACCAGCTAGCTAGCTAGTTCTGTATTGGCAACTAACACATGCATGCTGTCATGCTGTGTACCGTCCAGTTTTTGGGTGAGGAGCCGAGGACAAGTTGTCATCGTTAACAGCGAGGATGAGCCGCTCGCCTACTCCGATCGCCCTTGGATTTCGACGCGCATGAGCTGTCCCGGCCCCCGGGATAATCTTTCAGCGGAAGGGCGCCGGCTCGCCCGGTGCTGCGGTCCACTTTCTTGGTGTCCAGGGGATCTGGATCAGTGTCAACAAACTGACAGTGATGCACTAAGAATTGAAGTTTGGAAATGGTACGGTAGGTCCAGTTCGCTTCATTATTGGTGGATTGCTTGGAGAATCTTATATGAAGCAGATATGCCTATGGTTCTGTATATAATATATAATGTTTTGCGGGGCAGGGGCAAGGCGCGCCGTGGACCGTGGTGCTCCCAAGGCAGACACAAGGATAAACAAGACGAGTGAGGCTTTCTATGTTGGAATGGCCTCTCAGTGTCCAACAGAGGCTTCAGGCCTGGTTTTGCTTCACATTTCACAGTATATATATCCTTCGACCAGAACTTATCAGGCTGGCGTATCAGCTATTTTACAGTGTTTTTCTCTCATAATAAATTAGTGGATAGTACTTTTTAGCCTAACTTTTCAGCGAAACGAACATGGCTTATCTGGATAGCAAAGACCTGGCGACTGCTTAGCTTGTTCGTCGCTCGCTTCGCCGCAATATTTTTATCTCCTCAAGTTGGGAGAGAGAGAGCATAGACTCTCGCATACGTGCACATATACTCCTATCGTTATGGACTGAGCCTATGAATATAAGATTTATAAATAGTCAGTGGAAGATGGACGAAGGAAAATCAAGGGCCAACTAAGAGCAAGTACAGCAATGGGCTTATAGCCAAGCTAGTCAATATTTTTTGCTCATGTGAAAGAGAGAAGAGAGGGGATAGAAGAGAGCTTGGCTCTTATTTTAGCATCAAGCTGAAAACGGAAGCATAGGCATCTATGAGCCCAAACAATAGTGTATATGAGAAGTATGAAAAAGAAAATAAGACATGGTACCAGATAATAATAAACAATCTTTTTATAGACAAATAGGAGACAACAGCCCCATTCGCTTGTCTTAAATTTGGCTGTTTCGGCTTGTTTTTTCAGCCGAAACAGTGTTTTTCTCTCACAACAATTCAGCCGAAACAGTGTTTTTCAGCCAGTTTCAGCCAAAGTTCAGACCAGCGAACGGGGCCAACTATTATATGACTTGGCTCTTATAACTTGACTTATAGCCAAACACTTAGCTCTATTATTGACCTAGCTCTAAGAGCATTTCCATCACAGTTGACTACTAGCATGAGCAAGGAATATGAATAGACAAATAAAGAAATTAGGGGTTCCTCCTATTGGCGGTGACGAGTGAGGCCGCATAGACAACCAATAAGAGTATCCTAAATTTTTCACTCAAAGAGCCCATGTTTTTCAACTTCTAAAAATGTATTGGGAGAAAAAAAAAAGAAGGCCATCTCCAATAGTTTTCAATAATTCACTCCTAAAATACAGAAGATAATTTTACATCAGGAATCATATACTATTTCTAAATTATTTTAACCAATTTTATATATTTTTTCTCTCTTGTATATTTGCATTTGGAACCCTTTCGCACTATTTATTCTTTTTTCGCCCTTCCGCCTTTAATTGGCCGATGAATACACTGTATCCGCGCGACCGCGACTCCACGTAAAGTTGCGCGCGACGGGGGAGAATATCCCAAGTATGTAAATTTTAGGAGAAATGATTAGGAATTGTTGGGTATGGATTTTTCTCATCTTACTAAAAATCAAGGATTAGAAAGAAAAATATGATACTCTTGATATGCTCCTACCCACCCAAACATGCTAACTCTTGCGATTGCGAGCTCCTACCACCGGGTTTCTAAACCCGTTTTTTTTTTTTTGCAGTCATAACAGGAGCAACACAAATTTTCACGAGATGTTTGGTATTGTCCGGAAATCCTCATCAAGCTAAAGTAAGATATGAAGGGTTCATATCCATATACTCCCTCCGTATAGGATTTAGAAGTCGTTCTGGGAAGATAGCCATGCGTAGCAAAGGAAGTCGCCGGGGTGCGCGTGAGTTTGGACTGCTTTGCCCTCGTCGCTTCGACTGGCGTGCATCATTAAGTCATTGCCTCGCTAATACTCCAGCAGGCCTCCAGACGCTAATACTCCAGCAACCCAAAAAATGCGTCAGCCAAGGGATTCGAACCGTGCCCACAGGGCTCCAGACGCGGCCGCCTGACCAATCGAGCTACGTATGATTGTTGTCTTGAGGATACCCGTAGCCCTACTTAATAAGGGCAAACATGGAAGAATACCTCCTAATTAATGACTCCTTGGTAAGCACAATTATGTCCTAAACGACTTCTAAATCCTATAAGGAGGGAGTATATGTTGCTAGATATCGTCAAGCTTTGTTTCTAATAAGAAAAACTAAATATGCAATCCAGATTGCCCAAAAGCAATAGTTGAGCACCGGAAAATACACATTAGATGAGTCTGTGCTCGTAAAAAATTTCGGAGAGACTACGAATCATTGGCTCCTGTCATGTGTATTCATTTGGGATTTTTTTTTTGAGAACTTCATTTGGGAATTTTGGTTTGAATTATTGGAAAAAGTCGATCACCAATCTCTCACCCCACGAGCTAGTGGGAGAGAATTTTAAGGCATGTTTGGTCGGAGCATGCAAAAAGCTGTCTGGAACATACATACATCCCATGTGTCTGATTTTGGACGCCTGACACCAGGATGTGTTGCCCTGCCAGGCCTGTAACCAAACAGGCCCTTAGAGCCTCTTTAGTTTCTAGCTAGGCAAGCTTGCTTGGCCCAGGCACCTATCATGCACGTCTGTGGATCCCTGGGCTGGGATCGATAACAACTCCATTGAAACAGAGAAAACGTGTTGCTAAGTTGATAAAAAAAAATGGTCAACCCAACCTAAAAAGCACTCAATTTATATATATGACTAAAACCATATTATTCACGTCACAGCTAGCATCCAGATGTCCGGACGAATGCCTGTGGCTACAGTCCGTTTATGCGCCTGACGTCGACGTCTGCTGCTCCCAAAAAAACTACGCCCCCCACTTTGCGCCTCTGTCCAGACACCCGCACCCCCTCCGCTTTTTGTCAGCGTCCCCTCTGCTTGCCGCACCCGCATGCCCCGCGAGGACCACGTACCTACGCTCCTGCGGCCATCGCCCTCCGCTTCCCGTGCCACTGCCGAGCAGTGTCCATCCCTTCGCTCCCCCACGCGCATGCTCGCCGCCCAAGCATCTGCAGCAGGCGGTTGTGGTAGGGTGGGTCATATTGCAATATGTGCAACATCCTGATCTACTTTTGAAACATCCAGATAAAACACATTTGCAACATATGTACTAAACAGCTGAAACACTTGCAACATGCGTCTGAAATACTTGCAAAACAGTTGAAAACTCTTGAAAACCGTTACACATATGCAGCATCTAGATAAAACACTTGCAACATACGTGTGAAACATATGCAACATCCAGATGAAACACTTGCAACGAATGTCTGAAAAAACAGATGAACCATTTGGAACAAACACTTGAAACATACGTGTATAGCTGTTGCAACATGTGCAACATCACGATGTACTTTTGCAACATCAAGATGTAACACTTGCAACATCTAGATAAAACATATGAAACACTTGAAACATACGCTTGCAGCATGCACTGCGTAAATGTCACCTTGCTGCTTGGACGAGGTACCCGAGCAGCGCGGGCACGCCGGCGAAGGAGAATGCCACGATGGCCAGGAGCTTCCACACGTCGAGGTCGAGGTCCCTGCTAGGGAGGTCCACGTTGATGAGCGCCCGGAGGAGGTCGTCGTTGTCATCCCTCGCGCCGCCGAAGATGTCCGACTCATCGACCACGCTAGCGTGGACAAGGTTCTAGAGGAGGAGTGGGTGCGGCGTGGCAGCAGACGCGGTGCGAAGCGGGATGGGGGCGCCACGCGGTGCCCAGCGGCGAGGCGGAGTGGGGCGGGCGCTCAATGCGGTGAAGCCTCGAATTTCTGTCAATGGGGGTTCTGTCGCGGGATAGAGATGGAGAAGAGAGCGCAGAGAGAAGCAAGGCTATTGTCTGTTGGACCCGATCGCTGCGTAGGCCCAGGAATGGGGGACGCACACACCCGGACGGATGCCGTAATTAGCATTACCATATTAATCATGATCATAACAATATCAACTTGTTATTAATACTGAATGTCTGAATCTAAAAGGCCTCCTATTGATAGAAATCAAAACAAGTGATTTTAAAGTTTTCCGGTACATATTCGGCAACAAGACTCATTTTGGTTCAGAGGCAGTGTAGTGTATCATGACGCGGCGGAATTTTGGTTCAGAAGCGTCGGGGCGGCGTGATGCGCGACTGCGACACCGGCAGTTTGGCGCGCGTGCTCGTGAGCCAATCCAGCATTAGGACGGGGCGGCAGCTGGCAAGCTCGTGGCCTCGTTGGGCGGAACTTCTGGGCCTAGTGCGTAAGAGTGGGCTCGTTTGGGCCGAGTGGGGGAGGGGGAACGGTAAAGGTAGCAAGTGCAGGGCCGTTCGAACGGCTGGCGCTGGGCTGGGCTGTCCGTGGTTCGTGGGGTAGGCGCGGCGCAGAGAGCAGAAGAAATGGGGCTGTCTTTGCTCAAAAAAAGAAAAAAGAAAAAAGAAATGAGGCTGTCCCGTGGACAAATCTCAGTGACGTTTTTCCTGGTTCTCTGTGTGAAATTTTTGTATTTTAGTCCTTTTTGAAAATATTTTTACAAATAACCCCTGGCGAAATATTTTATGGGAATAGACCAAACACTCGGTGTGTAAAGACACAACGCCATGGTCTGTGCCTCGGCGCAGTGTCAGTTGAGTTAGTTGTTCATTGGTGGATTATGGTTAGTTGTTTATTGAATGCATAAGGGTTAGTTGTAATGCAAATGGTTGACCTTTAGTTTGCTTTAGTATTTATTTTTTGTTTAATTTAATTAGCATTCTTGGATTGGTGTTTAATTACAACCGTTTTGTTAGATGCAAGACGAAAATAGGGTTATCCTAGAAAATTGTACCCCGACGCGTCTAGCAAAGATGCCCCTGTCCCTCCTGACCTCCTTGACCCTCACTGTGGCTGTTGTTTCCCGACCGACGTGTTTCAATTGAGACATCCGGGCACAGCGGCGCCTTGCTTCTACACATGCAGTCGTTTTAATGTAAGTAATTAATTCTGTATCTTTTTTCTTCATTTGTGTTAGTAGGTTACTAATATTTTATTGGAATCTTGTTGTATAGGCCTATGAGAGGTGCTTTTCTTTCAGTGGATCGATGGTCCAGCCAAGTTTGATCCAAGGTACCTTCTTTTCGACGATGGATGGAGAGGGAGACATCCACGTGAACACTTCGAGCAATGGGTTCCACCTCTCTCTAACCCCTGCCAATGACGGCTAAGGAGAAGCACTTAGCGGCAGTTAGATGACTTGAGAAACCTCCTCTGTGCGATTGTGGAGATCAAGCTATGATAAACCCTAAGAATACGTTGGAGTTTGTGTATCCAAACAAGCATGAAGTAAGTGAAAACTGTATCTGTTGAAATGTTGAGCTATATGTGTTCATGTACTAATATCACCTTTTTTAGGTGTTTACAATGGAGAAGTGTCGTTTCAAGGAGTGGCTCTATGGTCCTAAGAATCAATGGTCGGAGCTGCCAAAGGCAAAGGAAAAGAAGAAAGAAAGGGTAATTTACAAATAACCTCCTGTCATGTGCGAATATGGTGTTAAAGCCAACTATTGTTGAGTAGGCTATTATTGCGGCCATATGGTTGACTATGATGAGGTTGGTTAGTATTGTGGAAAACATGAAATCGTTTTTTTCTTTTGCAAAGAGTTATGATCTAATTTTTCGTTTGAATAGAGCACTAGGAAATGCAAGTGGGAATCTTATGATGGTCAAGCTAAGTTTTTAGATGACTTGAACAGGAGGCAAGTACTTACATGGAAAAGGGGATATGGACCTCAGTACATCGATGACTTTGTTAAACAGCGAAAGAAGAAAATACGTGAGTTTGCTAGACAGTGTGGTATTCGTAACCCGATCGGTGTTAGGCTTGACAAATGAGGGTTGGAGAGATAGAGGATGTTAGAGGAGGAGAGGGGAAGAAAGGAGGCAAGAGAGGAGACAAGAGTACAAATGCAGGTCTTGAACGACCATGTTGTTGCATTGTGTGCCAGTGAGTAATTGAAAGCCTTGTTATTTTCGTTGCCTGACTTGAAATGTAATATAATCACGTTGCTAACTGGTTGCATTTTATACATGAAGAGATTGGATACAGCGACGATCATGCCACAGAGGTGGCCCATGCAAGGTTTCAGGTAAAAAGTTAGATGAGCATAGAACATGAGCTGGTCGCACCATTCTATCTCCAATTGTGTTGGACAATGAGGGGGACGAGGATGACGACAACACTGCCAGGTTGAGCGATCTCATCGATCTAAAGGAAGCGGGCTTGCAGGCGAAGGAGAATGAGGATGATACTAGCAGACTGGGCGAGCTCATCACTCTAGTAGAGGCGGGCTTCCAGGCAGAGGAGGATGAGGACGCGTTCTTCTCTCAGGCCGTAGAGGCTGTAGATGAAGCAGAGGCCACTTACTATAGGCGTCAGATAGATCAGGGCAATGTAGGTGAGCATACCCACATCAACAAGGTGGAGGAGAACGCATTCTTGTCTCAGGCCACAGATGCAGCGGAGGCCGCTTACTATAGTCGACACACAGATCAAGGCAATACTAGTGAGCCTAGCCACAACGACAAGGTTGTGGTAGAGGATTGGTATTCGGACGATGAGTTGCTTACTCAGTATGTTTCTGACTGAGGATTTATGATTGCAATGTGTGGTAGTTCCATGCTTTATTATTGAACAATGATGTTATGTACTAGACCTTTCATTGTATTTTCTTGTGTTTCATTTGAACCCATGTAAGGAACATTGTATCCATTTACCAAACTTGGAGCGCCTTTTCCCCATCAACATTGCTGGTTGAGCTTGAAGAAACAATTGGCGTCTGCTCTGCATGAAACAAATCAGAATCAATTGGCAAGGGGTCTACGCTTACAAGAATTGCTTAAACAATCCCAATCAAACCCTGTCCTAGTGGAAGACCATGTAGCAAAGCGAGCATTATGAATAGCACTATAAAATTGGATGACAAAGAGCCCTATAAAGGGTGGGGGGCTCGACGACGAGGCTAGTTTGGGGCTCGACATCGAGTGGACGCACGCCGAGCACAAGAAGGGCCACGCTGACTCCTCACGCGCCAAGGGTAGGGTGGGTTTAGTTTAGGCTCGGCATTGAGTCAACGTACGCTGAGTACAAGGGGGTTCGCGCTTTGTCATTGCACACCGAAGGTTGCCCAATCGTTGGTCGGTTCAATCACCTAGGGTTTGGCCCTCGGTGTCAAGTCGACGCACGCCGAGCACAAAAAGGGCAGCGCTGACTCATCGCATGCCAAGGGGTTCGGTTCAGGGCTTGGTGTTGAGTCGATGTATGCTGAGCGGTAGGGTGTCCGTGCTTTGTCATTGCGCGCTAAGCCTAGTCGTTGTGGTTCTAGGGTTCAACGCGGGATAACTGCACGTCGAGGCCATGTGTCTCGGTGCCGGGCTACTTCAGCCCCCACCGAGGTTTGTGGGCCTAGCCTCGGCGTGGAGTTGGGTGGCGCTTAGGTATGGGCCTCAGCGTCGTTTGACTTAGCATCTAGGTCGGCTATGTCGGTGCTGCGAGCACACGTTATGTAACACCTCGGGTGTTTAAATATTAAAATCTGACATGTCATCATATGCATTGCAAAGCATTTGGCATTTGGTGAAAACTTTGATATGCAATTACTAAAACAAGTTTACATTTGTGTAATGAGTGTTGAATTGTATTGTTTAACTCAAGTTCAAAGTTTGTTTGGGTTTTGAATTTTTCGAGAAAACCCCACTTTTCAACATTTAAATCCTACCCTGAAAATCTATTTCAAAATCTAAGCATATTTTGGGGTTGGGCCCAAAAGCAAAAGTGTAGAGCTTGGCAAGTTAAGCAAAGTTTATTTTTGGAGTTTTTCAAGTTGTTTAGAAAAATTTTGAGTAATTCAAAAAGGCGTAATTCGTTAAATATCCCCTATTTGAATTTAAAAGATCATTTCAAAATCTAGACCAAATTAGAAGATGGTTATAAAAGCAAAGTTGTAGAACTTTTGATTTTGAACAACTTTTGTTTTTGGAGATTTTTGAGTTGTTGTGAAAATTTGAGAGTAATTTGTGAATTTTGGCGAATGGCAAACTTGTAATTTCGATGAACAGTGTTCACCGCTTGCGCTACACCGCCGACGAGCTTCGGCTTGCTTCCAGTCACACGTGTGGCCATCTGGGCATCGCGCTGGCAAGGGAAATGGTTTTGCCGTGGCTTCCTTGAGCTTCCTGGCCATCCTTTATAACCAGAGCCGTCGTCGTTTGCCCCCGCTCCTTTCCTCTGTTTTCCAGTCACCGCTGCCGTAGCTCCGTCGAGCTTTTGCCATCGAACCAGCGCCCACGCCATCGCAGCAAAGCGTGTCCCAGCTCCGCTAGTTCCTTGCGCATCCAGCAAACAAGTCCTTGTGGCTTGTCTTCACCGGAAACCCACGGTGCATGCTCTTCTTCCTCGCGGCCGGCAGCGTCCCCATCGCAAGCGCTTCGCCGTGGCCAGAGCTCCACGGTACGCCTCTGCCTCTGCTGAGTCTTGCTTCATCTTCGCTGCGGTGCTGTGGTACTCCATGACCCATTGGTTTCTCATTTTGATCACCACAGCTCCCGGAACACCATCACCGACGACCCTTGCGCCGCCATGATCACCGTGGACGTTGACCCACCTCTCCGTTGCTCCTCCGGCCTTATGCTCTACTCAGTCGTGTTCGGGGTGAGCCATTGGTGCTTCCTGAGCCATCCGTTTTAGCTTCACAGGTCTCACACCACCAGCATAGCGCTGCCGTGCCACTGCATCCGCCATGGTCGGTGTAGTGCTCGGTTCGGTCCATAATTGGTCGCGTTAGTGCCATAGATCGATGCGCTGTGACGTAGTGATCAAGTTAGTACCCTTGCTGTCGCCGGTGATCTCACCGTTGGCGAGGAATCGCTGGTCAGAGCCGTCGCTGCCGTGGTCAACGTCGGAGGTTAGGGATGACAGGTGGGGTCAGGTTGTCAGTGACTCAGCGTTCAAACGGATTTTTCTATTTTCAGATTTGAATGAATAGTGTCTGTTTTTGTTATTTTTGTGTAGATTCATTTAGAGCTCCAAAAATTATGAAAATTTTTGTGTGACTTCTTTGTGATGTATAGTATTTAAGAAAAATATGAAATAATGTTTTTCAGTACTGTTTGAATGTGATAAAAATTGCTCAATTTATTAATAAATGGATTTCCATGATTTTTCTAGGCTTATTTAATTGTCCAAAAATTATGAAATTTGTTTTGCCACTTACTTATCAGGTAATGAACATTTACAAAAATTTTGAGCTCAATTTGAATAAGTTGATTTATTTCATAGTTTTGAATTAAATAATTAATTCATAAAAGCAAATAGTAACCTTTAATGATTTAGGTTTTGTTTGAAATTTTGGATTGAGTGATGACATTGGGTCATTAGTTGATAATGATCCTTGACAATTGATGTATGTGTTACGAAAAAGATTTAGTTGTTTGACTTGCAACTGTACCGCGAAGGATAGTTGTATTCAAATTATTAATTTTGCATCCATCATTGAGCATCATGTTTCGTATTCCACATCATGTTGAACATGGCATTGTTATTACGTGTAGTGAACGAGGGTGAACACGTGGTAGTTAATCAAGCTGTTGAGGAGGTTAATCCGTCTGTTGAGGTCGGATCAAATACTTGTGTAACGTCATAGGAGCCAGACTTTTCTGTCAACGAAGGCAAGCCCCGGATGCATACAACCCTACCTTATGTTTTACAAATTAATTTCGCTTTTGCTTTCCATTACTGCATTAAGTGATTAGGAGTTAAGTAAGAGCCTAATTGGTGCATTACCAACCTTGATATTCTATATTTACCATATTACCAGTTTTAAACTCGTATATGCCTAGTTTTGCTTAGCTATGCGTAGAACGATGAAAGTCGGGTGACTACCTGCCACCTGCAAGTTTTAAATAGAACATTGGTTAATTATGTTAGCATGTGGTATGGGAATGTGGAGTAATAAATCTAGACCGGGCGGACTCGGTGTGTGTGAGCCATAAGACATGGAGGTCTTGTGAGTGTGTTCTTTCCACCTGTGTCGATTAAGGCACGTCCGTTGTTGAATTGCATGAGGTGAGAATTTGTAGTACTAACCACATACTCTGGTAAGCCTAAACTTCGTGATTCTATTATGAGAATGGCTACTCGCGCATTGGGAGTGGAGAGATAGCGGGAATAGCGTGTACCCACATGGCAATGGGCTGGATTGGTGGAGTACTGTATTCTCGGGTGGCGCGGACCTGTTCTTGTTTTAGAGGATCCGAGGGTAGGTTGGTATATGTAGGTCGGGGACCTGCATATGTCATGTGGTCTGGAATCCCCAGCTGGGTTTAATTGGTTCAAATCATCGTGGCTCCTCGATTATGGAGATTCAACTCATTGTTCATCATCGTAGTACTAATAACTGAAACTCGAATAAGGCATGTGAAGGTGTTGGATATGAAGTTTCATGATCTCAACATAGATCATGTCAGCTTTGTATATAATTCTTATGAAGTTTTCTATATAAAGAATTTTGTGAAAAGAACTTTTACGTAAAAGGACTTTGATCATTATTAAAGCTATACCTTGACTCCCTGAGCCTGCATTCCTAAGTTTATCAGTTAATACTTCGGTTAAGTCTTGTTGAGTACTTTTGTACTCAGGGTTCGTTGACCCTTGTTGTAGGTGAGCCTCATGAGCAGATCTATTTTGGATCATGCTGCATGACAGTTGTACCTTGTGATGACGATGAGAAGTAAATGTATGGCCCTTGGGCAGGGCAGTCTCATTGTGTGTTATGTATATGTTAATTATGCCACTCCATTACTACTATAGTTTGTAATAATTATCAAACTTAGTTTATAAGGTTTGAAACATCTGGTTTATAAACTATGTTATCGTAAGACTTCCGCTATTTTTACTCTGGTGCTGATATTTGAATGAATGTTGTAATACTGTAATGACTCTGTAACGTGATCCTGCTCAGAAATCGTGGATGATTCGGGGTTCCCCGAGGACACCCGACAGTCTTTTTAAGTTATTAGAAACATATGCATAAATGTCAAAGGTCATCGGACAGTGACAGGTGTATGTGGGCCCTATAACTTAGGAGGTTCTGCCACAGAATGGTATCAGAGCGATCGCTACAAGGTTTTTTTTGTTGTATTGTTTTACAAAAACTTCAAAATGATTTGGGATGACTAAATTTAACTTGATAATTTGGTCCAAATTACTTCTGACTTATCTTATTTCTTTCTCACCATTCCATATTTGATTAAAAAGGTTTTGTATGGTGGAGTAGTAATCTTACTATGCCCTATATAAAAATAAATGTTGTTTATGTGCATTATAAACTTTGATGTTTTTGTTCGTAAGAACGATTCATGCATCATAAATAATTCACTCGTTACTTCCTTCACCTCTTAGTCTGGAGTTGAGTAGTGAGTCTAGTTTGAGTAATGTAATCCATCATAAGCTGCTCTTTAGACTTTGATCAAATTTTCTTACTTGGATTAAATTGGCTTCCTACAGTATGGCTCGTGCCAAGATGATGCCCCGTAAGTCCACCGGACCCAAAGGAGTTCCTCGTCACCAACTTGCCCCTAGAAATGATGGTGCTAGCAGTAGCAGTACTAGGCCTGATCCCCAGGCAGAGATACAGAGAATTTCCGCAGAGTTAGCACAAGCTACTAGGGATAGGGCTTTGGATGTTATACAGGTAGGAGAATTGCAGGGTCAATTGAGGCATCTCACCACCGTGCATAGGAACTACGAATGTATGTTGGTTCATACGGTGGAGGGAAGAAATAAAGCTTGGTAGAGGGAAAATGTAGCTAGAGCTAGAACTCATGAGCTAGAATTCTATGTAGAAGATTTAGAAGAACATAATACTTATCTACATGAGGAAGTTCATAGGCTTAGCAATCTACTAAATCCGAATCATGAGCCTCAAGCTAATGCCATGGACCCCGGTGTCATCCTTGCCGATGATGATGAATCGGGAGAGGAAGAGGAAGAAGATCCTGAAGAATTAGTAATGATCGATAAAAGTGATGATGAAGGCGGTAATAATTCCGGAATGGATACCGAGCCTGAAGTTTGAAGAAATTGAGGAAAAGAGTAGAGTTGTATAATAGTAGCTCTAGTTAAGTTACGTAGTCTTGTTTTCGTACTCGTGGGTTTGTTTGTACATTAGTAAACTCTATGTAATGTGTCTAGAGTAAGCTTTGGTACAATTCAATAAAGGCTTGTGAATAAAGTTTGGTTTGTTATGAGCAGATGCGTCGTACGCGGGGTTCGTATGTTCCTGGAACTTCGCAAGATGAGGATGGTATTCCAGATCTGCCACCAGTTCCAATAAATTTAGCTGATGCTATAACCGCACTTGTCAATGTGATAGCTAAAAATTCTTGTTTGCTTCATGAGATGGCTCAGAGTAATCAGAATCAGATGTACGTAAACCGTGGACGCCACCATAACAGACAGGAGGCTACCTATGTTGATTTCACAAACACAAGACCACCAGTGTTCACCAAGGCAGATGAACCATTGGAGGCTGATGACTGACTTCGAACCATGGAGCAGAAATTTGACCTTATTCCATGCATGGAGTATCAGAAACCTACGTTTGTCGCCCAGCAACTTAGAGGAGCAGCAAGTGCTTGGTGGGCAAACTTAGTGGCTATGCAACCAGTTGGCATTCCAATAACTTGGGCTGAGTTCCATACAGCCTTCAAAGCCCATTATATCCCTGAAGGAGTGATGGCTATGAAGCTAGATGAATTCCTTGCTTTGAAGCAAGGAGATCAAACTGTGATGCAGTATGTGGGAAGATTTAATCATCTGTCCTAGTATGCATCAGAACATGTCAATACTGATGCCAAGAAGAAGAAGTGGTTTATGAGAGGCCTGAATATCAAGTTGCAGACTATGATGGCCACTTGTACCAATGTTACTTATCATGAGGCAGTAAATATTGCAATTGCTTTAGAGTCAAAGTATTAGCAGCATAAGGAGCTCAAAAAGAAAAAGAGTGTGCCGTCTGGATCTTTGGGGGAAATCAGAAGAGGCAGAGGGTGATTTATCATCTAGTACATCATAATCGTCCTCCTTATCGTCTGCCGCAGTTCTAAGCTGGGCAACAGTCAAATGTTCGTCCTGCTATCACCTATCCGAATTCACAGTCAACCAATGCTCCTGGTGGCAGTGCTCCAACATCCCAGGGTCACAACTATCCGTGCTACAATTGTGGAAGGACTGGTCATTTCTCTAGGGAATGTCCATATCCTAGGTAGGCTAATCAAAATTATCAAAAGACCCCTACCAATCAACAATAGGGTCAGGCACCAAACAAGAACCACAATCAGAATGCTCAGAAGGGCAAAGATAAGAGGAAGACAGGACGGGTGTTCTATATTCAAGCTGGAGAAATTCCAGAAGGGAAGCCAGTGATGATGGGTATGTTTCCTGTTGCCAATCACCCTACAGTTATACTTTTTGATTCTGGCGCATCGCATTCATTCATCAATAGAACATTTGTCGTGAAGCATGAAATTTCAATTGGGGAAACAAAGGAAAGTTTCTTTATATAGTCGCCCGAGGGATGTCTATGTACTAAGGAAATGGTATACCAGGTACTCGTAAACCTGGGTGGGCATATTTTTCCCACTACTATGATTATCCTTAAGGATCAGGATATAGATGTAATCTTGGGAATGAATTAGATGTATCAGCATAAGGCTATTATAAATACTTTGAATAGGACATTAAGAGTGAGTTTGCCTGATAGTAATTCTCAACTTCTTATCCAACTTCCAACCCTAAGAAGATCAGTGGGCAAGATTTATGCAACTGCTGTCAAAGAGATTAGAGATATTCCGATAGTGTGTGAATTTCCATATGTATTTCCTAAAGATTTACCCGGTCTACCACCTGATAGGGATGTACAGTTTAACATAGAGTTACAACCTAGAATAGCTCCGATTTCTCGGAGAGCTTATAGGATGCCACCTAAGGAATTGGCCGAGTTGAAGACTCAGTTACAAGAATTAATTGAGAAGGGGTTTATCTAACCTAGTTCATCACCTTGGGGATGTCCGACAATTTTTATGAAAAAGAAAGATGAGACCTTGAGGTTATGTGTTGACTATCGTCCGTTGAATGAAGTGACCATCAAGAATAAGTATCCATTACCTCGGATAGATTTGCTTTTTGATCAATTGGCCAGAGCCAAATCTTTCTCCAAGATAGATTTGAGATCAGGATATCACCAAATCAAGATAAAGCCTGAAGATATTTCCAAAATGGCATTTACCACAAGATATGGATTATATGAATACCTGGTAATGTCTTTTGGTTTGACAAATGCTCTAGCTCATTTCATGTATCTCATGAACTCAGTATTCATGCCTGAGCTAGACAAGTTTGTAGTGGTGTTTATTGATGACATTTTAGTATATTCCAAGAATAAGAAAGAACATGCGGAACATCTCAGAATTGTTCTGACCCGCTTGAGAGAACATCAACTATATGCCAAGTTCAGCAAGTGTGATTTTTGGCTTAAGGAAGTGCAATTTCTTGGACATGTCTTGTCAGCCGAAGGAGTTGCAGTTGATCCTAGCAAAGTGAAAGATGTGCTTAATTGGAAACCGCCAGCCACAGTTCATCAAGTTCAGAGTTTTCTGGGATTGGCGGGATATTACCATCGGTTTATTCCAGATTTTTCAAAAATATCAAAGTCCATAACTGAATTGTTGAAGAACCAAGTTAAGTTTGTCTGGTCATCAGATTGTGAGGAGGCTTTCCAGACTTTGAAGAAACTGTTGACTACTGCACCAGTGTTAGCCCAACCTGATATCGAGAAGCCGTTTGATGTTTATTGTGATGCTTCAGGTATTAGTATTGGATGTGTGTTGATGCAAGAAGGCCGAGTCATTGCCTATGCATCCAGATAACTTAAGCAGCATGAAGAACACTATCCGACTCATGATCTGGAGTTAGCAGCTGTGGTTCACGCTCTGAAGATTTGGCGGCATTACCTGCTTGGTAATACGTGCCATATGTACACAGACCACAAGAGTCTAAAGTATATCTTTACTCAGTCAGAGTTGAATATGCGACAAAGAAGATGGTTAGAACTAATTAAGAATTATGATTTGAAAGTACATTATCACCCTGGTAAAGCAAATGTAGTTGCAGATGCTCTCAGTCGCAAAAGTTATTGCAATTGTCTGACAGTGAGAACAATGGGTTTGAATTTGTGTCAAGAAATGGAAAAGTTGAATGTAGAAGTAGTTCAACAAGGAAGTTTGACCAACATAATTGTTGAAGCAACTATTCGAGATCAAGTTATTGCTGCTTAGAAGAAAAACAAGGGTATAACCCATATCAAGGAAAGAGTCAAGAATGGAAAAGCGGAATGCTTTAGCATAGATGATGAAGATGTGTTGTGGTTCAAGGATCGCCTGGTGGTACCAAAACTTCCTGAGTTGTGGCAGTCAATTCTAGAAGAGGCACATGCTACTAGGTTATCTATCCATCCAGGAAGCAACAAGATGTACCATGATTTGAAGCAAAGGTTCTGGTGGATAAAAATGAAAATAGAGATTGCTAGATTCATAGCAAAGTGTGATACTTGTTAAAAGGTGAAAGCTATACATTTGAGGTCTGCTGGTGAATTACAATCATTACCTATTCTATCTTAGAAGTGGGAGGACATAAGTATGGATTTTATTGTTGGTCTACCCAAGACATCAAAGGGATTTGACTCAGTATGGGTTATTGTAGATCGACTCACTAAGTCAGCATATTTTCTTCCAGTCAAGACAATATATCCCACGATCCAATATGCCAAAATGTACTTAGCAAGAATCATGAGTTTGCATGGAGTACCAAAGACCATAGTGTCAGATAGGGGTACACAGTTTGTCTCCAATTTTTGGAAACAATTGCATTCTTCATTAGGTACCAAACTACTGTATAGTACAACTTATCATCCACAGACTGATGGACAGACTGAAAGAGTTAATCAAGTACTTGAAGATATGTTAAGGTGTTGTGTCCTTAACTATTCCAATAAGT